>NC_135579.1:103614116-103916389 GCF_965152235.1 Eretmochelys imbricata
GGGTGCGCAGTACGGAGACAAGCATGGGGTCCTAAGTGGCTGCAGATTTGCAAGATTTCCCAACTTGTCAGGGCTGTGAGCTCCCGTGCGTGTGAATCAGTGCAGGCCCGCCGTGCGTCAGAGGACATGCTGTCGGAGCTCCAGAGGGCTGTCTCAGATGAAGGCAGGGAGCTGGGACTCCTGAATTCTGATCCCAGCTCTTCTACTGGGTGAGCCTGAGCCCAGGCACTGAAATGCTGCGTGCCTCAGTTTCCCCATCTCTGAGAGAAGGAGGAGGAGGATAGTTATCCACATATGTAAAGAGCTTTGAGACCCTAAGATGAAAGTTGCTCTCGATGCAAAGTGTTAATAATATTAATAAGCCTGGATCCACCATCCAGAACAGACTTGAAAGGCCTATGGCTGCTGAGCAGTGGTGGGGAGTCGGAGATACCCTATGCCAAGTGCTTTGAGATCTGCGGCTGGAGAGAATTCTCAGCCAGTGCTAGGTATCCTCTCTGAGCCCAGAGAGCCCCCTTCATCCCGCACTCTCTCTCGTTCTCTTGATCGCCAAATCCCCCGCCCGTCATGGGGGGAAGAGACAAGGCTCCTGCACACACTGGGAGGGCTGCTCGGGGATCGTGTGCGACTCGCCTGCATGAAGCACAGCCCACGCTGATTCTCAGCAGCAGGAACCTCCCTCGCTGCAAACGGGGCCCCTGCTCGGACCCCTCCATTGTGTGTTCAATGGGACAATCCTGAGAATTATTGCCCGGGATGGCTCAGTCGCTTTGCATCCGCTGTTCAGCGAGCTGCTGTTTCAGGTGCGGAGCGGGGCGGCTGCCGGGGTGGGGGAGGTCGCCCGTGCGCCGTCTCTCGCACAATCTGGTCAGATCTCCGTCGGTTCCCATGGGAAGCACGTGAGAGAGCCTCTGCCGGGAGCACCTCTTCGCGTGGCTGACGGCAGCCGTTAACCTGCCTCATAACTGTGGTGCTGGTTGACAGGGGGCGCTCTGGAGTGAGGGGTGTTTCTTAGGCACGCCGGTTGGGGAGAGGGGAGGGGAGATCCTGTGTTCTGTCCTCAGCCATGGGGATATAGTGTGTAACCCACTGGTTGGTGTGTGGTGTGCATCCTCCGTCTGGACCACGAAGGAGGTGAGTCTATTACAGCGCCCGGCTGCCGTGCTGGCTCTTTAGCTCAAGCCGTAGTGACTCTGGGCTGTATCGCCGGAGTCCCCCGGCTCGACCCCTGGTGTCGGCTGTCCTGCAGTAGTCGAGCGGGACAGGGCTGTTTAAGGAAAGGCACTGCTGCTGAAGGATTGTGAGTGGGCACCGGCTAAGAGTGTCCAGGGCGAGTGACTGTGATGCTGGGCCTGAAAAAGGACCGGGGAGGGTGGGAAAGGTCACAGGGCTGCTTAGGGGCTGGAGCATGCCAGGGTCCAGCAGGGTCAGCGTAATGCCCGCTCCAGGGGGCTGTGCCTTACACCCAGCTGCGGAGAGCAGGCGGTGGTGGCTGCCCGTTCAGTGGAGAGCGCCGCAGGGAACCCGTTGCTGCTGGTCTGTGTGGGCTGCGAGCGGGTGAATATCGGGTGCTGTGTTTATCCTATAAGCCCCCGAATGGTTTGGATCCTGCCTGCCTTAGAGATGTCGCCTCCTTGTCTCACTGGCACCCACTGGCTCCAGAGAAGGCTGCAGATGGCACGGCATTCTCTTTGGCTCTGCCCTTTATTTTCCCCACTCCCCTTAGCGCTGCAGATCTGGGTTTTGCCAGGCTGGCCTTGGCGGGGAGCTGCATGGTGGAGTTCTGCAGATCCTTTGGGGACCATCCGGCCACTTGGAGCCCGAGTTTTGCTTTCCTGTGTTAAGATTGCATCCAGAGCATCAATCGGTGCAAGACCACAGGAAAGCTAGGACTGTCCCCCTTCAGAGGGGGACACTGAGGCACAATGGCTTGTTCATAGTCCCACAGTCAGTCAATAGCGGAGCTGAGATCAGAACCCTGGCGTCCTGAGACCTTGTCCCCTTGTTAACATGGGGCTGCATGGGGAGGAAACCCCACGGGATGTTTTGGTGCTGGCTGGCACAGCTAGTGCGTGTATAGAATTGTGTGTGTGTGTGTGTGTGTGTGTGTGTGTGTGTGTGTGTGTGTCTGTGTGTAAATAAATAGTTCACGAGTTGTCATGGACACCGCTCTGGCCTGCCTTGTATCCATGGTGATGGGCATCTCAGGAGAGAAGACAATATTCCTATCAGGTGTCATTAATCAAAAACTTCCTGCATTGCAACAACCCTGCAGCTGGGGCCCGGACCCTGTGCCACCCCGCTCCCCAGGGCCCCTCAGCCTGCTGTTGCGATGACCGCGGGTTGTGGCGGCTGCCTTGCGAGAGAGCACCTGGACGCTCAGCCACTGCAGCCTAGGCTCCAGCTCGGTGCAAAGCAGTGGGGACTGCGATGGGAACTCAGGGACAGGGGGCGATTTTATCCTGCCTTCCCCCCCGGCATCCTTAAGTGCTCTGTCCACCAAAATTGACAGGGGGAGGCTGTGGGCAGAATGTCGTCTGGAGAGGGAGTTCCTTGGTCGCCGGCAAGGACCACCAGCTAACCCCGGTGCGGATCGGGGCTAGGGTCCCCGCCCACCCTTTATACAACACAGCTGGGAGGCGGGGTCAGGACTGTGGCTGTATATGGCTCCCCACCCTTTCGCCATCTGGTCCCGCTGCAGTGAAGTGACCGCAGAGCATAGCTTCAGGTCATGGCGAAGGGGATCAAGGCCCCAGGCCTGGCTTCTCCACTGCCTCCTCCTTCCTGTCACCATGTTTAGGCCCTTTCTCATCTGCCGGGAGCAGGGGGCAGGATGCGTCCTTTGATCAAGTCTCGTATGGGTCCATCTGTGGGTCTGACATGGCCTTCCTTGTCACCCACACGTACCGGCTGGCCCTCTATGACGTGTTTGGTTTTTGCAACTGCCTGATGGCAAGGCTATCCGTTGTCTGTCCCCAGGAGTCGGGCCGAACCCCACCTGACTGGCTCCCTCCTCCAGGGGTACTTGGAAGTGGTCATATCAGCTAGCTCTTGGATACAGTCACTGGGACTTGCTTTCTCTTACAGAAAAACAGCCATCAAATCCTAAAAAAACAAGGTTCACTTTCCCGACACCTGCCAAATGCGAATAAACTGTCAGCTTCAGTGAGTCTGATTTCTTCCTCCTTTCAGGGGGCGGTCAGGAGAAAACCCAACTGTCTGAGCCGGAGACAGAAATGCCCATTTTATAGTGTATTGATGGATTGATGTTTGCAAAGTGATACAAACATTATAAAACTGCCCTGCTGGAGGGTCACAGTGTCCCTACGCGCCTGTTTTTACTGTGCCGAGAAATGGGATCCATACCACGCAATCTGCTACGACCGGAGCAGACGCAGGCATGGCTTTCCAGTGGAAGGACCCTGGCATGGTGGCACAAGCTGGGGGAGGAGGAAAATCACTCTGATGAAATCTGGCAAAGTCACGTTCTGCCTCCATTAAATTATTCAGCATGGTGAGGGGGGAGCAGCAGGCCAGGTGGAGAACGGAGTGCAGGCTCTGATATATAGTGCGATGACTGAGTGCCAGGAAAGCTCACAGCTGGACTCAGAGCCAAACTCTTCCTCCATTTGGAGCAGTCTGTATCCAGGGGGTTGCTTCAGCCCAAGATTGGGATAGATGTGTGGCTGGCAGCAGAGTTGAGCTCTGGCTCTGAATTCATGCTCCTGAGGCTAAGACTGCTGTTATTCAGTGATTTGGTTCTGGCCCATCCCTGCTCCAGATGCTTGCAGGCTTGGATGGGGGTAGGATCCACAAGTCTGGAAGACTCTGCAAATTGTCTCAGCGCCTTGAATCAACGGGATCAGGCTTGAGCTTTCCTGGGTAGTTACGAGCCTGTCAGTCTGCCATCGATCCCAGGCAAGAAAATAGAGGGGCTGAGATGGGACTCAATTAATAAAGTATTAAAGGAGGGTAATATAATTAATACCCATCAGCAAGGGTTTGTGGGGAAAGAGATCCTGTCTAACTCACTTGATATCTTTGTTGGCTGAGTTTACAAGTTTGGTTGATAGAGGGAATAGCGTTGATGTCATATACTTAGACGTCTGTAAGGCATTCGACTTGCTGTATAACATTTTGATTAAAAAACTCGAACGACGTAAAATCAACCTGGCACGTGTTAAATGGATTAAAAGCTGCCGAGCTGATGGGTGTCACAATGTAGTTGTAAACGGGAATCATCATGGAGTGGGTGTGGTTCTACTGGGGTTCTGCAGGGATGAGTTCTCGGCCCCTCACTATTTAGCATTTTTATCAATGACCTGGAAGAAAACATAAAAGTGTCACTGATCAAGTTTGCAGATGACACACAAACTGTGGGAGTGGTAAATGGTGAAGAAGACCGCCAGGTGACTGCTACAGAGTGATCTGGATCGCTTGGTAAGCTTGGCACAAGCAAACAATCTGCATTTTAATGTGGCTAAATAAAATGTATACAGCCAGGAACAAAGAATATAGGCCGTGATTACAGGATGGGGGACTTTATCCTGACTCTGAAAAAGATTTGGGGGTCATGGTGGATTCTGAACATGAGCTCCCAGTGTGACTCTGTGACCATGAAAACTAATGCGATCCATGTTTGCATAAACAGGGGAATCTGGAGTAGGAACAGAGAGGTTATTTGACTTCTATATTTGGCATTAGTGCAACCACAGCTGGAATCCTGTGTCCAGTTCTGGTGTCCACAGTTTAAGAAGGATGTTGATGAATTGGAGAGGGGTCAGAGAAGAGCCACGAGAATGTTCTCAGTGGTAGCTGATGACAGAACAAGGAGTAATGGTCTCAAGTTGCAGTGGGGGAGGTTTAGGTTGGATATTAGGAAAAACTTTTTCACTAGGAGGGTGGTGAAACACTGGAATGCGTTACCTAGGGAGGTGGTGGAAGCTCCATCCTTAGAGGTTTTTAAGGTCAGGCTTGACAAAGTCCTGGCTGGGATGATTTAGTTGGGGATTGGTCCTGCTTTGAGCAGGGGGTTGGACTAGATGACCTCCTGAGGTCCCTTCCAAACCTGATATTCTATGATTAAAGGATTAGAAAACCTGCCTTCTAGTGAGAGAGACTCAAGGAGCTTGATCTATTTAGCGTAACAAAGAGAAGATTAAAAGGTGATGTGATTACAGTCTGTCAGTACCTACACGGGGACCAAATATTTAATAATGGGCTCTTCAGTCTAGCGGAGAAAGGTACAGTATGACCCAATGGCTGGAACTTGAAGATAAACAAATTCAGATCGGAAATCAGGTGTACATTTTTTAACGATGAGAGTAATTATTTGACAACTGGAACAATTTCCCAAGGGTCGTGGTAGATTCTCCATCACTGACAATTTTTCAATCAACGCTGGAGGTTTTTCTAAAAACTCTGCTCTGGGAATTATTGTGGGGAAGTTCTGTGGCCTGTGCTATCCAGGGGGTCGGACCAGATGATCACAAATGGTGTCTTCTGGTCTTGGAATCTACGGACAAGAAAAAGGGTTCTTGAGAGGATTGGTAGCACCACAATCTCCTGCTCAGGTGGATGGTGCCAGGAGGACATAGTTGTGGGCAGATCTCCTTGTCCAGTTTTAGCCAGATCAAGGGTGGGTTCTGCAGGAAAGGACAGAGTTCACCCCCCAGTGCTTTGAGACCGGAGAGGAGTTTGGTGAGAAGTGTTGAGCATTGTTTGGACGCTGGGCGGAGGGAAGTCCTTTCCTTTTGTCCGACTTGCTCTGGAGTTCTGCGTGACCACAGGGTTTGCTCATACTCATCACAGCTGGCCATGGATTTATGGAGCCGTCCAACAGGGAGTGATCCTGCACTGATGGGGTGGGGCTGGGCTAGATGACTCCGGAGTTCTTTTCCATTGCTCAGGTGTGACTCTCAACATGCCTGTTTGCCTACATGTAATGGGCCCCTGGCTGAGTCAACCACAGGGACTGAACTTGAGACCTGGGGATCTAAAAGCATGAGCTGGTACTTCTTGAGCTAAAGGGCCACGCCTGCTGCCAAGACAGGCAGGTACAGAACTGTAAACCTCAGTATGGCCAGTCGAGGGGGACAAAGATACATGTCTGCATCCATTGTGTGTGCCCAGGGACCTCACGACGCTCGCAGTGACCTCACAGCACACGCGTGACCACCTGGGGACACTTGATCTGCCTGTGTGTGGAAAATTTACTCCGTTGGGTCTTCCCAGAACTGCACAGAATTCCAACAAGTCCCAGGAAAGGCTGCCCCTTTGCCCTGAACTACTCCCGCAGGGAGATGGGCCGGGCAGGGAGCCAATGGGGGCCTCAGCTTTGAAATTCCTTTCCTCTCTCTGTTAGTTCTAGCTTATTCCAAGGACCAAGTCTCTTCCGTGCCAGCCCAGTGGTTCCTCTGTGGGAGATGGTGACACAGCCCCCATTGGCTTCAGTAGAGCAGGATCCAGCAGCTACGCACAGAACCACCTGCTCCTTGCCAGCTACTCTGCAGCTTGATGCCGCCTTGGCACGATTGCTCTGACCTCGAAGCGACCTTCCGCCCAGGGGCATCCTCCAAGATGCAGCTGCACAAAAGCCTGCCTGTGATCAGGCACTGGATCAGAGCAGGGCCTTGGCAGAACCCGGGTGAAGGGGAGCGACGAAGGAGATGGGGTTGGGGCCGTGATGGAGCCCGGCGCTCATTTCCATTGCAGCTGCTGGAGGAAAGTGCTTTCTATCGCTGCTTATGGGGAGTGGCTGTTGGCTGCCCTGCAAGATCTCTCCCTAGGACTCCTTCCCAGCCAGCCCTGTTCTCTCCCTGCTCTTCTTGATCTGCAATCCAGCAAGCTGAGAACCTGCATGTGGATGTGTCCCCTCTGTCCCGCCATCCCCTTGACAAGTCCTGCTGGGCTGTTAACACACATTTCATCGTCACCCTCTCCCACAACTGTCCCTGTCTTCCGTGCTGTCTCCTGGGAGGCCACTGGTTTGCTATGTGATTTGGGGCAGTCTGTGCCTCAGTTTCCCCATCTGTGGCAGTAGCTCCCTCCCTCACAGAGGGGGAGTTGTGAGGCTAAGTGGCTGGATTTAAAGCCCACATTCATCCCCCCCCGGCCATTGCCCAATCACTCCAACTAGCTGGGTGAGCCTTATTCTGTTTCTCTACGTACCGCAGTATCTGAGTGCTATGTGTACGTTAATGGGGTCATGCCCTCAGCGCCCCCGTGAGGTAGGAAAGGTTCTGATCCCTGTTTTACAGACTGGAACTGAATTACTGAGCACTGAAGAGGCAGATTTTCAAAGGCGCTCAGCTCCCATTTAGGCACGGCTGGACTTTGAGAAGAGCTCAGCATGGTGGGTACTGAGCTGTGTTGAAAATCTGACCCAAATGGAAGCAGAGCTATTGTGACAACCTGGTGCCAGTTGTGAGTGCTGAGCCCATTGGAAATCTGGCCCCCTAGGTGACTTGACCAAGGTCAGACATGAAATCAGTGGCAGAGCACGCAACTGATCCCTGGTTGCCTGACTCCCAAGCTTGTGCTGTAACCTCAAGGCCATCCTTAGGATGAGGTCAGCTGAGCTGCTGCAGTGTCTTATGGGAGTTTTAGATCGGGTCCATCATGCCCCTGTTCTCCCCTATGGACTGGGCTGGACCACATCTCCCATGATGCACCACAGTCTCTATGGCTTGGCTCCATGGCTGGGCTACATCTCCCATGATGCACCATGGTTTCCCCGCAGGTTGAACTGATGCCATGCATCATGGGAGTTCTAGTCCAGCAGGGAAGCCTGGCTCATAGAGGAGAAGAGGGCCATCAAGAGCTGAAACTACAATTCCCAGGAGGCACCGCAGTAGCTCCGGGGGCCACAGTTGAATGTTGAACTCACCTGAAATGAAGTGTTGCAAACTGACCTTTTTGAGAACTTTCTGTTCTGGGGGAAAAAATTGATATTTTGACTTTTTTGTCCCGATTTGGGACAAAACCAAATGTCCAAACATGGAATTTCCGTCTTCCCAATTTCCCGCCAGCTCTGGTTGTGACTCTGGACTTAGGAAAAATTCAGCCTATACCTACAGGAGTGGTGTGTGACCCCAGAGGGTGTGCAGACCGTTCAGCATCTCACGGCTTCAGACCCAGAGAGCGGATTAACCCAAGGGTTCAGTCTCCGGAGATGTGTCTCTAGTACCTTTCATTGGCCCAGAACTGCAGGTGCTGACCAGGAAACCTCTTCTAGGCGCTCGCTGCCTGAGAGCACAGATCGTGTGCTCTGAAAACAACCAGAGGGGTTAGTTTTTCTTCGTTTGACAAGCAGAACATTGAAATCAGATGGTCTCTCTCCCCTCCCCACCACGTGGCACACAAAGGGCTACAGTCCTTGGGAGCGGAGGTGTGGAATCCACTTAGGCTGAGCGTGCCCAGCTGTACAAAGCATTTCTGAGTCAAAGAGGAAAAAAATAAAATAAAATAAACAACTAAAAAAAACCTCAACTCCCTGACGGCCGCAGCCTCGCCTTGTGAAATCCAAGCTCTGCAAGCAAAAGCAGGCTAGCTTCGCCCAATGCCACCGGGCGCCCCAGCTTCCCCGGCAGACTGCCACGCTGCGGCCCTTCTCCGCCTGGCTCTGGTGGCATGCTTTCCTTGGCAGCCTGCCGGGGCCGCTTCTGGCAGGAGGCTCCTGGCGGCATTTCTGCCCTGCCTCCCGGAATCAGAACACGCCAACGGAAGCGGAGAGGGAAGACCGAGCCGACCCAGTTTTGATGGGGTGCTTTCCCAGGCTGGGAGACGGAGTCATCTCCAGCCAGGTCCTTAATGAAATAGCTCTTTGGTCCAGTTAAAATGTTGCTTTATCACCCGTGGGCAGCCCACTCCTCTCGCTCTGAACATCGGACATGCTGTGAGAGGCTTATTCTGCGGGGCGGGGGGTGGACAGTATTGTAGCATCGAGGGCACAATGTGTGTGTGCATCACTGCCCTCTACTGGATGGTTTTGGAATTGCTCCCTTCTGTCATAGACCCCACCCCCACAGCCCATGGTAAATGAAGATTCTCCCTTCGCTCCAGTGCTTAGGGGAACAATATTTAATGCCCCCACGTGTGGGCAGAGGTTAAAATTGTTCGTCTGCTTGCAGAGGCATGGCAGGCCCAGGGAGGCAGCTGTGCAATCGCGTGCTGCCCAAGCCCAGTTTGTGGGCTGTGAAGCAAGCCCTCGGTGTTTGAAAATGTACCCGCAGCACTTGGAGTGGCGGGGACTATCCCTGACTCAAAGCCAAGCTGCTCCTTTTAGTCCAATGGCTGGCAGCCCTTTAAAAGCTGCCACGTTGGTTTCTATTAAAGGACACCAGGACACATTCATTTGGCTGAAATCTGGGCCGGTTCCGATCTGCTTTAAAGCTGTAGGGAGTCCAGCCCTCACCCCCTTTAAGAACTCCCGTGTCCTAACAACAGTGAGACCTGCAGATTCAACAGAGCGCTCTGGGGCCTCAGGCGGAGCCCAGATACATCCAGGGACGGAAATTCAAAGGAAATGAAAGGGGGTGGGGGGGGATGAGCTGCTAGTTCTGTCACCCTGCCGTGATCCAGTGGATGTAGGTGGCAGATGTAGCTTGTCCAGCTGGATTTCACAGGCTGCAGGTGACAGAGGAGACAGGCTCTAGCCAAGAGGAGGGTCTGGTGGGTAGAATGTGGGATGGAGACTTGGATCCCTGGGTTTGAGTCTCAGCTGGTCAGTGTGCAAGGCCTGGCTGCCCTTAGGCAAGTCATGTATGCTAACCAGTGCCTCAGTCTCCCACCTGTGGCTAGTGAGGAAGGCTAGGGCCCTTGCCTGCAGTATAGGAGGCTTGGTTGGGTTCAGTTCTCTTCTCTGCCACAAACTGCCTGTGTGAACTTGTGTAAGTCCCTTGGTCTCACACTCTCTGTGCCTCAGTTTCCCCCTCCATACGGGGGGATAACAGTCCTGCCTCCCAGGGCTGTATGAGGATAAATACATACAGCTGCTGTGGTGATGGGGGCCAGAGAAGCCCTTACGTAGCAAGCTAGCTGCTCCAGTGTGGGCTAGGGGATAGCTCACTGAGCAAAAGACCCGGGTTCTGTGGCTGGCTCTGCTGCTGGGTGATGGCCAGCAAATCGCTTCAGTTCTGTGCCTCAGTTTCCCCAGCTGTGCAATGGCAATAATGATATTGACCTCCTCTGTCAAGTGCTTTCGGGTCTACTGCTGAGAGGAGCTAGGCATCCACACTAAACGCAGGGGATTGTTGATAAGCAGTTGAGGAAAAATAGCCGTTCGGTTCTCCCTTCCCCCTCTGCTGAAAAATGATACCCTCCTCTGGATTGACAGTGGGTTTTGCTGCAGCTCGCTCCGGCAGTTTCGTCTGCTGGCTGTAATATGCACAGTAGGGAAGAGGGTTCAGTTTGTCTCTGGCAGACAAGGGCAGCCAGTGCAATGTAACTCTTCTCCCGCAGGATCTTGGCCAGCACCCACGCCATACCCTTTTGCCTCTCCCCCTGGCCCCGTCCCCTGCTTCATGGTTCCCATCTTGTTTTTATTAAAAAAAAACCCAGAAGGACCTTGGCAGGTTTCCTGCCCTGCTGGGGGAGGCGACGTCAGGGGGGCTCTGGCGAGTGAGGATTCGAAGGAGGAAGGCTGCCACGAGTTTCCTGACACACAGGCCCAGTGGAAAGGAAAAGGAGGACTTGTGGCACCTTAGAGACTAACCAATTTATTTGAGCGTAAGCTTTCGTGAGCTACAGCTCACTTCATTGGACGCATTCAGCTGTAGCTCACAAAAGCTTATGCTCAAATAAATTGGTTAGTCTCTAAGGTGCCACAAGTCCTCCTTTTCCTTTTTGCGAATACAGACTAACACGGCTGTTACTCTGAAACTGGCCGAGTAGGGGAGGGGCTGGTCGGTGGGGAGAACGTACGGCATACGATCTCGCTTGACAAAATGAATCAGGGCTGCAGATCCAGCTCTGGCACACAGGATTGTGGCCGGCGTTTGTAACAGAGCTCCGCCTGCCATGAGAGAACACTGAGCTAAAGCTGCCGAGGGGCAGGGCTGGGAAAGAGAAGGGCATTCATGCTCGGCCGGGGATAAAGAATCATAGAATATCAGGGTTGGAAGGGACCTCAGGAGATCTAGTCCAGCCCCCTGCTCAAAGCAGGACCAAACCCCAATTTTTGCCCCAGATCCCTAAATGGCCCCCTCAAGGATTGAACTCACAACCCTGGGTTTAGCGGGCCAGTGCTCAAACCACTGAGCTATCCCTTCCCCCCCCGAGGGGAGATGGTAGCGGCACCTCGTTCGAGGGGGCTAACGTGGGTGCACTGGGGAGAGTCACCGAGGCTGCGAATGCTGAATGCAGAGGGGGGGCCTTGTCTAAAGAAAGGACTCAAGGAGCCTGCGCTTGCAAGCTGCTCTGGCTGCGAGTCCAGGCTCCGCCTTGGTCCTGCTGCACTGAAGCAGGGGCGGGGAAGGGGAATGGCTGGATCAAATCCTCGAGTTGTGTAAGCCCCGCAGAAGCAAGGCAGCTGTGCCAGGCAAAGCAGAGCGCGGCGTTAACCCTTTCCTGGCGAGCGGGAACGAAGCCACGCCGCTTTCCTCCTAGCAAACGGGAGCCTGATCCACGCTGCTGCGGGCGAAGGTGCTGTCAAGGGGAGAAGGATCCGTCCTTCACCTCCTTGCTCTCTCTATGCGACCGGCTGTGAACCAAAGGGATCCCCCGGCAATGTGGTCTGCCCCCGGGCTAGGTTTAAATGCCAGCGAATGGCTACACCGAGCTGCAGTCGTGAAAGGAGAAGAATAGGGGGCAAAAGGAGGGGTGTGTTCACCTGCAGGCTTCGGGTGTGGGGGGGTTGTGGGCCCAGGCAGTTCTCCCTTGGAAGAGGGGTAGATCTGGCGCTGGAAAGCAGCGTGCAGTGCCGGGGTGTACTGTAATGCAGCAGTGTTTCTCTGTGACTCTCCTGCAGCCCCCCCATTGCTGGCCTGCTGATGTGTGGCTTTTCGTCCATTTAGTGGTCTCTGTGCGGCTGGTCTCTCTGACTGCTGACCAGCAGATGCCTGACTGGCAAGTGTCCCGGGCGGAAACGGTCCATTCACTTGGGACATGAGCCACTGCCCCCTCCCCAGCCCACTTCTCGCAGGAGGGGCTCGCCGGCGCTCAACCGAGGGAGGTGCCATGCCACAGAGAACAGAGCCCCGAAGGATGTGGGCTTTCCCCCCTCTAAGCTCCCCCCCACTCGCTCCCCCCACCACCTCCAGCGTGCAGGGCTGCTGGCTCAGCTGGAGTCCTCTTCAACAGCCGCAAAGGGCATCGCTTTGGAAGGGCCACCCCAGGGGTCTGCGGGAGCTGCTGAGCCCTTCTTGGTATTCACGGGTGCTTCTTGGAGCCACCGTGTGGCCCTTGGCTTATTGGGGTCCTGATCCAAAGGCCTTTGAAGCCGGTGGAAAGGATCTGATTGACCTCAACGTGCTTTGGACCAGGCCCCAGAAAGATGCTAGGAGCCACTTCCAAACTCCCCTGTGGATCTAGGTTCATATTTCAGTCCCGTCCCCACACGAAGTCCTGGGCAGTCCACGGTCTGAGCCCATCTCTGATAACCAGGGACCATTGCCAGCAAAGGGTTAACTCAGCTAAATAGAGACTGTGATTAAAAAAAAAACCCTGGCCCTCTTGCCAACAGCCACACTCCTCTCTATTTTTTACTCCTCGTTCTGAGCTTCCTAGCTCTGCACCCCCTCGGCTCTTTCTAGAAGAGAAGGGGAGAGATTAGGCCAGTTTCTTCAGGCCTGGCTGAGTTTCTGCAGCTGGGAACAGGCCAAGCTCCAGGGCAAGGGATGACATGGGTGGGGGACAGAGAGGATTAGCAGCAGCTGTCCAGGGACTTCGCAGGGCCTCAGTGGACAAGCTGGGCGCTGCAGACCTGGGCTGTAACCCGGGGCCCGTCAAAGGCAGTAGCGATCTTCCTATTGACCCAGGGCGGGGAGGGGATTTGGATTAGGTCCCGGCCGAGCAACAGTTTCTCTTTTGGCTTCCACACTCCCTCACTGATGTGCTAGGCAGGGCCTGACCCTGGGCTGCACACCTGGGAAGTTTGGGGTGTTCCGAACCTGGGTACGGATCTGAATTTTGCAGCCGGGGCCCATCTCTGGTTCTAGTGTGTTGGGTGGGGATAGGACTGGGGGACCTTGAGGATCCTTGCCCCATGGTCGTGGATTCAGCTCTCGCAACCCGGATCAGCTTTTACACTGGAATTGGAAGGGGAGGTTCTGGTGCAGCGTTTTTCTCTGCAACTGGGGCGCTTTGGGAAGGCTTCATAGATTCCAAGGCCAGAAGGGACCATTGTGATCATCTAGTCTGACCTGCTGCATAACATTGGGATAGACCTCCCCAGCAACCCCTGTCAGTGACATTAAAAATGGAGTGTATTGTCTGTTCATTTACTTCTTATTATTTTATATTTCATTCCATCCTACCTGCTTACTAATCCTCCCTACAATTTCTTCTTCAATTCCTGGCTAGCGATGCTGCGTGGCTGTTAAACAGCTGCCAGAGGTGGCTGCATTGCACTGCTGGGCAAAGTGATCCCTGCCCTAAAAACAAGAGAGCCTGAACCCGACTTTAGGATAATTCCTTTGTGTTGATTCCCCCTTTTGTTCTGTTCTGTTCATTGACAACCCTGGGCAAGGTGGACTAGTCAGGGTCCAGCCGGAGGGCTAAGCCTCTTTGGACTGGAACTGGAGTGGGAAAACCACCTGGACATCGCAGAGTGCTGGGCCCCCGCCCAGAGCCTTGGGGCACCCCAGGAAAGGAACTGTGATGCGAACGTGGTGGAAAATGTGGGAATAATCTTCCACCCCTGTGGAATGGGGGGGTCGATAAGATGGTGACACTTGATCTCAAGTGTCCCCTGAAGTGGATGACCAAGAACCAGTAGCAGCAACAGGCAGCCCAGATGCAGCCACTCCTGCATCTAACAGCTGCCCAGTTGCAACAGCTGGTCCACGACTCAGGGTGTAAGAACAGGACCCCGTAGTGATGGCTGGTCTGGCAGATGATGGCTCGGATGCAGCCTCAGGGGACCCGTGGGGTTTTTTGTAAGCCCAGGCGGTGCTGACTGTGCCAGTGAAGCTCAAGCACATGGGATCCGGAGACTTTCCTTGTGAGGTGGGAGCAAGTGGTGACAGTCACCCGGTGGCCGCCCAACCTGTGGACCGCTCCATTGGTGCCTGCTGGCTGGACCAGCACAGGCCGTGGACCAGACTGGATGCAGTGTCCACTCGAGACTAAAGGTGAAAGCGGCTGTACTTGGCTACCTCAACATCATGGAGGAGACCTTCCGTCAGAGGTTCTGTGGGGAGAAATCCCCCCAGGGAGGCCAGCCACGCGTGGTGGCCCAGATGTTGAGAGACCTTTGCTGGTGATGGGTGAAGCCGGAGAGTCGGGCCTGGAGTTGAGATGGCTGAAGTGCCTTCGGCCACCCCCGAGAGATCTCCGGTTCAAAGGGGAACAGACAGCTTGTCAGCCTGGTTTCAGGGTCAGAAGCACCAGTACCAAGGGAACCCAGTAGGCCACCAAGCCCTGGACCGTCTCTCTGTGGAAAACCCCCGCCCTAACACAGACCAAGATCCCCGGAGCCCCTGCAGTCTCCCCCACAGGAAAGCCAGGGCCCATCCAACCAGCAGTTGGAGTTTGCTTTGCATGTGGACACCAGGACACCTGTCTTGCGACTGCCCGCAAGTGGATGACAGAAAGCCGAGCTCATAAGCAAACCCCGGTGATGCTAACTGTCCCTACTTTGGTAAATGGATCAGAGGTGGATTCTGGGCATGGTCAGACCTGGTCCCAAACCCCGAGGCCTCAGGGGAAACTGCTGCTACAGTGTGTTGATGGGGATGTTAAACTCCATCCCACTGCCCAAGTGCAGCTGACAGTAGGGGAAGACACAAAGTGGGGCTGGCCTCGACTCTGACCTACCCCATTATCTTGGGGGCAGGACTGGGAACATTTCTCAGAGATAGTGGGTGGACTTAAGAGAATCCCAGAGGGGTGAGTGGAGTAGACCTGAAGAGATAGGGTCTCACAGACCTGAGACATTGGCAGGGGGACATCATAACTAGAGGAACCAACTTCGGAAGCAATGGTCTCAAGTTGCAATATGGGAGGTCTAGGCTGGATATTAGGAAAAACTTTTTCACTAGGAGGGTGGTGAAGCACTGGAATGGGTTACCTAGGGAGGTGGTGGAATCTCCTTCCTTAGAGGTTTTTAAGGCCCGGCTTGACAAATCCCTGGCTGGGATGATTTAGTTGGGGATTGGTCCTGCTTTGAGCAGGAGGTTGGACTAGATGACCTCCTGAGGTCTCTTCCAACCCTAATCTTCTATGATTATAAATCCTAGACTGGCTGCCAGTGGGTAAAGGGGAGTCCTTTGCTACCGTGCTCCGAGGGCCAGGCGTGTAGAATCTCAGCTGTGTTGTAGGCATCGAGCGGCACCAAAGAAGTGGCAGAGAAGTTAAGCGCCGGGTGGGCAGCGGAATACCGCTGACAGAACGATTAAGTGGTGGTAACCTCCAAAGCAGGGCGGGGCAGGTATGTCACGTGGGCCATGGGAAACGTAATTTCCAGCGAATGAGTGATGTGGAGGCCAATGCAGATTTCAGTGGGTGATGGATGACGCTGACCTAGGAGGGATTATGAACAGCAGAGCGGTGAGGCTGCACCTGGCAGGTATCCTGGGAAGTTTAGATGGCTAGGCAGATCCCAGTGAGATTAGCAGCATAACCCTACTCTCGGAGGCAGTTGCAATGCAACCAAAGGGTTGCAGCAGATACTGACAGGTTTCAGAGTAACAGCCGTGTTAGTCTGTATTCGCAAAAAGAAAAGGAGTACTTGTGGCACCTTAGAGACTAACCAATTTATTTGAGCATAAGCTTTCGTGAGCTACAGCTCACTTCATCGGATGCATACTGTGGAAAGTATAGAAGATCTTTTTATACACACAAACCATGAAAAAATGGGTGTTTACCACTACAATCTCTCTGGTCACGCGATTACAGACGTGAAAGTTGCGATATTACAACAGAAAAACTTCAAATCCAGACTCCAGCAAGAGACTGTTGAATTGGAATTCATAACCTAGGCTTGAATAGAGACTGGGAGTGGCTAAGTCATTATGCAAGGTAACCTATTTCCCCTTGTTTTCTCCTACCCCGCTCCCACCCCAGACGTTCTTGTTAAACCCTGGATTTGTGCTGGAAATGGCCCAACTTGATTATCATACACATTGTAAGAAGAGTGATCACTTTAGATAAGCTATTACCAGCAGGAGAGTGGGGTGGGGGGAGAGAAAACCTTTTGTAGTGGTAAACACCCATTTTTTCATGGTTTGTGTGTATAAAAAGATCTTCTGTACTTTCCACAGTATGCATCCGATGAAGTGAGCTGTAGCTCACGAAAGCTTATGCTCAAATAAATTGGTTAGTCTCTAAGGTGCCACAAGTACTCCTTTTCTTTTAGCAGATACCGAATAGGATGTGAAACATTTACAGAGGGGATCCTTTGCAAGACGATGCACCAGATCCTCAGCTGATGTAAAGTGGTGTAATTCCATCGATGACACTGGAACTGGGCAGATTTACCCCAGCAGAGGGTCTGGCCCAGAGGGAGCAATGGATGTTGCTCTGACCTGGCTTTAGTGAGATTTCCCCTGGATGCCACGTGGCCTGATTGCTCTGCGTTGGCCTGGTGTCAATCAGGAGTCACTCCACGAGTTCCTGGAGTTAGACCGATGCAAAAACCAGTGTGGGGTCACAGAGCCTCCCCCCGGAGCTGTTTTCGGGCCCTTGGTCAAGGGAGGTTATAAGGGTAGAGGAAGTCACAAGGGAGGCAGAACGGAAATGCTGACGGGAGCAGAAGGTGGGGGAGGGGGGCAGAGTCATTACTCTACTTTGCATTTAATTGTGAAATGTGGCAATGTCCTTTATGTAAAATCATATTCCCCCCCTCTCAGAAATGAGCCATTTGTAGAGTAAAAAGGGCTAGTTTGGGGTGGGAAAAGGGTAGAAGTATTACGTGAAAGAGGGCAAAATGAAGCCTATCTTGGAACACCAATGGAGGGGGAAATCTGTGTCTGTGTTTGACACGAATACCCCGTTTTTCAAAACCTCCCAATAACGCAGTATTGTCCAGACGCAAAGTCATCCAGAATGGAACAGTGACAATCGTGTCAGAGCCCCGTCATTTGCCACAGCACATCAGGCTGATCTGACACCTCTGCTACAGAGCCGCCTTTCCAGACAGAGCCGGGGAACACAGAGGAGGCTGCAGAAGAGCAGATGAAGTCCTGCTTTGGGCTGGATGGAGTTGTCAAGGCAAATCCTACTGGCTTAGTGCATGTGGCCCTGTCTCCCTCTGGTGCCCGACCCCAGGAACGACCACAGCTGGCTTCTCCCAGCTAAAGCAGCTCGGGTAGAAGAGGGACTTTTGCTTTTGGTGCTGAAGCTTGTGGCTTCGATGCCACTGGATGACCACGGTGCCCGTACGGTTGCAGTCACAGTTCACTGCGGAAGGCCGTGGCATGGGATTGCAGAACATTCCCATTTGCGTCTGGTCTTGCCTGGAGTGAACACCTGCAGGGTTTGCAATGATCATTGCAGCGTCCTCATGTAAACACCCAAGCATTGCAACTGGACTCTGCGTAATGTCGCTCCCATTCGTCTCCTCTCTCCAAAGCTTACACTCGTGTGTCCAGCTGCACCTTTCACACCATCCCTATGAGCCTTGTGAATCCAGGGACGATTCTGGCCTCTTCCCACAGTCCGGTCTTTACCAGGCAAACTAGGAGGTGCATTTCCAATCCAGAGCAGCCTGCTCTCTCCAGGACACCCAGTCCAGCACCGAAGAAGATGGCTGGCTCCTCCCAGGGGAGGGGGAAGGAGTCTTTGTGGGCACGACAGACAGCGCTGAAAGAAACAGAAGAGACGGATTCACTCCCCCGTCTGGTTAGGAAGTGGCGGGACCCAGCACTGATGTCGTTATTCCTGGCCGAGCTATTAACTGGCTGCGAAGGAAAATTTAAAGGGGTGTCAGAGCTACCCACCTACTGTTCCCTTCAGTAAATAAACCACACACACTGCAGCTGTCTATGGACTGAGCTCTGTGCTACAGGGTTCTGTACAATCTGCACCATCTTGGCATAGCATCTACTCTCAGCAGCCCGTAGCTGAGCCGTGTCCATGCTGGGCTGTCCCTGGCCCAGCCCCAGGGATCTCTCTCTTCTTTTCCCCGGTCTCGTGGGTTCGTTGGGGGGAGGGGGGGAGGGCTTGGGTTGTTGCGAGTGGCCAATCAGATTGGGAAAGGGGGGGGCGGACACCTTTCCTTTGGACCGGAATTCTCAATGGAGCGGCCCCGGCAGAGCACCTGGCCCGGCATCTCAACCCCACAAGAACATCAGAACGGCCACACTGGGTCAGACCAAAGGCCCATCTATCCCAGTCTCCTGTCTTCTGACAGTGGCCAATGCCAGGTGCCCCAGAGGGAGTGAAGAGAACAGATAATCATCCAGTGATGGTTAACTTGCTTGAACTTAGCTCCCAGGTTTGCTAGCCCCGTCCCTATGTCTACACTGCACACTAAGCCTAAGCTTTGACTCAGGTTTGAGCCCACACCGTGTCCCTCACCCACCCCACTGCGTCCGTCCACACACAAATCAGCCTAAATTGGGTCAGCAAGCACTCAGGACCTGGGCCCTAGAACCTCGCAACGGGGGTGGAGCGGAACCCGAGTCCAGCTGCGACTCTGGTCCAAGCCGTGTCATTTTGCAGTGTGGACGCAGCTCTAGCTGCAGACCTGAGTCAGAAGGTCTGCGTAGTGCAATGTGGATGCATTGGCACAGCTGGGAGAGCTGAGTCCTGTAGCTGTAAACCCAGGCTTACAATGCAGTATGAATGTTCACGGGCGGGCTTGGAAACACTGAGTCCCCTGCGAAAGGGAATCTGAGAAGTGACTTGCCCAGGGTATCCAGAGCAGAGCAAGGAATTGAATCCGGATCTCCTGAGTCCCAGCCCAGCACTTAACCCACAGCCCCCTTCTTCCTGCTTGTTCTGTCCTCTGAAGCCCTGTCCCAGGCAGGGCCCCGCCGACTTTGGTTTCCAGCACTCGGATGGCTGGGTGGGCACAGGGTTGCCACGGCCTCTATGCTGCCTGTTCCCGCTCTTTCCTTCCATCTCCCTCTGCAGGGTTCGCGTGCGTGGCTGAGCTGGGATGCCCCCTGCACAAGGGCATCCTCGAGGGCACAGCCTGGGACATTTCGCCATGGGCACTGAATGCGGATGGTTTCCCCACAATATAACTGAGGGACGCAAATGACAAGCCTGAGTCTGTGGCTCTTAAATCGGACAATGCTGCCCGATTCCCCGCACACACCCAGCCCCTTGTGACTGGAGGGTTTCCAAGGGTTTGACTGCACAGCAAGGAGCCGGGCACCGGGCAGTTGACACGTGCCAGAGCAGGGTTAAGGGACTGGCCCCTCAGCAGCCAGTGAGTCAGTGGCGCAGCTAGAGAAGCGAGTCCCAGCCCCCTGTGCTGATCAGTGCACTGCACTGCCTGCCCAGCTCACTGACGCAGAGGATCAAATACACGGAGGTGCAGAGTGTCGTCATAGCCGCGAAATGTCAGCTCTGCTTGCAACTAAGTAATCGTCTCTCTAAACTCAAGTTCTCCTGCTGCGCATCCATGGGCCTCTTGAGCTACAGGAGGATCGCTGTGAGCAGTACAGGGCCAATGGCACACAGGTGAGCTGTTCTGATGCCATCCAGTAGAGGGCAGTGCAGCATACACCTACTGCCCAAGTAGAGTATATCGCTCTATGTTTCACCGTGTGGAAGCTACCAGCTGTCCATCCTGTGTGATCAGGACAAGCTAGTAAATCTGGTGAGTAAGCAGCTGAAACAGCAATGGGAGGTGGGTGCTTAGAAAGCTGTCATGGCCAAGGAGATCCCGCCCACCCTACCCAAAAGCCAGTAGAGAGCTGTCACACAATCCTGCTGGGTCCCCGTTCAGACCCTGGCTGGCTGCTTGAGACCGCTCCCCTGGCCACGCGTCCTTTGGACAGGTAAAAGAAAGAAATGGGCTGGAAGCGCTCTCAGCCTCACTGCGCTGCTGCCCCCAAAGGGTTAGCCGAAGAGCCCGTGAAAATCTAAGCTCATCCCCTCTGACAGCTTGGGTAGTTTCACAGCCTGCTGCTTGTCACAATACATCGGAAGGGAGGCAGTGGAAGCCCAGGGCCTTAGAGCCCACCTCTGCGGAAGGGCCTGCCAGAGCAAAACTGCCAAACCTGTAGTTTTTGGGTGGTGCTTTTCAATTCTTCCATGAAGGGAATTTTGGCCTCGTCTGCCTTTGTCATGTGCACACCCCCTGTTGATCGCTCCATTCATCGCCATATACTCCATGCATCTTTCGACCCAGCTGTCTGTGAACCTGTCTATGTCTGTGGCCCTCATCACCAGAGTTCGTCCGAGTGCCACAACTCCGATAAGGCACGAGAAAAGAAATCCTCAACCGACAGGAGGGAAAAAACCGAAATAGCGGGGGGCTGAGGTGTTCCCACGATGCAAGTTCCTGCCTTGTTCATGCTGGGCTTTCTTGCATGTGCATGGAAACCAGAATGTCTTTTAAAATAAAGGTCCAGTAGAAATTACTGTGGCCAGATTTTAAAAGAAAGTTAAATGACAAAAGGTAAAAATCCGGGCAGTCGAACTGGAAGCTGAGCTCTTCTGAAAGTGTGTGTGTGTGTGTGTGTGTGGAAATCTCAGGGAACAATTCCCCCCCAGCCTGTATTAAGCAGGGGGTTGGATTGGATGATCATAGTGCTCCCTACTGACTTTGAAACGTGTGAATCTCTGAGATAGATCCGGGGGGGGCTGAGGGGCGCATTGGCAGATCCTGTGATACTATAGGGCTCAATATGATGGGGGTTTGGTTGGAATGCAGGGGAGTTTGTTGGTCCATTTACAGCCTCTCCTGTCACACTGCTAGGTGGTAGTGAACTGATTGTCAGTGCAATTGCTGGCATGGTGCCTAGAGCTTTGGGGTTGTGCTTTGTAAATGGAAAAACTATATAAATATAGGAGGGGAAGAAGACTGTTCCACGTAGCTGATTACATAGCCATGGTGGAGGATCGTGGAGAGGCGGAACAAAGGAACCCCGTTGGGCTAAAACCGCTGACTCTCTGGAGTTGTGTCAAGGGGTCTTTAGTGTGGAGAGTACTTAGAGAAGCTTATTTACACATCCTGCCTGGAAAGTGAAATGCCTGGCAGCGTGACACTCCCAAACACCACATCGGGGGATTCATTCAGGGAGAAGAACGCCACCAACCAAATCCTCAGAACTACCCCGACAGCCCTGCCTTGCTCATTATTAACTGGTGCGTCATTGCAAACCGTAACGACGCATTGGCTCAACAGATGGTTTGGTCACAAGGAATAAAACGGCTCTCGCTGAGTCGATGCAGCTTAGCCGCATCATTCTAGCTGAGGACCTGGGCCATGGTTCTTCCTTCCTGTATTGGGCGTCGGGGGTGCACTTGGCAGAAAGTCTAGAAGAAGACACGTTTCCTGTAAAAAGGAGCTCGCAAGCAAACTAGAGCGACAAACCAGGGGCCTACGCAGTGCACCCAATGGCCAGGTGCAGGCATCATGCAGATTTTAGGGCGAGAGGCTCCCCCGTAACAAATATAAATAAATGAACCCCAAGGCAAATCTAGAACTAGCCTGCAGGCCCGGTGGCGCTGAGGAACATCAATAATACCATAGCTCCAGCATGGCTGGCGGGAAAGTGGCATCGGTGTAAGTATAGTGCGTGAGGGGGGCAGTTCTTCTTGTCCCCATGAATGGAGGCGGAGGTGCCCTGGTGCTGGCCTATTCCAGTTGAATTCCGATTTTGAAATTGCTGTGGGGGAGGGCAGCGGAAATAATACGTTAATATTCAGGGCCCATCATGCACCATCAAAACAGCAGTAATCCTGGCTGCTCAAAGGACAATTTGAGCAAGTGGGGAAGAGTCCTTACCTGAATGGGGAACCAAAGTTACTGCTAGCACTTGGGTGGCTGCTGGGGAAAATCGCCCATTAACATTTGTTAGAACATAAGAACGGCCGCACTGGGTCAGACCCAAGGTCCATCTAGCCCAGTAGCCTGTCTTCCGACAGTGGCCAAGGCCAGGTGCCCCAGAGGGAATGAACAGACAGGTAATCACCAAGTGATCCATCCCCTGTCGCTCATTCCGAGCTTCTGGCAAACAGAGGCTAGGGAATTCAAAGGAATTTGTGTTGGTTGTGGCTTGGGCTGCCCTTAAAACAGATCCCAGCATGGCTGTGTCCGTCAGGGGTGTGAAAAAAACCACACCCCAAGCGACAAAATCCCGGCGTAGACACAGCTGCGCCAACAGAAGAGTGCTTCTGTCGGGCGGAGCTAATGTTGTTCGGGGAGGTGGCGTTTTCCCTCTGTCAGGAAAACCGTCGGTGTTCGCTGTGGTTACGGTGGAGCCATGCAGAGCTATGCTGACATGGTCTCTGTCGTGTAGCCAGAGCCTGTGTTCGCTCGCCGCAGGCTGCGAATGTGTCCCTCTTCTGTGGTTACAATGGGACTCTCAGGAGATGCTTGGGAGCTGCAAATTTCAAATTCCCCAGCAGCAGCAGTCCCGCTGGAAACCTGATCCCGCGAGTTAGGGCCGTCCAACTGTGAAACAGACAGAGACCACGTGACCCGCACGCCCGACCACAGCAGCTGGCATGTTTGCATAACGACCCCGGAATTAACGGGAGCAAGTCCCTGGAGAATGGCTTCAAATGAGGAATCCGAGACAATCTGTTGTTTGTTTGCGTGCAATTAGCAAAGTGGGAAAGAGGAGCAATCCATCTAATACATGATTCTTTGCAAATTACATGCTTGGCTCATTATCACCCCCTATTTTCCAGGCACTGGCCCATCAGAGAGATTGAATATGCTATTTAACTGCACCACAGCTGCCGTCCAGCCAAATTGCCTTGTTGACAAGCACTGAGATCCACTCTGGTAAATCATCTTTATTTGTCTCTCATCTGTCTCTCTAACAGGACCCGCTGGGCAGGCCGAGGTTGCAGAGTTAAGACTCCCTGAGCAAGCGCCTCTGGTTGTAATGAGACTCATTGAAGCTTTGGAAAACCAAGGTACGTCAGGGGTATGTTCCCTTGGGCACCTCCTCACATTTCTTCCAGCCGGGTCAAATTCGTGCATTGGGCATGCATGTTCCCTGTGTCATGTGCACACTCCTTCCCTGCTGATGCGGCATGACGGACCATCAGAAACGGGCCCCATCCACCCCGGGGACCAAAATCGAGATTTACCCAGTGCGCTTCCACTGACTTCAATGGAGCTATTCCAGATCTATGCCGGAGTGAGAGCAGGATTTGACTGCACGTGGTTGAAACCTTTTAAACGAGGCTACAGCCTGACAGTGACACAGACTGCAACCGTCCCTAGCACCATTCTGAAATATGCAACAATCACCTGCACAAGCCATGCTATGGAATCTCGAGGATGGATTACCTGTGGGGTAGCATTATCTAAAGTGAAACCAACAAAAACCTGTCTGCTCCGGACAGGGAAACCTGTAGTACCTGGAGGCTAGGGTCCACCCCTCTGTGTCCGATCCACAGCAGAGATGGGTCTGCACAGGCTTGCCGGCTTGCCGATTCAGCTCAAATCTCCAGTTCACTCCCTATCATCACTCGAGATGGGGGCTGCCATATTTGCCCCAGCCATGCTAGGCATTGGTTGTTGGGGGTGATTCTGGTACTTAATGTCTGTTGATGAGCACAGGTCGTTTGCTGTCATGGTTCAACCATGGCCTTGTTCTGCCTGGCGCTTGGCAGTTGTTGGTCCAGCAACCAGAGCAAGCCCCACATGCAGACAGTTTGCAGGGGCCGGGGGGAGTTTAGCACTGGGCTCAGCTGGTTCAGAGCATGGCTGTCACTGACTGCTGAATTAGGGTTCATCCCCAAGCGGGGACATGGCTGTTGACAACCCACATTGATGGTGGAGGGTAAGAACATGAGGCTCAGTCTCTGCACCCAGGGAACATCAGCACGCTTTGCAGCTCTCCTTTGGTCTCCTCTGAAGCTGCATGTTACACATTGAGCCATAATAGCGGAGCTGAGAGAATAATTGCGCATGAAACCAGCAATGTCAGGCTCAGACGCCGTTAGGACTCTGGCGAGCTGTGCAGCTCATAGCGTTGCAGGGGGCTTTACTTCTATCTGGCTGGGGAAGAGAGGGGCCAGTGGACGCTCGTTACAGCAGGGAGTGCGCATAAAGGGAACGCGGAGTCTCTCTGAACATCCATCCCCCTTCTCGGAAAAGTCTAGGACTGGCAGAAAATGTTCCATCAAAATTGTTGTTCAGTGGACACTGGGGTTTTTTTTTTTGGCTAAATGACAGTTTTCATTAAAAGTAACTGAAATATTTTGATTCAGATATCTTGCCCCCAGTGCCTTATGGGAGTTGTAGTTCAGTGAGTTTCCATTCTTCTCCCTGGGTTGGGATACCCAGCTGGACTACATCCCCCATAATATACCAGGGCCAGTGTCTCCCATGATGCTACCACCTCCCTTCACCATAAGGAGAACCAGTGGTGTATCATGGGAGAGGTAGTCCAATCAGGGAGCTCAGTCAATCGAGGAGAATGGGAGCAGGAGTCACCCAAACTGTTACTCCCCGGAGGCACGGCAGCAGGGTTTCCACATAAAAGTATTTTAGTTTTTGATTTTTTTTCTGACTGAAAAATTGAACGTTTCTTTGAAAAATGTTGACAAATGCATTTTTTCCCCCATCACCATTTTCTGTGGGTAAAACCCCATTTTCAGACCAACTCTAGCGAAGTCCCAATTGCTCTGTCAAAAGGGAGCTCAGATGAGGTCGGAGGGCTAGAGATGGATGGATTAGCCCCTTAACATGGATATAATTAGTCATTCTGAATATTTGTAATTAATTTTTTAAATCAAAAGGGCCATTTTTTTTCCAAAAATGAACATTTTGGACCCAATAGGAGGGTTTTTGTATTTTTCTGGGTTTTTTAATTAAATCTGAAAACAACAAATGTTCAGATTTTGACTTTCCCTTTTTTCCTCTGGTAAAATGAAAAAAAGAAGGCTTTGGGAAAAGAAAAGAAAAGAAAAGGGGGAAAGCCCCCAAACCTGAAAGTCTTAAGTAACTTTTTGTGTGTGTGAAAATTTTTGAATAAGCAAAAAGGAAAAGTGCTTTTAGCTTTTCATATATTTTGCACACACACAAAAAATCTTTCCCATTTTTTATCCAGCTCTAGATCTAACTTTCGTAACAGGAAGAGAGACACTCGTAGGCACATAACACATCTGAACTGGCCAGCCCTATAATAGGCATTAGCTTGGGTCATAGAAACGGCCCTGTGTATGCCTTCACACTACTATAGGTAGCTGTGTGAGGCTTATGGTTAGAGCTCGGAGAAATTGTTTTTGCACAGAACCACAGATTCAGCTACATTGGAATATTAGGCAAATGTGAGTCAATTTTGCAAATTTCTTTCAGTAAAAATAAAAAACTATAACAAATAAAAAAACCCGAAAATGTTCCATTTTGACACTTTAAAAACAAAACATTTTGATTTTTCAGCTCAAAATGACTTTCCGTTTCAAAATTTCCTTGTAATTTTATTTAAAAGCAATCCAAAATGTCAAAAATGGTAAAAATCAAAATGAAACAATTTAATTTTGTCAAAGCATAACATTTAGGTTGGCCAGAAACAAAATCTTGTTTTGACTTTTTGATTGCCGAACATTTTGAAAAAAAAAATCATTTTGGGTCGACGCAAAACAATTTTTATTGGGGGGGGGTTATTATTATTTTTGGAATTGCTAGCACATTGAAAAATTGATTATTCACCCAACTCTGACACATGGTGGTGCAGTTCTGATTCCATGCAGTAGAGGGCACTGTTCACTCATACGCTCTCACACACAACACAACTCAACACACACCTAAGGTTGCAGGCTATTGATAGCAGAACCGAGACCACAAAACAAGATGACCCTGTCACTCTAATGCTGACCCCATCTGTGCGTCGGGCCCTTTGAGCAGATCTGAATTAAAACGTGGTTTGTTTGCATGGTGCTTTGGAGGGGGAATTCTTGACTCTGATTTCTTTTTTCCCTTTTGGTTTCAAAGGCATCGACAATGAGGCTCTTTACCGAGCCCCTCCTGGCTCCTTCAGCAACCCTGAGCTCAAACAGGCTCTTCTGACAGGTAAGCCACCATCACGCTGTTCCCCCCTTCATCCTGATGGGCAGAGATGCTTCGTACCGGGTGTGTGCGAAGCTGGGAGAAGCAGGGTCGTTCATTACAGGAGCGCTCTCTGCACATAAGCAGTGTAGCCGCGAGCCACCTTTTCGTTTCCAGCACTGGGATCTAGAGTTCTGGCAATATCATTAGAAGAGTCCTAAGCAGTGATCGGAATAGAATGCTGTAATGAACTGTCTGCTGGGAATAAGCCACCACTCCCCCCTACTGGCTAGAATCACAACTGCTTAGCGGTGTGTGTGGCATAGGCCCTATACTGCTGACAGCGAATGGAGATTTCCCTGTAGCTCAAATGCTAAGGGCTTTTGCTTTTGAAGCAGGAAGATCTGAGTTGTGTCCCTGCTGTGGCTGGAAAGGGCTGAATGGCCATGCTATACACAGCATAGTGATCGCCATGAAGTTCCTAAATGTCTACGGAATTTTGTTATAATGCCTTTCTATTTATGTAACATCCTTACAGTGCAATTATATGCCGCAGCAACGGCGTTGTGGTGCTCCGTGTTTGTTCCCCAGTAACGTTCATACCAAATGGGCTCAGTTTCAAAGTAAAAAGCTAGTTTTCCTGACAGCCAGCTCTGCATGTACGCTAGCCTAGGGGAGGCCAGGGAACTGTAGATCCTGCTTGAAGAGCACGAAAGCTCATGCTCAAATAAATTGGTTAGTCTCTAAGGTGCCACAGATCCTTTTCTTGAAGAGGCTGTGTACTGACTCCGTGGGATGGTCTGTCAGGACAGTGATGTGCCGTGATCTGGCTGATGGAAGCCATTTAAAAGGAAAGTGAAAATCAAAAGCGTGGGTATGGGCAGAAGAATGGCTGTGTTTCCATGGCACCTTCCAAGTCAGATCAGCAGAGCCAATGCGGATCTGGGACAGGGAGCTGGATTCTCTTCTGACTCACACGTAGCCTACAGAATGGTTAGGTGAGTGCCAAATGCGGACTGCTTAATGCCAGTGGCAACCCACGAGTCGGATGGGGCCCAGCTTGACTCTCAGATCCCGGGCTGAACTTGTGTGGGAGCCCCCAGGGCATGCTGGGGAAATCTGTAAAATTCCCAAGTATGTTGCATATTCCATGCATGTGTAGAGTCATCATTAGTTGGAGTAACCCTCCAGGCAGTGCGCCACGGTGACAGTTGGGGAAAAGTCTTCAGCCCATGTGATACCTGAGGAGTTGGTCAGCGTCATTCTACCCATTCTGTAGCTGGGTAAGCTGAAGAGCAAACGGGCCACGGCCTATATTTTCAAAAGTGGCCTCTCCTCTTGGATGCAGCTCCCAGTTTTCAGCACCCCTGAAGATTAGGCCTTAGGTATGGCTGGATAGATACCGGAAAGGAAAGGGCACGTGGTAATTGTAGCTGCAGATGGTGCAGTACTGGGGAGTCAGGAACCCTGCGTTCAATTCCCTGCTCCGCCACAGTCTTCCTGCGTGGCCTTGGACAAGGCGCTTAGTGTCGCTGTGCCTCAGTTCCGCCATCTGTACAATGGGGATAATACCCTGCCCTGCCTCCCGGGGGGTTGGGAGGATAAACCCAGTCAAGGTTGGGAGGTGCTCAGATCCTGTGGCGATGGTGGCCATAGAAGTATCTGAGAGAGCTTGATGTGCCTCGGGATCACACGGTGAGTCCGTGAGCCGGGCAAGGTGTAGGATGACCCAGAATTCCCACTTCTGGAGCTAGCAGAGCAGAAGTGACAGAAAATTTTCCACCAAACCGTTTATTTTTGACAAAAAAAATCTCCATCAAAACGTTTCCCCCCTCACCCCACTTAAGCAAAAATCATCACCAGAAAAAAACTTGTTAAAAAACCCTCTTTTTCTTAAACAAAAACAGGAAAATGATCTGTTTCCTGCCACAAAGAATATGGAATATTTTCTCAACAGCCCTAGTCAGAACCACTAGCCCATGCGCCCCTCCTGATGTGTTTGATGCAGAGAGGGAAGGATGTTTCCGATAAAATTCTGCCATCCTCTCTTCCAGTGTGGAAGCTGGTGTTAAGTCGGCAGAGTTGGGAGACCAGCTGGTTTTCCACGGAGCAGCAGCGTGTGCCTCGCAGACCGGTTTGGGAACCAGTGGAAAGACGAGGCCTGGAGATAGTTACTTTTCTTCCACTTTCTATATTTAGGGCCAGATCCTTAGCTGGTGTAAATCAGCAGCGCTCTCTTGAAGCTGGTGCAGGAACCAGCAGAGGAACTGGCTCTTCCATTTATTTTCCTTGTTCTCTGTTCATTTTTGTTTTCAGTAGTTTCTTAGGAGGGTTTTTAAGGTTAATTTTTAATTGCTTTTTCTCCATATTTTTCAGTGCCCCCCAGAACCCCAAACTTCCCAGTTGCTCCCTGAAGGGGGAGCAATCTCTGTCCCACCTCCAGCTCCCCTCCTCCTCACCCCTTGGGAAGCTGCACTGTCCCCTCGATTCACCCCACACATGGGGTCTCTTGGTGCAAGAAAGCACTAGCCGGTGATCCAGCAGTGACGCTAGGAAGAGCCCTCCCAATGGAGAGGCTGGGGGAGGTTTGACTCCGGTTTGCCTTATCCTGAGCCCATGCTCAGAAGATCAAAGGCAAGGCAGGCTAGGTCATAAAAACCAGGCTCGGCATCAAAGCTTTGAAAGATTAGGAGACTCCAGGCGGACAGCGAATTGCAAACAGCCCCTTCAAGGTGGACCACTGCTGTGATGTGGCTCAGAGACTCTGCCCACATGTTCAGAGTCCAACTGATTGCCAGCTTTAGGGTCAGGAAGGATTTTCCCCCCAGATCGGATAGGCTGGGAATTTAGGGATTTTTCACCTTCCTCTAAAGTGAGGTGCACGGATCAGTTGCTAGGATCATCTGGGCATATCCCATGTAATCAGTGCCCTGCCGCTGCCTGGGCCTCGGGCACTGGTGGCATCTTGGCCTCTCTGTGGCCCACAAGTTCAGTCCCCTGAGGCCTGGAATGGTTGGGTCTAACCCAAGTTATAGGGCCCAGCACAGGCGTGATCGGGCGAAATCTGACACCTGGGTTATCCAGGAGCTCAGTCCCTTCTGGCCTTAGACCCGAGGAAATCTCTGAAAGAAATACAATCACCCTTGTTATCTGCATAATGCCAGAGCAGACAGCATGGCACGCCTGGGACCGAGGCAGATGGGGTCCCTGCCCCACGCAGGATGCCCAGATGACAGAATAGCACAGCACCATGGCAAAATCTGGGAAAGAGGGAGAGAACTGTAGGCTGGGGGTGGGCCTTGGGGGACGGGGGCAGTGGGGCGCCAGCAGTCCTGGGGTGACGCCCACCCCAGTGCAGAGAGCCAACAGAAGGCCCCCTCCAGCCCCCACCGGTGCCAAGGTTCCTCAATGACACCAAGCTTCGGTACTGCAGAAGAGCTTGCTTTGGGTCCTGGGCCCCGAGGGGGCAGGGGGGTTAATTTCACCCCGGGGCCATTGAAGCCAGTGGGAGTTGACAATCCTTGGGTGGTGCCTTTAATTAAATTTGTTACTGTTTTTTGGTGTCCCTCACCTTAAAATACTCTCCGCCCCCTCAACCCAGCCCTTCCTGGCCAGATTTCCAAGCTGGGGTCCAGGCATCTTCCTTTTTCTTTTTTAAAAGAGGGTCTATCCCCACTTGTCCATAGGGAGGCGCTGTGGTACCAGGCAGTGCCCAGCCGCTGGCTCCACGTGGGCTCCCCGCCCCACGGCTGAGGCTTGGGAGTTGTATCGGGAAAGCTTCCTTCCCTGGGTCTCGTTCCTTGCTGACCCTGTGCCCACGGGGCCTGGCTGTTGGCAAGGTGGCGCTGCCGGGCTCCTGACGTCCCAGGCCCATGAGGAGCTGTCGCACCAGGCCGCGTTGCTATGGAGAGGGAGTTGATGGAAGAGCTCTATAAAGCCACATGAGCTCATCGCTTTTTAGCACAACCAGGAAGCAAGTCCGTAAAGGGGGAGAGGCGTTTAAAGGACCTCACCAGCTGCAAGGCGGCCTAGCAGGGGCAGAGACGGGCACGGGGTTTGCCTGGAGGGGAGCAGCCCTGGCTCCTGGTGTGGCAGAGACGGGGGGACAGGGAAAGTGCCCTGCCACGGGGAATTAAGATACCTTACTGCACTTGGGGGGTCAGCTCCCTCTGACCGCGGGCACGAAGCTGCATCTTAGCTGTGATGCCCTCGGGTCTCCATAGAGGAGGCCTGTGGGGGTATCCACTTCCACAGCCATATTAAGGAGGTGGGGTTGGGGCAACCCTGTCTACAGGCACCCAGTCAAGTCATTCTTCCACGTTCCCTGCTGTCTGCTGGAAACCAGGCTGTTCCCACCTGGCATAGACGTAGCTGCTGTGATAAGTGGGGGGGCTCCCCTAGCCTGAGCCCTGGGGGGTCCCTCCAGTTCAGAGCAGCAGATCTGAGCCGAGCTTGGCCATGCTCGACACACAGATGGGCGAGCTCCATGGGAAACCCAGGTGGTGCAGAGAGTGTCATTTGTACCGTTTGCCCCTCCAAGTCGTTATGCAAGTAGTGCCCCAATATGGCACTAGGGGGCGCTGTGTCACTTAAAGACAATGACCCAAATGCCAAGGCCCAGCAATAGCATCAAATATTGGACCCCCCCCCTTTAGATGGGACGTTGGCCTTGGTGTTCGGACCAGATTCCAGCTTTGGTGAGTCCATTCTGCCCTCCTATGGCTTGGTTGGACGCAGCATTTTTCTTCCCCCTTTCCCCCCGCCCCGGACTGGTGTGTTATCTAGCTGTGTGTCCTGTTAAAACACCCAAAGGTGGCTGCATGTCAGTGCTAGGTTCAGTGATCCTTATCTAGACTCTTATGGGAACAGATGTTGTTATATTATAAACCACACCTCCCCCATGCCCTCCTCCTCTTCCCCCCCCAAACTTCCTTGACTATCAACAAGGATGGTGTTAGTGATATTTTAGTGTGTTGATTTTATGAAGCAAGGATGGATTCCTGTGGCTGGGGGACAGGGTAGGGCGTGAGAAATGACAGTCCCTGCCACAGAGGACTTGCCGTCTGAGAGCCTGATCCCTGCAGAATAGGGATCAAGTGGGAAATAAAGCCCGTATTCAGGAAAGCTCTTTAGCTCATGCTAAATATTAAGCATGTACTTAAATCCTATTGATTTCAATGGGACTTGAGCGTGGGTTTAAGGTTAAGCATGCGCTTAAATGCTATCTTGAACAGGCCCCAATCCAGGAAAATATCCCCACATGATGTGTAGGTCTCTTGCTGTCCCTGTGCGCTGGCATGAGTTTCTCCAAAGGTGTAATGCTATTTGTTAATGATCCACAACACCTGTCTAGGGCTTGGTGCACAGGGAGACAATACATTGACATGGGAGGTGGAGATCCCTGCAGGAGTTCTGGGCTAATCTCACCGGCAAAGGAGATGAATCCTGTCAGCAACTGGCCTCTGCTCCATACGTGTGCTCTTGGGATGAGCCTGGTAAACATGCCCAGGGTGGCTAGGTAGATGGATGGGGGTGATAATACTGTGCCCCTTAAAGCCATGCACAGAATCTCCTGTTATTCTTCTGAGGCCAGCCCTAGCTTTTCACACTGGTTCATGGTTGGTTGTATGGGATGAGGAACAAGGGCATTACCAGAGCAGATCAGAGCGGAGGTCCATATACCCCTGTATCCTAGCCAACACCAGCAACTTCAGAGGACAATGTAAGAACCCCACAGTAGCAGATGTAGGATAATTTCCCCTCCCCACACCCCCCCACACATTAAATTGCCTCCTAATTCCTAATTAGAGATTGGATTAAACCCCAAAGCATGAGGTTTAATAGCACTTCCAAAATTTGTTAGCATTAACTGTGGTAATCTGGAATATTCTTGTCCTTCATATAAAGATCCAATTCCTCCTTGAATCGTGCTAAATGTTTGGCCTCAACAGCATCCTGTGGCAGTGAGTTCCACAGTCTAATCACACTTTGTGTGAAAAAGTGTTTCCTTGTATCTGTGTCTGGCAGTCAGGGGCCAGAGTCCAGGGGCCTAGGTTGGAGGGGGTCAGAACTGGGGTCAGAGTCATAGAGCTGTAGCCTGAGTTTGGGACTGGGCTCAGGGTCCTTGTAGTGATTCTAGGGGGCAGGGATGGAGGCACAGTTCAAGGCCCCAGGCCTGCGTCCATCGCCAGAGTCAGAGTTTAAGCACCAAATTCTTGGGTAAAAGCCAGAGGCCAAGTACCGAAGCCAGGGATCGGGACTGGAGCTCATGGGCAGAAGCCAAGGATCGGATCGGATCGGATCGGATCGGATCTGATCTGATCTGATCTGGGGTTGGGGTTGGGGTTGGGAGGCTGAGAGTGAGCCAAGTTGCAGATCAGTCACTATTGCTGGCAGGAGCCCAGCTCATTGCATGGACCCTTCCTGGAACTCCTCCTTAAATAGGGTACCTGGACCAATCAGGGGCCTTGAGGGACGCTGTCAGTCCAGCCTTCTGAGGCGGGACTTCCTGTGCTGTTTATCTCCACAGGGTTTGTGGGGTAATGCATGCTGTCCTAACATGGCTGCCAGGGAGCAGCGCGGCACTGTGGGCCTTCCTGCAGACCTGGGTTCTAGTCCTGTCCCCGCAGAGCCTCACAGTCTCTTTTGAATTTGACACCTTTTCATTTGATGGACTGATCCCAGATGCTCCAAGACAGGGAGACCAGAAGTTCCCGATCCACCTTCTCTAGCCTAAGCATGTCACTCCTCCGCTGGCCAGCCATGTGGTCCATACACAGCTAGCCTCTCCTCTCCGCCCCAAGCGTTAAGGACGGACACAGATTTTCAAGAGAGAAGGCGGCATTTGGCAGGGATGGGAGTTTGTTTGCGTGCATGCTTATCGGGGCTCAAATCTTAATACCTGGCGCTCTTGGGCTGTGACTCCTTTGTTTCCAGTGAGATGTTTGCACCAAATCATTCCCTTCCCCCGCCCCGTATTAAGAGTCTTTCTCTCCCCATCCTAATTGTATCGCGTCACAGAACCGGCCGTCTCCACTTGGCTCTGGAAACAAAGCTGCTGGTTTAGAAAGCCGGCCAACACAGGCTCGGCGTTCTCTGCCCACTCCTCGTAGCTTGCTGCTGATTGGAAATGGCTTTCTAAAGATAGCTCGCCTGGCACCGGGGGGGGGGGCGGAAAATACATTGCAGGTTAGCCTGTTTTCTTTTCGCACCCAGCCCTGTCAGTCGCCAGCACACACCAGGTGCAGTAATTATGGCTCTGCATGACTCATGTGAAATCCTTCCACTGTGTTTGGCCGTTTGATTGGGAATAGTTAGGGGTGCCTGATATAATTGTGGGTCTCTTTGGTTGGATTCTGCTCCCGCTTGCTGGCCTAGCTGATCTCTGCCAAGCTCCTTCTTCCTGCAACTAGCTGCCCTTAATAAAGGGCTTTTTGTGTTGTTTTTTAAATAACACAACTGTGCAGAGGTTTGAACAGTCATGGAACCGTGTAGATTCAGTGACTGCTGGCTGAGCCGACACCCGGACTGTCAGAAAACTCCTCCTTACCCCAAACTTTGGATCAACGAAACTTGGATCCCCACCAACTCCCTTGCTCCCCACTCCAGTTTGCATCTCTGAGCTAAAGGACCGCAACCATGGATTTCTGTGGTGTAACAGTCTGATTGTGATTAGTGTATCCTGATAGCTAGTGCAGTGGATGCATATGTCCCTGCTAGACCACGGAATTTAAAAAAAGGGGGAAAAGGGTGGTTTTTCTTGCTTATGTGTTTAGGAGAAAGCATGCTGATGAACCATGTTTTAGCTCTCTCTTGATTTTGAGAGAAAGGCTGGTCTTGTGGTTCAGGCCCTGGACTGGAAGTCAAGAAATCTGGGTCCAATCTTTTGCTCTGCTACAGACTCCCTGTGGGGCCTTGGGAGAGTTACTTAGTGTCTACATTGCACATTAAACCCAGGCTCTGACTCAAGTTTGAGCCCAACCCCCCTTCTGTCTGCACAGAAATCAGCCTGACTCAGATCAACAAGCACTTAGGATCCTGGTAGGGGGTGGGTCAGAACCTGAGTCCTGCTGGGACTTGGGTCCAAGCCACGTCATTTTGCAGTGTGGACGCAGCTCAAGACGCAGACCCGCGTCAGAAGGTCTGCATAGTGCAGTGTGGATGCGTTAGCCTGGCTGCGAGACCTGGATCCAGCGATTGTAAACCCAGGTTTACGATGCAGTGTGGATGCTCAAGCGTGGGCTTTGGAAACACCAAGTCCACAAGCCCAGGTCCCACCCGACCCAGATTACAATGCAGTGTAGACACATCCTCTGTGTCTCTGGGTAGAGACAGCGATTTTTCTTTGCCTCTTGAGACTGTGAGGGCCTGTCTCTGACTGTGTGTTAGAACAGCACCTCACTCAGTGGAGCCCTGTTCCTGACTGGGAACTCTAGGCTGGGCAGTAAAACAATTAACATTAATAGCAAGAGTAAAGCCCTGCTCTGGCAGATAGTTACCGTGTGCCCTTGTCTCTTCACCCAGACAGGAAAAGAGCCCTTCTTATAACAACTGCTTGGTAGCCATAGATCCCAGAGCACTTTACTGCTGAGCATTGAGGTCCCTGTTGTCCCCCTGGGGAAAGTGCAGAACTCCGTCCAGGGGAGATCACAGCTGAGCCCCCGGCCCTGTGCTCCATGCACGGGAGATCACAGCTGAGCCCCCGGCCATGTGCTCCATCCAGGGGAGATCACAGCTGAGCCCCCGGCCATGTGCTCCATCCAGGGGAGATCACAGCTGAGCCCCCGGCCATGTGCTCCATCCACGGGAGACCACAGCTGAGCCCCCGGCCCTGTGCTCCATCCACGGGAGACCACAGCTGAGCCCCTGGCCCTGTGCTCCATCCACGGGAGACCACAGCTGAGCCCCCGGCCCTGTGCTCCATCCACGGGAGATCACAGCTGAGCCCCCGGCCCTGTGCTCCATCCACGGGAGATCACAGCTGAGCCCCCGGCTCTGTGCTCTATCCACGGGAGACCACAGCTGAGCCCCAGCCCTGTGCTCCATCCACGGCAGGTCACAGATGAGCCCCGGCCCTGTGCTCCATCCACGGGAGACCACAGCTGAGCCCCCGGCCCTGTGCTCCATCCACGGGAGGTCACAGATGAGCCCCGGCCCTGTGCTCCATCCACGGGAGACCACAGCTGAGCCCCCGGCCCTGTGCTCCATCCACGGGAGACCACAGCTGAGCCCCCGGCCCTGTGCTCCATCCACGGGAGATCACAGCTGAGCCCCCGGCCCTGTGCTCCATCCACGGGAGATCACAGCTGAGCCCCCGGCCCTGTGCTCCATCCATGGGAGATCACAGCTGAGCCCCCGGCCCTGTGCTCCATCCATGGGAGATCACAGCTGAGCCCCCGGCCCTGTGCTCCATCCATGGGAGATCACAGCTGAGCCCCCGGCCCTGTGCTCCATCCATGGGAGATCACACTGAGCCCCCGGCCCTGTGCTCCATCCACGGGAGATCACAGCTGAGCCCCCGGCCCTGTGCTCCATCCACGGGAGATCACAGCTGAGCCCCCGGCCCTGTGCTCCATCCATGGGAGATCACACTGAGCCCCTGGCCCTGTGCTCCATCCACGGGAGATCACAGCTGAGCCCCCGGCCCTGTGCTCTATCCACGGGAGATCACAGCTGCCCTCTGTGATAATCCACAGTGCTGTTGCACAGCTGTGTTGGAATGCAGCGCTTTTGGTAGCCCAGACAGGACTGCAGTGTGTGTTAAGTGAATCTCCTGGCGATGCTGAAACCAGGATCGAGAGGCTGGCTTCTGGACTGGGCGGAGGGAAGCCACGCTAGATTCACACCCCGTTAGGGTGGACATCGTCCTCATTGCCACATTTGCCAGAAGGGGAAATGCCAAAGTTTGTTTTCCTAGTCCCCAGTGACTACCTCTGGAAACCCTCATTCCCCCCATGAAAGGGACTTCAATCTGTCAGCTGATTCAGGGCCAGTCGTCATCTGCAAGTCCTGGAAACTCTGCTGCCCGAACACTCCTCTGAATTCTAGCCTCCTTTATTTGAACGTATGTGTATTTTCCACCAGCACCCCCAAGCCCTTCATAATGATGGAGTTGGGCAAACTAATTCCATTCAGCTTTGCTCCTGCAGGCACCAGTGCACATAATCGTCCTCCTGCTATGCCAAGCAGAGCCTGGAGGACGGTAATTTGCAGCCACGTCTGCCATCCAGGGAGCTGGTGCTGGGTCTTCCCAGCTGCCGTGGGTCCCTTGCTGTAGGAGGAGCTAAAACAGGTTTCTCTGTGGAGGGGGCTCTCCACAGCCTTGGTGAAAATCGGCCTAAACCATCTCAGCTTCTAAAGTGCTGAAGGCACCTAAGGCAGCATGCCCCATAAACCAAGACCAGGAGAAGGCCCTTACAGCCTGCCTCTGCCAGCGTCTGGTGCAGGATGGGGGGGGCCGGTAAAACAGTTTTCCAGCATCAAGGGAAGTATCTCCATTTGTCAAGGGCTTGGGGATGTGCAGCCAATAGGATTTATTTCATGAATCAGGCAGGGGAAGCTTGGAGTTAGCAGAAGGTTGAGGGCGAGGGGCTGGCTCTGATCCTGTGACCATCACCGTAGTTTCTGACCTGGCCTGGCACTGATCCCATGCCATCGCCATGGTCTCTGTCTTGGACTGGCTCTGATCCTGTGCCCCTCACCGTCATTTCTGACCTGGGCTGGCTCTCTTCTTGTGATTTACAGTCCAGATCACATTACAGACCCCTCTGACAAGTGTCCAGCTCCTCTCCTGAACAGTTATTTCTTGTGCAATCTTTGCGGCGAGGGTGACTCACGATTCCTCTTGTGTCAGTGGGAGGAGGTGGGGGTATGAGTCGCCAGATGGGGCCACCGAGGTCTATAAAGGCTTCAGAGCTATTCATGCCTCGTGCTGGAGCAGGGGAACCAGCAGCAAATCAGGCTGAGCCTGCTGGGAAAAGTGAAGCCTGTTCCGAGTGAGTCAGACTTTCCAGAGGAAGCTGAATATAGCCATAAAATCCGATTGGATCCTGCAGGTTGAAAGGCTGGCTGGCTCTGCCTCTTGGGAGCACGGCAGGGCCCTGCTCCAGCAGCATTCTGTCCGGTTAATGAAATGAAACACCACCTCCCACGAAATTGCCACTCCACATCCCCATCTTTCCTCTGCAGGTTGCAATCAGCACATAGGAGAGTAAGTGCTGGTATGAGCCTGTGTAGCGAGCTGCATTTCCAGAGGCAGGATCTGGGTCCTTTCTAAGCCACCCCCTCTTGATCCCAAAACTCTGCCATGTTTCATCCTTGGCGGGTGGGGTCCCTTAGGTCGGAAGCCCCACCCCCAGAAGTGGTTTGCACTACCCATTGCAAACCGATTTTCCTGGAAACCAAGATGTAGCAGGATTTTAGTATGAGGGTAGCTGTATTAGTCTGTATCCACAAAAAGAACAAGGAGTCCGGTGGCACCTTAAAGACGAACAGATTTATTTGGGCATAAGCTTTCGTGGGTAAAAAACCCACTTCAGTGAAGTCATTTTCACTCCATGCATCTGAAGAAGTGGGATTTTTACCGATAAAAGCTTATGCCCAAATAAATCTGTTTGTCTTTAAGGTGCCACCGGGCTCCTCGGGATTTTAGGGACCTCAAGTTCAATCACTCTTGCAGCCTATTCCTCTCCCTCCTGGGAAATAATGATTTTCTGCTTGGGACTTTGGGGTGGGAAAAGCAACAGGTGCCAACAGCTTCTTAGGAAACACAGCTCTGTTTGGTAGTGAGCTGGTGAGAGTGTTGCATCCTGGGAAGCGGGACGTGAGGATTGGGGGGGAAAACTTTGCCCTTCCCTGGTGCCTTTGATAATCTCCACCCACTTTTCCAAACAGTAAATAATTTATCTCAGCAATCCCTGTGTGCATCAAGTCAATAGCATTTATCTTTGGCTCGCCAATGGGGAAACTGAGGCACGGAGAGGTAGTGACTGCCGAAGGTGGGCCTAACAAGCCAGGAGTAGAACCCAGAACTCCAGGTGGTCAGACAATGGGGGATTTTTTCACTGAAAATTTCAACTTTTCATTGAAAACTGAAACTGTTTCAGTATTTGACCAACGAAACCTGAAAAATGTGGTCTAAAGCCACCGGGGAAAAAATTGGTTTGGGGATGAAAATTTCCTGGATTCAGTTTTCCAACCAAAAAATAAAAATAAAAAAATGTTCAAGGAAAACAGACACTTTCAGCAAAATATTCTCATTTCGCTGAAAGCCCAGCCTTCAACTGAATCAAGGAGCCCGACCCACAGCTTCCAACTCCCCGCGGCTCGTTTGTGAGCCATTCACACGAGCGAGCACAGGGCTGGGACTTAGGAGGCGTTGGTTCTAGCCCTAGCTCTCCCACAGATCCGTTCTACAACTTTGAAAAGTCCCTTTCGTGCCAGCTCCTCCTCCTAACATGAGGAGCGTAACGAGGCTGCAGCCTTGAGAAGTTACCTTAATGTGTGGCAAGAGCTTTGGGATCTTTGGAGGAAAGGCACCTGGGGGGTTTCTACAGCGCCTAACGCAATGGAGCGCTGGTCCATGACTGGGCCTCCCAGAGGCTACTCATATACAAATAATTGATTCTGTGCCAAAGCTGTGATGGGAGCCGCATTCCATCCCTGCCTCTGCTTCTCCCTGGGTGGCTTCAGATAAGTTGCATAACTGTGCTGTGAAATGGGCGTAATTGTGCAGACTCCTTTTTGCAACCCCGGTTGCAAAGGGCTGGATAAATGGAAAGGATTATTACCAGTTATAACATGGGGATTTTGCCTAAACTCCAAACTTTCCTATCGGGCATTAGACTCTTAATGGTAGTGAGGTTTTTTTCCTTTTTGGGGGGGTGTTAATTTGTACTTCAGTGGCGTGCGGCAGCTAAATGGATCTGTCGTCATGTCACTTTCCACCCCTTGAAATATTCCCCCAAAAGGGGATAATCTTCTTGCAATTGGTTTTCATTTAAACGCCTTGCTTCATGATTTCCCATTGTCTTTGATGTGAGTGGAGCCTCTCAACCAATCACAGAAGATTATGGGTCTTCAGCCAGGATGGCTGCTGAACGAGTTTGTAAAATAATTTGGCCTGTCACAACGGCAAGGCAAACTTTCTGATTGCTGTCATCAACCGCTTATGGCAATTACTCCCTACAATAGCAGCTAATGCATCTCCACAATAGGCTGCAGGAGGGAAAGCAGAGAGCTTGGAGTTAATTCTCCTGTGTGGTAGGGGTTGGTTGTGTGAATGGCCGATTTTCATCAAAAATCGGCGTTTTCCAGAAGAAATGGTTTCTGTTTGCTGAATGAAATGAATGGAAATGAAAAAATAACATTTGGAATCCTCGGTTCAAAATGAAAGTCATTTCATTTTGACTTAAATTGTTGTTTTTGTTTCGGGTTTTGGAAACAGAAGTATTTTAGATTTTTCTTTTCGATTTTTGTGTTCCCCACTGTTCCCTCTAAGCTGTGCGCGTGTGCGCACAGACCTCAACCCCCGTTCACACGGCGAAACACCGTGCGCACACCAGTTTGCACAGAAGCACACCAATTTGCAGAGAAGACATGTTTTGGACACACGGCCTGTCAAAAATTAGAGGGAACATTGTTCCCCACCCCATTTTTGCACAGAAAAGAGGAGGAAGAAAAGTTTTTTGGTTTTTGTTTTAGGTAAAAAATTGAGGAAAACCCCACGTTCTCAGCTTTTCTTTTCTTTTCTTTTCTTTTCTTTTCTTTTCTTTTCTTTTTTCTTTTTCTTACTAATTTCCAACTGGAAAATGTTGATGCCATTTGACGTTAAAGCGAAGGAAAAGTTTGACAACTTTAATTCTGAAAGCTCTTTTTAGAAAGAAAGGAAAGAGAATTTTTTCATTGAAATTCCCTGTGGGAAGCCAAAAGTTTTTTGACGGAAGATGGTAGAATGGGCATTTTCCTTGAACAAGAGCGTTGGGTAAGCTCGTCTCTCTCACCGATGGAGGTTGGTCCAATAGAAGATGTTACCTCACCCACTTTGTCTCTCTGATATCCTGGGACTGATATGGCTACAAGACTGCATACAGTTTTCCAAGCAGCTGTAATGATAGTAATGGAAAGCTCCTTAGAGCAGCCAGTGCTGGATTTAACTGAATAGTTCGACACGTTTTTTACAAAGATTTACTTAAAAATAAGCCAGTAGCTTAGGTACTGGGAGACGCCCTGCTCTGTCACAGACTCCCTGTGTCACCTTGATCGAGTCCCTTAGACTCTTCATGCCTCAGTTTCCCCCTCTGTAAAATGGGACTAATAGCACTGCCCTGCCTCACAGAAGTGTTACATTAGAGATTGTTCAGATACCACGGTAATGCAGGCCACAGAAATACCTAAAAAAAAAAGAGAGGGTCTCCTCTTTTACATCGCTGTTTATACAAGAATGGCCAAACACTTTACAAAGGTGATTGATCTCCATTATCCCCATTTTACAGATGGAGAAACAGAGGCACTTATCAAGGTGGTGACTTACCCAAGGTCACACAGCAAATCACGGACAGTCAGGGACATAACTCAGCAATCCAGATTCTCACTCATGTGTGTTGTGACCACTAGACCGGGGTTTTCAATCTTTTTTTCATTTGCAGAACCCTGAAACATTCTGAATGGGCTTGCGGACCCCTTTGGAAATCTTAGACCTAGTCTGTGGACTCTCAGGGGTCCGCGGACCACAGGATGAAAACCACTGTTCTATGGTAAGGACATTTCATGGGCTCCTTAGACCTAGTTTACATACCCCCAGGGGCCCATGGACCACAGGATGAAAACCAGTGCACTACACCACGATTGCATGTTGGGCCATGCAATGGAACTTCCAACGCTCTGCTCCATCATCGCTGCAAGGCGTTGGGAGCATCTTTAGTCTTCTGCATTTGGATGGGAGCAGGGCTTGTGTTCCTATGGCTCAGAGATGATGTATCGATGAAACAAGCAGCAGAACCTTCCTCGGTCGAATGGTAGAGCCAGAACAACAGGGGACCATATTCCCCATCCCCCGGAGAGTTTGTCCAACCTTACAGCAGATGTTCTTGGCTTTTTGGAAGATCATGCCATGCCGGAGAATGCTGGGATTGCAGTACCTGTTTGCACATGTGTGGAACGCTTCTAAAACCATGTGTGTCCACACACAAGTGCCCCAGATGTCGCACAGGGTCTTTCCACTACTGGTTCAATTGCACCTCCTCTGAGCAGGTCTGGCAAAGGCCTTCTCCCACGGTAGTCAGTGCCGACCTTATCAGTGCTAGTGCAGACCGGGGGTTTGCAGCTGCAGCGGTTCAGTTGGTCTTTCCATGGCACTCCCACAATGCTTCAGAAGGATGGTCCTTAGTATGCGAACCTAGCTCTCCGGATACCTGGGTTCAAAGCCTTGCTCTGCCGCAGATTTTCTGCTTGCCCATAGGCAAGCTGCTCTCTGTATTTCAGTTCCTCATGCTGGGTATGGTCAATGCCTGGGTAGGTGGAGCCCAAGAATACCGTCGGTGTAGCAGGTAACAGCTTGGGTGTGGTTTGACTGTTGCAGGACTCAACCCCACATGCCTAGTGCAGCTCGAGGTGGACCAGGGCTGTTCTGGTTTCTCACCTGGTTGGCCTCCATCCAATTTATGCAGCATCACTGACTTGCAGAGGAGCTTTGGGTTTGGCTCTGAACATTTATGTGCTGTGTTGTTCTTATTTATAGTACGGTCATGGCCACTAGCCGCTTCTGAAACCCAGAGGAAGACGCAGCCTCCAACTTAAATCACATCCAAGTTTGTGGGTTTGGAGTTTTGGTAATGATTTTATTTATTTCAGGATATTTCGGGCCACTTACAATAAGAGAGTACAACATATAGGTACGTATCTTGATTCACAGTATTAAAGAATATATTGTATATTGAGCATATATTGTTATATCATTACCCTTTCCCTTCCCCCCACAAAATTATTTAAATGCCATCTTAACATGCTCTATCTCTTTATCTGCCTTTTTTTTTGGAGGAGGGGGAAACTGTATGTTTTTGGGGAGGGGAAAGTCTTAGGAGAACAGAAAGAAAGGAAAGCTGGAAGAGAATGGAGATGGTATTCAATTACTTCCCTCCGTGTGTCTATCTCCTTCTTGACTTTTTTTATCGGATTACTGGGTCAATATCAAAGCCTCTCAATGATTCCCGTATTTCTGTCATTTTGTTTTTCTGCGCACGGCAGACTAATATCCATTTGTGTGTGTCTGTGTTTGTCTGGCACCGTTCTCACAAACAAATGTTCACGATTGGATATTTTATAAATATTCCCCCACTCCTCCGTGATCTACAGGAGGAATCGTTGCCTGAGTCTGCAAATTTAAGATTGCTTGTTGCTGGGTTTTTGCTAGAGAGAATAATAAGAGGAGGAACTTCCATAGTCCCGGTTTGAATCATTTAAGCTCATGCAATTTGCAAATGTGTCTCTTCTCCTTCTCCCTGGGGCAGAACTGCAAAGCAGCTTTCCCCACGTGTCTTGCGAGGATAGATCTGTGGAGAAATGCTGTTAGGAAAGACCCTTGAGTTTCTTATTGCTTATCTGGAAGGCCCTCTGGGCCTGAGCCAAAGTCCATCTAGAGCAGCTTTCCATTGAACGTAACGGGCTTGGGATCAAGCCCCGAAGTCCTGTTCCACAAAAGGATGAGTTAATAAGCGGAGGAACTTTGGCCTGAATCCACAGCCCACGTGTTTTCTCCCCCTCTTCAGCGCAGCCCAGTGGAGCCTGGGGTAGTGATTTCCCATCAGTCCCTGCTATCAGCTGCCCATCACTGCCCTGACCTCAGTCCCATCTGTGGCTTTTTATACAGGCCTGGCCTTGTCCTGTCATTTGGTTGGGGTGTGCTGATTGGCTGGAAATGATGTCATTCTGCCCAGGGAGTCGATAAGCAATTAGGGCTATAGATTTTGCACTAAGAGCAGGGAGCCACCCGCGGCTGCTTAAACTGGTTTTTATTACGAGAATTTACTCGGCCATTCCCTTAAATGGACAGATGCATTTGTCAGGGGTCGAATGCACTTTCTCAGTCAAAACGAAGGGGGAAGCCGCTCCACCTTGCCTGAAGCAGCTGGGTCCGGAGCCGCCGGTGCTCAGTGTGTCTCAGAAAGAAAAGAGGCAAATGAAGTCTTAGAAGCCCACCTCTTCTTTCTGGAGCTGAGCCCGATGTTCCAAGCACCCCTGAACCTGGCGGGGTGGGGAGAAGGGGCAGTGGCTTGCAATCCTGACTTCATTTTTGCAAATGGTTCCTGTCTTTGCAGTGGCCCAAAGCAGAATGCTGGAGCCCACCCCCGCGAGAACCATGGGGTGACCAGAATCTTTTTCTGAATGGCTAGAGCCCCATCTCTGTTCCTTATTCATTATCATAATTATTAAGATCAGGGGGCTGTACGTACACACAGCAAGAGCCAGTCCCTGCCCCAAAGGGCTTGCCGTCTAGACAAGGCAGACATGTAGGGTGGGAGAAAGGAAGGATTCATACCCTCATAGAATATCAGGGTTGGAAGGGACCTCAGGAGGTCATCTATTCCAACCCCCTGCTCAAAGCAGGACCAATCCCCAATTTTTACCCCAGATCCCTAAATGGCCCCCTCAAGGATTGAACTCATAACCCTGGGTTTAGCAGGCCAATGCTCAAATCACTGAGCTATCCCTCCCCCCCTCGGTTTTACAGACTGGGAAACTGAGTCACAGACAGATGAAGAGACTAGCCCAAGGAGTCTGTGGTGGAGCTGGGGATTGAACCCTCATCTTCCGTGTCTCAGTACAGGGATCTGTTTTTCAAAGCCAGCTTGTTCTCTGTGTGCTTCTCTTGTCTCTGTTTGCGCTGGTTTGCTGGGCGATATTGTTCTCAACAGGCAGCCCAGGGGTTGGAGAGGGTCAGGCGTGCTGTGGAAAGCAACATTTCCCTGCATTATCCTTCCTGTCACCTCTAAGCAACAGAGAGACCCTGAATCCCACTGAACGGAGAGGGGAGGGGAGCCCGGCGGGGCATGGGCGGGAACCAGCACCTCCATTGGGAGACGCTGCAGCCACCCCAGCGTCACTCAGGTTCTGGAGGGCTCGGCAGCATCACATCTATCCAGACCTGCTCAGTGCAGTGGCTCGCAGGCGTTGGTATTGCAGGCAGCAGGTTCTGCGCGTTTGTAGCAGCCCAAAAGCTAGCGTGACCCTGATATTCACAGCACCCTGTGAGTGCCGTTGGAGCCGAGTGGCCATGAGGTGCGGGGAGATGTCAGCCAGGAAGGGCCTGGGTGAAAATATGGGCAGGGGGAAGTCACCCAAAGTCCTGCAGGCAGGTAAGTTCACCCGTGCGCACCTGCATGACCGTGTACATGCATACACATGTACCCGCATGCACATGCATGTGTGCGCACAAACATTATATGCATGCACACACGCGTGTGCACGCAATGCAGGTGTATGGACAGCTCTGTCCCTGCCTTCACATGCACAAAGGCACATGCAAACATGCACAAACAGTGTATGCACATGCATGCACACAAATACAGGTGACCCTGGACAGGTATTACCTGTGGGAACACGTGCACAACCACACAATCGCAAATACGTGCATGCACCGACAAAGGCACACGCACGCTGCAAGGGCAGCTGCCGATCCCAGCACGTGCTCCTCCCCTCATCATCCACCAACTAATTTGTTGCAGAAGCGGGCACACGTTGTGGCTAGGCAACAGCTGATAGTTTGGGATTAGCACTCAGGTGTACCTAAGCAACCAGGGCTGCAGCTGGGCAGAGTTACGCAAGCTGGGATCGAAAGCGCACCATTCAGTTGTCGTTAAAGCCTTCTGCCTGAGCCCTGAAAGCTGGTGAATGGATCCAAGAGAATGTGGCCGGCTCTCACCTTCTATTGTGAGTCTTGTGCTGGCTGGGCTTTTATTAAAGCCCCAGCTCCTGGAGTCATGTGAATCTGTCAGAAAGTTTCTCAGCCTCATGGTTGCGGGGAAAAACTTGGAAACATGACAATGCAATCTAGTGGCTCAGAAAGTGAAGGATCCCAACATGTATTGGCTGTAAAATCATGAGATTTTTAACAATCTCATAATTTGGGAGGGCCTTAACTCCCGATTTTTGGATGGTTGGGGTGAGCGATACTGGAGTGCTGTTGATTTCACTGAGGGAACCGGGAACAGAATCTGGCCTTATCGTACCGTCCACTAGAAATGCTATTAATTGAACAGGGAGATTCGAAGGCAGATTACAGATGTCAGTTATTTCTCCCAGCGCCACAGCGAGTGGGTGTTTGTTATTCCCACTTTATACATGGGGAAACCGAGGCACAGCGAGGCTGTGGCTTGCACGGGGTCAGTCAAACATCCGCAGCAAAATCAGAAATAGAACCCTAGAGTAGCACACCTTTCTAGAACTCATAGCAATGGAGGGAACCAGGCTTAAGTCATTCTTAGTGGCCCTTCTCTGAGCTCCGGCAAAGACTGTGATGAGTTGGACCAGGAGGATATAAGAATATACTGCCTCCCATGATGCACTGGCTTTTGTTTTTGGAGGGGAGGCCAGAGTTTCCAGAACTTTTTAACTATAAATAAAGACATGGATTTTGCAAACAAAGGTGGACAAAAGGTTGAGCCCCTCCCAATGAGCTGGCTAGCGTGTCGGTCGGTACACCATTGCCCTGTGCTGGATGGACTCAGAACCGCTCACTCATGCGTGGAGCTCCACCTGGCAAGCAGCGCGGTGACGTTCCCTTCCAGCGCAAGTATTTCTGGAACTGGAGGATCTGGCTTCCCTCGCTGCTCTTGCTGGGAAGAAGTGCCCAGCATAGAGAGAGCTGTGAAACTACAGCCCAGTGCCCTCCCATGCACTCTCCAGGTGTGTTGGCTACATTTTCAGTGTGACTAGGATTGCCTGGCAGCTGGATTTCCCAGGGAAGTCCCAATGTCCCCCAGCCAGTGTCCCAGCATCCTTGTGGGATCAGAACATCCCTGTAGCTGTCCACCTGATCCACGTGCTCCCACCCCAATCTCTAAAGATTGGGCGGGCGTGTTCTAAATCCAACCTCAGATCTAGATCTGAGACATGTGAATGGCCCCAACACAGGACCTGCCAGCCTGGATCAGCTCAGTGGTCCATCTAGTCCATTAGCCTGTTTCATCTAGGCTTTGTAAAGACCCTCATCCCCATGCTATCTCAAGTTCTCCAACGATGGCTAGTGGCAGGTGCTTTAGAGGAAGGTGCAAAAACTCCCATAATAGACAATTCTGGAATTCACTGCCCACATGGGGAATTTCTTCCTAAACCTCACTAGTTACTGGTTGGTTGATCCATTGAAGCTGGGGAATTTATAGCCCTCTAATATATATGTACCTTTACCCTGTCTAGTGTATCCATGGGATGTTCTCGTTGTCCATGTAATTATCTAAGACCAGATCCTCAGCTGGCGTAAATCAGCATAGCTCCTTTGAAGTCACAGGGTTTACACCAGTTTATAGCAGCTGAGGATCTGGCCTCTAACCTTTATTTGGAATTCTGGAATTGTTAAACAATCCATTTTTAAACACCTAGAGGATAACAGCGTTATCAGGAATAACCAGCATGGATCTGTCAAGAACAAAGCATGGCAAATCAGCCTAATTTCCTTCAGGGTTACTGGTCTAATGGATGTGTGGGGGGGGAGGCAGTCGACATGATATTTCTTGATTTTAGGAAGGCTTTTCCATGTGCCATTCTCATAAGTAGACTCAGGAAATGTGGTCTAAGTGAAAATACAATGGTGGATTCACAACTGGTTGAAAGACTGTACTCCAGGAGGAGTTATCAGTGGTTCACTGCAAACTGGGGGGGCTTATATCATGGAGTCCTGCAGGGGTCAGTCCTGGGTCCGGTACTATTCAATGTTTTCTTTAAATACTTGGATAACAGAGTGGAGAGTATGCTTATAAAATCTGTGGATGACACCAAGCTGGGAGGGGTTGCAGGAACTTTGGAGGACAGCATTAGAATTCAAAACGACCTTTACAAAGTGGAGAATTGGTCTGAAATTCCAATTCAGAATTTCAGAATTGGAAAGTACAAAGTACTGCACTTACGAAGGAAAAATCAAATGCACAACTACAAAATGAGGAGTAACTGGCCAGTGCTGCTAAAAGGGATCTGGGGCTGTAGTGGATCACAAATTGAATTTGTCAGCAATGTGATGCAGTTATAAAATGCTAATGTCATTTTGGGGTGTAGAAACAGAAGTGTCCTATGTAAGACGTAGGAGGTAATTGCTCTGTTCTACTCGGCACTGGCAAGGCCTCAGCTGGAGTCCTGTGTCCAGTTCTGGGAGTTGCACTTGAGGAAAGATGGGCACAAATTGAGGAGAGCGCAAGGAGAGCAACCAAAATGACCAAAGGTTTAGAAAACCGGACCAATGAGGAAAGGCTAGTAAAACTAGGCATGTTTAGTCTTGAGAACGGAAGACTGAGGAGGGACCTGATAACAGTCTTCATGTATGTTAAGGGCTGTTTTAAAGATGACGATGATCTCCATGTCCACTGAAGGCAGGACAAGAAGCAATGGGCTTAATCTGCAGCAAGGGAGCTTTAGGTTAGCTATTAGGAAAAACTTTCCAACTCTAAGGCTAGTTAAGCTCTGGAACAGGCTACCAAGGGAGGTTGGAATCCCCGTCACTGGAGGTTTCTAAGAACCGGTTGGACAAACACCTGCCAGGGATGGTCTAGGTTTACTTGGTCCTGCCTCGGCACAGGGAGCTGGATTTGATGACTTCTCAAGGTTCCTTCCAACCCTGCATTGCTGTGATAAACTCTTGGCCTCTCGTAGCAGCGAATTCTGCAGGCTGATCATGTGTTGCGCAAAAAAGTATTTCCCTTTACCGGTTTTACATTGGCTCCCTCTCATGTTCACTGAATGCCGTTCACTGTGCTACAAATGGGGGTGAAGAGGACTCCCCATGTACCTTGCATTTTACAACAGCCCTAACCCGAACTCCCCGAAACTTGGGGGTGATCTGAATTTTGCGGCCTGAGCCCATTTCCGATAGCGACGAAGTGGCTCCGCGTTGTTGTGTTGTTATAGTTACACATCCTGCAGGTCAGCGGCATCCTGTGTGGCACAGACACAGTGGCAATTCTGGGACTAGAAAGGTCTAAAGGGAAGGGCAGCCCACTCTGAGCAGCTGTACCCGCCTTGTCTTACTTCTGCGGCACCGTCTTCCCGAAGGACTGATCTGGGGCTGCCGCGCGCGTGAGAACATTTCCAACACGCTGGCAACCTTCTGTCTTTAACTACGGGTGTCCCACCACACACATCCCACGAGAAACCCAATGCCAGGCGGGTGGAGTCCAGAGACAGGATCTGCTGAGCCAGCAGCCCTGATGACACACGGGCTTTCTCTGAATCTTTTGTAACCATCACTCCCCGCTTGTAGGAAGAATGAAGTATGTGCCAAGGACAAAGTGGCTTAGTTATTCTGATCCCTAAGGTCAGAGCTAGAATCGGGAGCAAGGAAAAGTACCATGGTACTGTGGACTTTTACCACTTAGCCTCTGGATCTTTGGATGGGACAATTTTAAGATGGGAAAGAAAAATGCTAAATAAAGTCGAGAGGAGATTAAAAGTTTTCAAAACCCGTTAGGAAAATGAAAGCTCCCGCCTGGCTCTCACGAAATGATTTTCGCTTTAAACGGCTCTGTGAACAGGGTTACTACATTTACCATCTCTTTCTTGACCCTTGTTCAAATGCCGCCAAATGCTCACACGGAGGAGAGAGCAGATTGAAAGAATAATTGGCGTTGTGAGTCGCGTGCCGACTCCAGAAGCGAATTAATTGTTTTAGCATATTCAGCCTCTAATTTGGGGCTATTATCTATTGGGGGGGAGGGGGAAGAGAGAGAGAGCAGGGCTGGGTGACAGGCCCTCTAATGCAAGAATCAAAGTCAGATGCTGTTGTGGAAAAGGAAACTGAATAGAGAAGGAACTTAACAAAGAGGCCAGCCTAAAAAGGGAAGCGGGGACGGGGGGAAGGGTATCACAAACAAAAGGGTTTCAGGCAATCAAGGGGGCAGGAGTCTCTTATTAGAGGTTCTCTTTGAGCCAAGGGCACAAGGAGAAATAATGAGGGAGAAAAAGAAAGCAGGGTTTTTTTTAAATTTTTCCCCAGAGGAATGTGGTTGGACTCTCCTCCCACGTACACTGGTCTAACTCGCTGGCTCCGGCGGAGTGATTCCCGATCGATGCCGGAGAAAGCGAGAGAATCCGCTCCCCTGGGTCTCTGTCCCCAGAGGGGCTTCTGGGTGCCGCTTGCCTCTCCCGGTGACGCTGTGGGCACAGGACCCGACTCTCTGATTTCCCCAGGGGGCGGGGGGTGCTCGCCCCCCACTCCACCCCTTCCCCCAAGGCCCTACCCCCAGCCCCTTCCCCTGAGCGTGCCCCGCCCTTGCGCCGGCTCTTTCTGCCCCGCTCCTCCCCAGCGCCTCCTGCCCGTCTCTGAACAGCTGATCAGCAGCGAGTGGGGGGGCGCTGTGGGGGGAGCGGGGAGGAGCTGATCCTCTGGGGCCCCCGGTGGGTGCTGAGCACCCACTGTTTTTTTCCCGGGGGTGCTCCAGCCCCGGCGTGCCCCCCCGGAGTCGGCACCTGTGCCTGCGGGGTTTTAAGTAATGGCATCCGCTGGCTCCAGAGGGCAGGGCTGCACCGACTCCCTTGTTGGCACAGACCTGGCCTCCCTGTGGGTTAGGCCGAGCCCTGCGCTGTGGGGCTGGGAGGACCTCTGGGGGGACCCCTTGCAGAACTCCTTGGGGCGCAGGAGGAGTGTGGAAACTCCGACACTGCTCTAAGGACCCCATTGGCACCCCGCTCGGCCAGAGTTCTTCGCAGCGCTCTGATCGTACGCGTGCTGCGTCACGAGGGACCGGAGAAGCGCGGGGTATTTAGTTTGTCCAAGAGATGGTGAAGAGGTGACTTGGTCACTGCCGGCCAGAGGAGGACACTCCTGAGAGCAGAGAGCTCTTTCATCTCGCAGAGCAAGGCCCTGTGAGATCCCCCGGCCGGGAGCTGGACCCACGCAGGCTGGAAATAGGGCACGCATTTTTAACGGGTAATTAGCCACTGGCCCCACTGACCGAGGGGCGCAGCAGATTCTCTGTCGCTCGGGGTCTTTCAAGCCAAACTGGCCCATCACGCTCTAGGTCAAACCAAAGGGAAAAGCTTGCTATGGAAATCACCAAGTGAGGCTCTCTGATCTGTGGTAGGCAGGCGGTCGGACGGGGTGGTCTAATTTTTGGCCTTAAGATCTGCAGTCTACGAAATATTGTCAGACAATGGGCCAGACTCAGCCCTGCTGTAGCCCCAGTAAAGTCAGTGGAGGGGGAGAGAAGTTATACCCAAGAATTCATTTATTATTATTAATTGGTTATATGTAGGGTGACCAGATAGCAAGTGTGAAAAATTGGGATGGGGGTGGGGGGTAATAAGAGCCTATATAAGAAAAAGCTCCAAATATCGGGACTGTTCCTATAAAATCGGGACATCTGGTCACCCTAAATATGTATTACCATAGCTCCTAGGAGCCCTAGTCAGGGACTAGGTGCAAACACCACCAAAAAGCCAGCCCCCGATACACCACCCGTATCCCCTAGATAAGGGCCGCCCCATGAATCGAAGGCCAAGCCAGTATGAAATCTTAGGAGACGCTGGTTCCCAGTGCTTAGCCCGGCTGATCCCCCATCCTCTCTCAGCTCTTCATTTCTGCCTCTGCTGCTGTTTGTTTCTCTCGGTGAAGCACTGCAGGAAACAGTGTAGGTGGAGGATAAATATGGGCCTGATCCTGCATCACCATGGCCCTCAAAACGCCCACTCAGTGCAGTATCGTGCTGAAACACAGGGAAGCCGAAGGAGCTGTTTTCCATCATAGACACGACAGGAGCGTGTCCCTTTCAGCATTGGCCACGCGCAGCGGGAGAGCTGCACACTACGGGTGGCTTCGTGTCGTGACGGTGGAACGTGTTATGACCTCAGGCAGGGAAAGAAATGGTCGGCCTTTCAGATGCAGCAGTTCCTGAAGTCCCTTAAAGGTGGTGACATCCAGCGGCACGGCCCCTCTGAGCCAGGCAAACAGCTTAATGTTACAAAAGTTCATTTGGATGCCAGGCGCCCTGAAGAACCGCATGTTAGTCTGGAATCCTTGGGACGGTATTAGTCTAACACCTTTCTCCCCCACCGCACGGATCTTCCCCAGACTCAGCTGCTTCAGGAAAGGCTTCCTAGAAAATGTAAATCCATGTGGGTGAGACCTTCTCCCCTGCCCACGCTTGCTGCCGAATTTACCCACTGTATTGTATCCCATATCAAGTCAGACACGTAGGCAAGCCCCAAGGTGTCTCCAACCCCGGATTTGGCACAGCGCTCCCCTGCACCAGTGCTGGCCAGGGTTCAGCCTGCGAGTTCTCGCTGCGTTTTTCATCCTTGTTTAATTTAGGTGAGGCGCCTTGTGCCAAAGAATTCATCACTCCTTTGAATGGGGAGATTACACTGCCGGGGGCCCCAGAATCAGGAGATTGGCAGCAAAATCAGAAGGTTTAATAATACATTGGGGATTCTCTTTATTTGCCGAGGTCATGGTTTCTGGCTTTTCTCTGCAACCACAAGGATCGGAAAGGAACTGTTGTCTGTTGAAATGGAAGCAGAGATCAACATGTCACGATGTGACTCCAGGAGCTGGGGCTTTCAGAAAAACACCAAACGCTGATTGCAAAAGTTGTCACGGCTAAGGTTAGAGGGAAAGGAGGGTCCAGTGTTTATGGCGCGACCATGGGATGCTGCCCAATTCCTTTCTCTGCTGCAGACTGCCGGAGTGAATTTGGGCCAGTCACTGAGTCTCTCTTGGTTGTCACATCCGTACAATGGGCATAATAGCACTGCCCTGCCTCAGAGGGGTGTTGTGAAGATAAACACATTAAAAATTGGGAGGGCCCCAGATACTTTGGTGATGGGGGCCAGATCAGTGGGTAGGATGGGGTGAGAGGTGCCCCAAATGTATAACTGACATTTAGGTTGTTGTCATACAAGAAACTTAGCAGCAAAGTTAGTTTCTCTTTGCAGACAAGACTGAAAGCTTGAGTCGCCATAAGGAGACCAAGTCAGTCCCATAGGGTATGTCTACACTGGGATCAAAGACCTGCAGCACGGCTGTGGCTAGCCTGGGTCAGTTGGCTCAGGCTGTGGGGCTATGAAATTGCAGTGTAGACGTTTGGGTTCAGGCTGGAGCCTGGGCTCTGAGACCCTTGAGCCCAAACGGCTACACTGCAGTTCTTAGCCCCGCAGCCCGAGCCAGCTGACCCAGGCTCCGAGGCTCGGTGCCAGGTGTGTTTTATCGCAGTCTAGACAGGCACACAGAGATCCCCCCAGAGCCTCCCATCTGGGCGTTTAGAAACCAGTTCCGCTATTGGTGAATAGCCAGTTAAATGTGCCCCGCCCGCAAAAACGCCCCTGCCCAAGCACACACCGCACATGCAAACACCCCCACGGTCCCCCCCAAACACACACACACCCCAGCCCTGCACGCACCCCCGTACACACCCCTCCCACTCTAATTTTTACTTATTTCTGTTACAGCTGCACTGAGATGCCCCTGTTACGGACCAGAGCCCCAGTGAGTTAGGTGCTGGGCAGACACACAACAAAGAGACGCTCCCTGTCCCACAGAGACAGCTTCATGCTATCTCACCTCCTCGGAGCGACTAACAGGATAATATCTGGTGCTTCGCTAGCACCTTCAGTCCAAATATTAATAGAGCATCACTAAGCCCCCTGCTCCCCCGCCCCCGAGGGAAGTATTGTTACCCCCCATTCTGCAGAGAAGGAAACTGAGGCACAACGGTTGGAGCAACACCCCTCAGGGATGGTCTAGGTTCACTTGGTCCTGCCTCAGTGCAGGGAGCTGGACTCGATAACCTCTTGAGGTCCCGCCCAGAATTTGGCACCAAGGAGCGGGTGATACAGGGAAAACCACGTCGGCTTTGCAGTCGCTGGGCCTGCTGGTGCCTCCGTCAGGCCCGCTGAAGGCCGCGGGAGCTGCGGCGTGGCCCTGGGAGCAGGGCTGTGCCCTGGGACTGCATGGGCAGCTGCCGGCTGGTGTCGTTGTCAGGCAGATCGTCGCGTCCGTGCCTGGCACGTCCAGTCCCGTGCCTCGATCTCGTTCTACAGCCGATAACAATCTGCCTACAGACAAGATCATGGGCCCCAGAATTAGGTCACGGCTCTTTAGGGATTAGGGGTTCCATTGGCCTATGGTCTTGGTAGCAGCATCCCTCGTGTAAGCTGCTGCTAGGCAGAAGGGCCCATGTGAGGGGCGGGGGAGGCTGGGCTGGGCCAGCTCCCCACCCCAGCCCGGTGCTGGCTGGGCTCATGGACCGTCGCGCCGTCAGGCAAATCAGATTCGTTCCAGTCTCTTTATGACAAGCAAAGGCATGTAGCTCACGCTGCCCGGGGCATGGGCGGACGCAGCCCCGGGTGAACACTGCCGGCACAGAGCGATGGTAGCCCTGGGCCGTGACCTCCAGCCCCAGCACACAGAGGCCGTGGGGGGCCACTAGACCACTGCATGCTGCGTTTCCACATCCGTCGTGGGCCGAGGGGCTCAGTCTCTCCCCCACTCCTCGTTTGCTCCGGGCTTGGCTGGAAACCCACCGCGGTTACTTCATTACCGAGCACGGCTTTGTATTTATACCTGTGGCGTAAATAAACCCAGGGGCTGTCGGCGGCCGGGAAGAGGGCCGAGCTCATCTGTTGTATTTGGTGGTGATAAAAGAAGGGTAAATAAATGGGAAAGTCTTGGACTCGCCTGCCAGTCACAACAGGGCCAAGCACCACTCGTGATTCACGCCGGCTCGCCCGCCCTGCCCCCGCTGCTGCTGCGGGCAAATCTGAGCCAGCCCCGCGGAGACGCTTGAGAGAGGCTGGCAGCCGCAGGGTCCCCATTTAAACTGCATGAAGCCCGCTGCAGTCCCGGAGCTGCTGTGGCCGCCACATGGAAACTCGACCCGGGGCCTCGGGCGGCTCTCCTGCCTGCGAAGTTGGGGGGCTTTGTTTGCTCTCACTGTGCATTTCTGGCTGGTCGAGCAGAACCAGATCGGGGCCGAGGGGTTCAGGCTCTGGGAAGCCTGCGTGAGGACAGATAGCACTCGGCCCAGAACATTTTCCAAGCACTGGGCTGCATTGCAGTTCTCTCCCGCCGGTCAGTGTTGTTATCCCAAACTGAGGAAGAGAAAGGAACTGACCTGCCTCAAAGATACAGGGAAACTGAGGCAGAGATGGCTTTCTTCAATCTAAGCCCCACACACATCCCTTTAAAGGCTGCTTTGCTGCAGCACCATTAAGCCCAAAGCCCTTGGAAAGCCACACACAAGAGCCCTTTTATTATCCACCACTGGAATGCTGCCACCTCTGGGAGGGAGCATGGCAGCTGTTTAGCAGCGGGCAGGAACAACCAGAAGTGAAGAAGGACCCCTAACCCAGGGAAGATTCAGGGCTGGAATTTGGACAAGATGCGAGGCTGATCAGGAGCCCGGTTCTACGTTCATTTGAAAGGTGGCAACTCTGGTAGCACAGCAGTGCCCTGGCATCCCACTGCCCTGCTTACTCTGTGCAGACTCAGAGGAAGAAGTGTTAGGTGGTACATATGGGTCGATGGCAGAGTCCAGTGCTTGGGTTGCTAGGACTTACAAGACCCAGGTGTGAGTCCTTGCTCAACCATGGACTTTTCTTTGTGACCGTAGCCTCTCTGTGCCTCAGTTTCCCATCTGTACAATGGACACAATAGCCTTGCCCTGCCTAAATACATTATAGATTGGAAGTTGCTTAGATACTACATGGGGGTCAGATCAGTCTAGGATAGCTAGACCCAGTGAACAGTACTCCTAGTCTGCCTGTCCCACCTATACGGCCCTTTCAATACCTTGCTGTGGGGTGATCTTTGCATAGCTCAGCCATTTGGGTTGGAGCATTTTGGAGGAACATTATAAGTTGCCTTTGGCCTGTGTGGGTTCATCAGCTTTACAGTGAGTTTGGGATTTGAAAGAACCTCCCAAAACTCTAATGAAGACTTAGTCACCCTCCCCCACACGACGCCTGATTTGGGGGGAAATCAGCTGAAAACACCAGTTTTCAAACTTAAATCCAAAAGTTTCATTGACAAAAATGGCTTTTTGGCCAAACTTAATTTTTTTCTGGAAAATATCCATTGCATGGGGATTTTTTTCATTAAAAATTTCAAAACGAAAATAGGTTTCAGAGTAACAGCCGTGTTAGTCTGTATTCGCAAAAAGAAAAGGAGGACTTGTGGCACCTTAGAGACTAACCAATTTATTTGAGCATAAGCTTTCGTGAGCTATAGCTCACTTCATCGGTATGCATCCGATGAAGTGAGCTGTAGCTCACGAAAGCTTATGCTCAAATAAATTGGTTAGTCTCTAAGGTGCCACAAAACAAAAATAATAATTTTTAATTTTTTCCCCTATTTATTCGCAGTGGTCATGATTTGGGGGGATTTTTCCCACTCGCTTTCATTTTTTTATCTCCCCCCCACATACACACACCCCATGTCTGGTGGAAAAAAGTTTGTAAAAGTGAAGTAGGAAAAAAGCCAAATCAAAAACCTTTTAAAAAACAAACAGCAGCAAAAATAGCCGACAACACTACCAGAATGTTTTCTGCTGAAAAGGAATGTTTTTGTTTTGTCACATTTCAAATTTTCCACCAAAAAAGTTCATGACAATTTTTGAAGAAAGTGAAAAATGTTCATTTCCTTTGCATTTTTGGAGGGCAAAAAATGAATTTCTGCATTTCATGCACTCACGTTGCCAGTGTTCCCCGCAAGCTGTAGCGCCGTGAACACCTCAGCATTCATCTGAGACAAGCTTAGCTGCATAGCTGGAGGGGGCTGGTCTGCAAAGGGTCCCAGCTCAAGAAGTGATTGCAGCAGGAATATGTAAACACACAGGGGGAGAGGGGGGCAGATTCTGGCAGCTGCAGCTGGCCGATGTAAAAGTGCTGTACGCTCTTACGTCTCTGTGGTTTGGATTTATGTGTTTTGGGTCCATCGCTGGGTTATGCTGAGCGTATATTACCACCAGTACCCACCACGGGCACCAGTCAGACACAGCCCTGCCTCTTCTGTTCCTACTACTGATGGGGCAGGGAGCCTTGATCTAGACGGGACCAGTGTGAAAAAACGCAGCTTGCTCTGCATCCTAGATCTCGCTGAATGCAAATTGTGGCAAGTCACAGCAAACTCCAAAGCTGAGGGACCCTACCAGGACACCCGGCTGGTTGCTCCCACCCCGGAGGGAGAGACTGGAAGAGTTTGTTGATAGAGTGCGGCTGCTGTGATGGGGCATACAATCATAGAGGTTACGGCCAGAAGGGACCACTAATTAAGTTGTTTGCCCTCACAACACCAGCTGGGGGAGAGCTGGTCTTTGAGACAGCTAAGGCCCAAGTTATTCAGGAATTAGCACCATCTCATGCTTGGTGTTAGGGATATTCAATGAAACTGCAAGGAGGCAAATTCAAAACTGGTACAAGGAAATCCTTTTTCACTCCATGCATAGTTAGACTGTGGAACTCATTGCCACCGGATGTTGTGGAGGCCAAGAACTTAGCAAGATCCAAAGCGGGACTGGACACGTATATGGATATCCACTGTTATAACAGTTAATGCATGAAAGAAAAATTTGGGAACTCAGTATGCGAAGGCCCCAGCCCCCATTCATCAATGCACCACTGCTGGGCTTTGGGCCAGGACAGTCAGGGGCTGATTCACCCCCAGTGCGGTTTATAGCAGCCCTGACTTCTGCTCCCAGCTGCACCACCCCTGTGGGGCCTCCTGCCAATGCAGAATAGACGGTGCATATGAACTGCTGGCCACGTTCGCTTTTACCCTGGAACACTCCTGGCACATCCCTTCCACTGATTCTCTTGTTGGGGGAGAAGATTATAGAGCTGGGCAGCCGTGTACCTGCCTGGGCGGCTCCGTAGGGCCTGGGTATTGCCGGGAGTCGGGGGTAGCTTAAAGGGGCCACAATTCAATGTGAATCCCCCTCAAACTCTACCAGCACAGCAGAGATTGCAGGGGGGCCTGGGGGGCTCCAGCCAAAGGTGGGGGTAGCAGGAAAGCTGAACGTGAATTTGGCAAAGGGAATTAGGAAATAACTGGCCGTTGTCTCTATTTCTTTGAATCCCTTGCACGCAGCAGGAGGGTGGCAAAGCCCGGCGTGGGAGTGGTGTCACGCGGCTGCCTCCCAGAGAGCCAGTTAGCCGAGTTATTTCTGCTCTTTGCTCGCCCGGGGCCCCGCGTACTCTGCCATCTCTTGACTAAACATCCTCCCGATTTACAGAAACTAACGGCCGCCCCCGTTTGGGGTTACTCACCCCCTCCCTGGGGCAGCTCAGGCCGATGTGAGAGGTTACTGTCATTTCCTGCCCAGCCTGAGTCAGCTGAATTCCATGGCTCAGAACCTCCATTCATTCCATGAGGCAAGAGAAATAGCAGCCACGCCGGCTGCTTCCCTCCCCTGCTGGTCAGGGAGAGGTCTAAATGCAGCCGGCCAGCACCAGGGCTCTAGGATTTCCCTCGGGAACGAGGGTCTTTCTGGGCCCTCGCTCTGTGCAGCTCAGCTGTGAATGGGACACAGTGCCCCGGGGGCAGTCGTCGGCAGTGAGAATTGAACCTGCAGCCTTTGGCTCTAAAAGCCTCATAAAGTTCTATCTGTGGCCTGGCCACTAGGGGGGGACAGCGTGCCATTCGGGGGGGTTATGTTAATGGCTGGCTCGAGGCTCACTCACGTTCCTTCCCCTGCCACTGCCCACACTTCTCCCTGCCTGCTTAACAAATCCCTGAGCCAGTTCCTGGCCTCCCATTCGCACCGTGTAGCCAGTGAAGCTGGGGTCTACGGGACACATGCTGGCGGCTGATGGTGGACCCTCTTTCCCAGCTGTGGAGATGTGGGAGGTGGGATTGAGAGTGAAAGGAGATGGGTCAGGTCGTGTGCTTGTATCACACTGAACCCAGCTTGAGGCCTTTCCTAATGCTACCCCTCTGGGAGCAGGCCGCCGGGAGGCTAGGGGGCCAGGAACGGGTTGGGGGGAGCAGCAGGATTGGGTTGGGAGGAGGGGTTCATGGGAGTGGGAGGGTGCGTGGTTTGCAGGATTGGGAGTGGGGGTCTGTCGGGGAAGGGAGAGGGTCGTGAGATCGGGGTGGGAAGCGGGAGCAGGGCTGTGGGAATGGGAGGGGGTTCGTGTGGCTGGGAACGGTGTGGGGGGAGGGATGTTCATCAGGCCTTCTCTTTCTGGTGCCTCCTACGCTATGGGACAGAAATACGCTGCCTTCAGAGCACCATCCTCTCCCAGCATCCTAGCCATGCTGCCGCTGAACACGCAAGGGGTTAAATCCTGTACAAGTTAGCCCAGCCTGTCGTGGGGTGCGGGGGAGGGAAATGCACAGACACCAGCCTCCCTGTGCCATCCAAGACCTCGCAATGCTTCTCTGGCCCGCACGCACAGCTGTCTGGCCTTCTCCTCTGGGACTGCCTTCAGCTGAGTGGAGGGCAGCCCCTTCCCCAGCCAGCCCCTTCGGAGAACACAAGTCAGAGCTTGCCTGGTGCATGGTTTGATTGGGCTCCTGCACGTCACGCCGGGCCAGGATCCCAGCTCTAAACAAACCCACCCCCGAGCCCAAAACAAAGCAGGGAAGCAAACTCCTTGGAATCCGTATAACGGAGCTGGACATGCCAGAGTAAAAGCTCAATGAAATCAAATTCATCGGGGCTTAGCATTTTTCTCCTCCCACCCCGGGTAAGTGGAGCTAGCCAGGCAGCAGTGCGACAGCACTAGCCTGTCATCGGTTTGCTCTGTGTGTGTGTGGTGTTGTGTTGACGTCATGCCCCCAAAGTCCCCTGGTGCAAGGAGCCATTTCACATCCCGGCAGCTCTGGCTGGGTCATAAAGTTGTGGGGAGTTCAAAACGAGGCCAGGGGTCTTCTCTCCGAGAACTGGGCCTCGCACAAATTCGCCGGTCCCCAGGTCCTTTGTGCTGGTGGCTTGGCAAGTGATTCTCGCGTGATTTCAGCTGCAGATGAATGCTTGAAGCAGGCTGTCAAGGAGCTGCGGGGCTGGTTCCTAGCGGTGCCTACACTGGGATCTCCCAAGCGAAGGTTCAGGTGGCCAGCAGAGCCACACGCAGCTTTAAAAGTGCTGGCCAGGGCTATGACTAACAGGGGGTATTGATGCCTGAAAGCGCAGTGGCTCAGAAGGGGCTGGAGCCATCACCTGGGAATCACTGCTGTAAAGGTTTCCTGTGGGACACACGGCATCTGACCTTAAGGTTACATCAACCCATTGGTCTCACTGTACTTCCTGGACACGGGTCCAGGCCAGACGGGTCCAAGGTGGTCCAGAGCGACTCGCAGGGGAAAGGCAACGTTGCCATTTCAGAGAACTTCATTCCATTTCATTCATTTCGTTGCCATTTCAGAGAACTGATACTTCAGCATCTGTCCGCGGCACTTAATGTGTCTGTGGGACTTCAGTGATGGCGGCACAGAGGGGATGGGACCAGGGCGACGCGTCCATCTCTCCGCCTTCCCCAAAGCCGGCGCCATTAAAACAAACCCACGCAGCTGCCTCTCCTCTCCCGTTGGAGCCAGCACCGGGGCAGCGGCAGGTTGTGTGAGCCTCTGCCAGCTCTGGGTGGAGACGGATCGCAGAGAGACTCCATGGTCGTGGCGCGGATGGGCTGGCTGGGGTTATTTTATAGACGGGTCAGCAACCCAGAACCCGAGTTTGTCTGGAAATGTCATTGTGTGTGAAGTTTTAGTTGTGGCTCAGAAAAGCCTGGAAAACACCCCGATCTGATCCCTCTGTCATTTTCTAGGGTTTGGGAAGGGATGATGCTTCCTTAGTGGAAACCTTCAGTAATGTGCTTCCTTCAGCTGACATCTGGAGAGCGGTGACTCACCGCCAGCGCATAGAGAGGGCTGTACTCTCACCCTGATAACTGGAGAGCAGGCTGGTCGGGGTCGGGCCCGGTTGGCACTCGGTTGGGAGGCCGCCAACCTCAACCCCATGGATGCTGCTGCTGTAACAGAGGCAGGGCGGCCCCCGCGCTGGGGCAGTGCTCCAGCTGGAGGTACCGTCTTTCAGGGGACACCTGTCCCCGAGGTCCTGCCGGCCGCTGGTTGAGAGTTTTCCGTTGAAACCGACCCTTGCTGTGGGAAAGGGTCAGTTCCCAGGAAAACGTCTCAGGTCCGGGATGGAATGTCTGATCAAAAGGAGAAGGAGAGAGAGCCCCGTTGTAGCCATCAGCCCGGTGGGGAGGGCACTCACTGTGGACGTGGGGCACCCAACCCCCACTCATCATTAGCATCTGTGTCGGCAGCCTGACCTAGTGGTTAGAGTAGGGGAACCCGGGCTTTCTCTCTGCAGCAGGTTCTGAACCAGGGTCCCCATTGTGCGCTGGACGGGCAGCGTTTGCTACCTGCCCTGCGGCTACCACCCTCCCCTGGGTCCCTTCCGACCACTCCGCCCCTCCTCGCGGGGCGTCCTGGTCCCTTGCAACCCGACGCCGGGAGTCCCTGCCCTGCGCAGCCGTCCTCCTGCGGGAGATGCCCCTTCTGGTGTGGCCCCTCTGTAGCAGTGAGCACGGGGCTGCCTCCCTCTGCTCGTCACCCGGCTGGGCTGAGACACCTCGCTGGTAGGTCCTGCGGTCCTCCAACGGGAGTGTGCCCAGGAGGGTTGCGGTGGTGGGGTGGGGGGTTCCCAGGCCCAGAGTTCTTCCTGACTCCCCGTTTCGCTAGTTTCCAGCCCATCACAGCGAACCAGGTTCAGTCCCAACTCTGCCTGGTTTGGAGCCGGGACTTGAACCCAGCCCTCTCTCGTCCCCCATCAGTGCCCTTGGCGCCAGGCTGTTAGGTGTTATGGGTGTCTCTCCCATCCCCCGTCTGTGTCCTCAGCATTTGTCCTTATTAAATTTCATCCTATTTACTTCAGTCCGTAATGCGGAGGGGTGTTGGACAGGTGGCAGGAGGAAATGGGGTGCATTCCCCATTCCTGACTGCTGCGACAGCCTCTTGGGTGTGTGGATGCAGCTGGGCCTAGCCGAGAGCGTCCCTTGGGTAGGTCAGAGGCCAGCTCTGCTTCCGTACAGCGCCGGAATCGGGTGGGCTCTGAAGGCACCCAGCTTTCCCCCCTGGCCCTCCCAACTCAGCTTGGCATCCGGCTGAATTTCTCACAACACAATTTCTCATGCAGCCCCCTCCTAAACCTCGCTAGGGGTCCTAAATCAGCGTGTCTGCCTTGGGGTTCCAGCAGCCACGGCGGATGCTAGGAGCCAGCGTGCTAGGAGAGTTTGCAGTGAACACGGCTGCTGCCTGTCTGCCCTGCAGAATTTCCAGCCGTGCGGTTTACCCTGCGCCCGGAGAGCGGAGACAGGAACTCAGACAGCTCTGGCTAGAGCTGTGCACCCAGAGGCCTGGCTGTTGCCCAGCTGGTGGCAAACCTTCTCCCCACAGGATGATCCGCCCTTGACCCCAAAGCACAGCTCGCCCCGCTGGGAAAGTCGCACACTCTCTTCCCACAGCCGGACTCACCCTTCGAGAGAGGAAAGGGCAGGAGGGAGGTCAGGCTGGTGCTTATAGTGCAGCGACAGGGCCGGACCCAGCATCTGTTACTCATGTGAGTCATCCCAAGTGGGGATGTAGCTCTGTGGCAGAGCACATGCTTTGCATGCATGAGGCCCTGAGTTCAATCCCCAGTATCTCCAAGTTCTTTTGAGGGGAGGGATAGCTCAGTGGTTTGAGCATTGGCCTGCTAAACCCGGGGCTGTGAGTTCAATCCTTGAAAGGGACATTTAGGGATCTGGGGCAAAAATTGGGGATTGGTCCTGCTTTGAGCAGGGGGTTGGACTAGATGACCTCCTGAGGTCCCTTCCAACCCTGAGATTCTATGATTCTAAGTGTGCAGGAGCAGGAATATAGGGCCCAGTCTGAAACCCGGTGAAGTCAACGGGAGCCTGATTCCAGTGGGTTTGGATCAGGCCTGTAGGAAAGTGACTGTGATAACAGTATCTTGCTAACTGCCCTTGCTGCTAGCCCTGCCCAGGATCTGAGAGCCCAGCTGCCTGTCCCATCATCCCCATCAATCACACTTCCACTGGAAGCTTGGAGCGGATGATCCTGTGCACGGCAGGCTAGGGCCCAGCTTGCTGGCCCATAGCTGCTCTGATCCCAGCCCAGGGCTGGGCAATAAAAGGAGACGGGTCTCAAAGACCTGGAGGGAGAAAGTCCAGTGGTTGAGAAGGAGCCACGATTGGCCCTCTCAACAGCTACAGACTCTAAGGCAACAGGCAAAACTGCAGGGAAAGGAGCCTAGCTGCTCCCCGCCATGGCATCGTCCCCTCATGAGTGAAGTGAGCCGCAAGCTGGTCTCCTCATGCTGCACACCCAGGGCAGTGAGGCCCTGAGCCAGCCAGGTACCAGACAGGAGCTCTGGATGCTTCCTAAAAGTGGGGGGGGCACTGGCCCGTGGACCGTGTCCCTGATCCCCCTGATCCGTCCCTCCCTTCTGGGGCCCACCTATGCTCCGCCCCTCCCCATGTGGCCCCTCCCCCACTCAGCCTCTTCCTCCAAGGCCCCGCCCTCATTCGGCCTTTTCCCACCCCCACTGTGCCTCTTCCCCAGAGGCCCCGCTCACCACTCGCTCCTCTCCGCCCCCTCTCCACCCCCTCGCTTGCCTTTAGGGCAGGAAAAGAGTGGTGGGGTCATGGCCCCCTGGTCCCCCCCTTGTTCAGGAACCCCAGTACCAGGTCTGGTGTCTGCACTTTAAAAGCTATGTTGCAACACTGGGGACGACACAGAAAAGCAACACAAAAACCATTTGAGGGCTGGAGAAAATGCCCCACAGTGGGAGACTTAACTCCATCTGTTTAGCTTCTCAGAAAGAAGGTGGAGAGGGGACTTGATGACAGGGCATTTCTACCTACTCAGGGAGAAAATTCTGGGCACTGATCTAATCTAGCAGAGACGGGCCCAACAAGACCCATCATCTGGGAGCTGAAGCCAGCCACATTCCCATTAGAAAGAAGGCACCAGTTTTGAACAGAGCGGGTGTTTAACCATGGGGACAGCCCCCTGCCCCGGGAAAGTGGCGGATTCTCCACCTCTTGATGTCTTCAAATCCGGGCTCGGGGCCTGTTTACACTGCAAGCGCTCCACTGGGGCACTGTGGCGCAGGAAGGGGGTTTTCCGTCCCTGTAGTAAATCCACCCCCTTGTGAGAACTCTTCCATCGACCTAGCAGCGGCTGCACCAGGGGGTGTGAGCAGTGACGTAGTTAGGTCAACCGACGTTTTCAGAGTAGACCAGGCTTTGATTGCCTTTCCAGAAGACGTGCTGTCATCAAACACAACTCAGTGGGTGAACACCGGGGTAACTGGGTGAATTTCTCCAGCCTGCGTTAGACAGGAGATCAGACCAGATCGTCTAACGCTTCCTTCTGGCCTGAATATCTGTGACTCTGTGAATAAGCACACACCTAATTTTAAGCTTGGGGATAGTCCCAGCGGGGAGTTCAATGGAAGCATTTGCCTCCTTCAGGTTAGACACTTGCTCCTTGTTGGACTGGAGTATAAATATCTTTAGTCCTGCCAGACCCAGCTCCGACTTCCTGCCCTTGGCTCTCTGCCAGGCCCATTGCGACTTTTATTTATGATTATTTTTAAACCCTCTTCCTCTTGTTGGAGGGGGTGAAATCCCATTAAGACAAACATTCAAAAAAATAATAATCTTACTTTCAAATGAAATTTACAGGGCCGGGGGGGGAGGAATCCAAGAACCAGGCAAACCTTCCCTTTGAAATCCTTCCCCGAAGGCTGTATGCAAAATTATGCAAATGAGCCAATTAGATGAGGGAGGGTCCCTGGGGCTAATAGCCCCAGGCCAGAACCAATCAGTGTTGGATTTCCGAGTTCAGAAGCAGATTGCTACTGTTTTTCTCTATCTCTGTTAGTCTCATTAAAGCCAGGATGCGTTAGACACCCCCGCTAAAATCATCGCCAGGAGGCTTGGGGTAGGGGGAAGGTTTAGAGCCAGAAGAATGTGCACCCCCACTTCTCTGCCCTGCGTGCCTTCCACCCTGGGTATTCCACAGGAGAGACTGAGTGTGCCCACATGCTCCTTGCAACCGTCCAAAATAGACCGGTGCGCTCAGCACATCTTCCCCATCTCTCACCCTGCCAGTCCTGGAGCCGTCCGCTTGCGGACTGTTATCTGGGTCAGCACTGCTGTCTGCAGGCATTCGCCGGCTTGGGATGAGCTGCATTTCCCCAGCAGAAGGGGAATCCCAGCAGCCCCGCAGCTTGTTAGAACCCTGAGCGGAGGGGCGGGCGTGATTTCTGTGCCTCTAGTGAAGTCATCCCCCCTCTCTGGAGACTCCTCCATCCCTGCTGGAGAGGAATGACCCCTGGCTCAAAATGCTGCTAAAGAGCAAATGACTTGACTTTGGAGTGAACCAGGTTGACACCAAGTTTCAAGGATTTATAAAGAAATTCCCCAGCTCCTTCTCCTGCGTTTTCTAGTTTTCTCAGCCCACTTCCACATACCGTGTTCCACCCACGGGCTACATTACCAATCAACTCAGCGGTCCAGATCTTCACAGAGCATCAAGCATGGGCGGCAGGGGAACGCGCCGCTGGGGGAGGCTAGTCCCCGGCCCCTCGCCCTGCCCGAGGCGCCCCCCCCGCCCTTCTGCCCCCCTCCCTCCACTGGAGTCCAGAGCACACACAGACACTGCGGCCACTGGCCGGGGAATGTCTCCAGCCCCAGCGCTGGGCAAGCGGGTGGCAGGGCCGGAGCGCCCCCAGCCCTGGAGTTCCGGTTGGGCACCGCAGTCCCAGAGCCCCCAGCCCTGGGCCTTGTGCGCACCAGTCCCAGCCTGCCTGCCCCGACCTGTCGGCCCCAGAACAGCAGGAAGGGGACTGGAAGCAGGCAGGAGGACTGGGGGCGAAGCGTGGGCGGGGCTATGCCAGGCTGTTCGGAGAGGCACAGCCTTCCCTTGCCTATGCTACCCGCTGCCCATGGCATCTAGCATTGTCACGCCAGTGAAGTCAAGGGAGTGGGGCCAGTTTCCACCAGCCGAGGGTTCATGGATTTGTAGATTCCAGGCCAGAAGTGACTACGGTGATCACCCAGGCCAGATCACTTCCCCAAAGAATTCCAGCTTGAGCTAGAGCTGGCCTTTTAAAAAAACATCCAATCTGGAGTTCAAAATGGCCAGCAATGGAGAATTGACCCTCGGTCAATTGTTCCAGTGGCTAATTCCCCTCAATGGAGCTAACCCTGTGTATTCTGCCGGAGTGGAATATAAACATTTCCAGCAACGTGCAGCCAGTGGAAGGCTGTTTGCCTTGAGGTTCTGCAGCTCTCCCGGCTGCAGGTTAGAGTAATACTCAGCACTCCACAGTACTCCTTGTCCAGTCACACCAGGGTGCAAAACTGCTCTCAAACCATAATGGTGGCATTTAGCACTGGTGTGAATGGCTGCACAGGGTGCCGGAGAGTGCTGAATCGAGCCCATAAGCTGTAGATTTCAAAGGAGGGACAGTGTCATTATTTCACTTTTTATGGATGGGGAAAGTGAGGCGCAGAGAGGTTAAAGTGGGGTGCCCAAGGTCACCCATCAGAGCCAGAATAGAACCCAGGTGTCCAGCGTAGGGCTTGAGCCACTGGGTCATTTGCGAGAAATGCTTGTGTCTCAATGAGAAGACAAAGGACCCTCTTTCCCCAACCTCTCCCCCTCCCTCTGCAGGATGTGAACCCCTCCACCCCTTCCCCACCCACTGCAGCATGGAGGCTGTGGCACTGAAATCCAGGGGAGTTCTGCAACTCTCTTCAACAGGAGCTGGGCCAATTATTTCACATTTCTCTGGTGCTTTTCCTTCCCCACCGAAAAGCAGCTGCATGTGGAGTAGAACGTAGCCGCTTCTTTAATAACACAAAGCAGCAGGTTTAGGACAGGAAGTGGCAAAGAAAACGACAGTCTCCATGTGAAAGAGGAGGGGCAATTGAGGGAAGCCAAATGTCATTCCTTGGTTTGGGATTTGGCCAGGACTTGCGGGTGACAGCAAAGATCTCTTCCATCTCCTCTGTGCCAGCAGTTATGGCTTTGGGCATTAAAGAAGGCTGATCCATCCTTCGGGTGACAGAACTTGCCTACAAGCTTCCTCAGACCTGGATACAATTGACTCGATGACATCCTTTTAATGAGATCTCTGCTGTGATGTGTGGCAGTTACTCGCCAATGCATCCAGAGGAATCAGGCCAAGTCACGCTCCTAATATGCAAGGTATTTCAACGATCATTTCTGAGCAAAAGGCTCAGCACTGACGGATAGTCACTGCCGTCACGTAAGTGAAAACACATGTCATTCTAGCTCCTTCTGCTCATCTGGCCACAAGCTCTCGTTGCTGCTGTATAGCTCTTGTGTTTGAAAAATGTACTGGCAAGATGGGGATGCCCCAATCTTTCACCCAGTCTCTGAACTGAGCCTTTCGAAATTAATATTTTTATTATAGTAGAACCTAAAGGTCCCAGCTGAGATCAGGGCCCCCATTCTGCTAGGGGCCATACAGACCCATAGAAGGGATAGTCACTGGCTCAAAGAGCTTACATTCTAAATAGGCAAGACAGACACAGGGCAGGAGGGGAAACTGAGGCACAGAGCAAGGACATGACTTGCCCAAGGTCACACGTGGAGTCTGTGGCAGAGTCAGGAACTGGATTCGAGTCTCCATGAAAAATACACAGTGCACACGCCTCCATGAACTCAGCAAGCAAAATTATTACACCTTTTTGTCAGTATCTATGTGAACAATGAAATTACGCTCTGTAATGAGTGCAGAGAGAGGATCTAGCCTGTCCTACTACGTCAGAGCCTATACCTGTGAGAGACGGCCCAAACTGGCACTCCAGATTGAAAGCCCTCCGGGTGTTCCAAACTAGAGCTGTTTTCTGAGTTTCAGATCCAAGTGGATCCAGATCCCTGGGAAAATCAAGGCTGGTGGAAATCTGACCCGCCCATTCCTACACTGGTGGGATCCAGCCCTGGGCATGGCCGGCTCAGCCCACCACTACCGGCTGAACGATGCTGCGAGAGCTGCATGCCAGCATGGTATAAATGCGGCTATTGTCCGGCTGCCCCTTTGTCCAGCGGTTGCAACGCCCTTCCAGCTGAAAGCGAGAGCTGGGAGGTAGATCCCAGCCTTGCTGGAGGAGACTGTCCCTGCAGTCGGTCTGGCTGGATTGTTTCGTTGGCGCCCGTCTGGCCGGCCACCCAGCTCTCCGGACTCTGCAGTGTCCAGGCTCAGCAAGAGCTGCTGAAACCCGTCGCCCCCGATTTCCCTCGTGGGAACGGGTGGGCGTCGAGGGATCCTAGGAACGAATGAAAAGCCTGACTGTCTAACAGTGACTGGGTGGCCTGTGTGAATCGAGTGGGTGGTCTCACTCCATTTCCGCATGGACAGGTGGCCACACAGCGCAGCTCAACACGCCCCTCCGTGGTTGGGACGAAGCAGCGGCATCCCCGGGCTGCCCTAGCAGCCGAAAGGCCGAGTTCGCACCAGTTTCAGGAAGAGGCAGTTCAGGGCAGGGGAGCTTACGCTGCCCCCGTTCCGGGGAGAGGAAAGCTTCAGCGCTGCATACTCCCCTTTCACCAGTGCTCAGCCCCCAGTTCAGCAAAGCACGTAAGCACCTGCTTATCTTGAAGCAGTTTCTGAAATCCCACTGAAGTTGTTTTAAGCATGTGCTTGACCAAGCAAGGGCTTAAATGCATGGCTGAACTGAGGCTTAAATCCATGTTACATATAGTTTAGCAATTACCGGGAATTTCTAATAAAAATAAAGGACTCCTTTTCCAAAAAGACGACAGGGTGGGGTAGGGGGAGAAGAGAGAGCGGAAAGTCAGGGCCGGTTACTCCGCAGACTCGCTATGGTCCCGCTTCACGGTCAGATGCCGTTTATTAGTGGCTTATAAAGAGTTAATCAAGGATGACTCGTCGTTATCAGTGTGTTTCAGACGGGAGTAGTATGTAAGCAGCTCAGTGGCAGCTGCTATCGATGCTTTTATAACGCATGGTTCTGAGCAACCAGTTGGCCTGCTGGACTCGTTAACAATCGACGAACCAGTTATGAAGCCCCTTCAGTCACTCTTTGTAAGCTACGGACCAGTGGGCCTTGGTTACCAAACGTGACCTGTTTGCCTGGGAAAACGCCCCACTTCTGTGGGAGAATAAGCAGAGAGAGAGAGAGAGCTGGTGGATGGGTAATATCGTCCCTCCGGAGCCGGTGGGCAGTGGGGACGGATGGCTGACCCTGCAGAGTTCTCCTCCTCAGATCCATGTCAGATGTTGCACCAAATCAGTCACACAGCTGCCCTTTCTCTAGGGAGAGAGAGTCACCGTCCCCTTGCTCTAAGGGCTTAGAGCTAAAGGACTGCGTAATAGGGAGGCCCTGCCCCTTTCCGGGGACATGAGGTTTTTGGCCAGTCAGCTCTGTTCCGTTAACCCCTGGACAGGCTATAGGACCTGAAAGAAAGAGAGCTGAGCAGTGGAGAGCGGAAGGGGCGGCAGAAAGCAGGAAAGCTCCTGCAGGAGCCCCTGAGAAACCAGGGAGACAGACCCCAGCCAGGAGAGGCTGGCTGGAGAGGAGAGGGCCGACCGAGGACCAGGAGCTCAGCTGGGTGGAGGAATCATTTGGTTCTGCATTTTGTTTTGCTGAAGGATCTCTATTGACTCTGTTACCCTGGGAAGGGTTAAACAGTTTAAGGAGACTTGACGGGGTGGGGGGGGAGGTCAAGCCACCACTACGGCATTAATAGGTCAAATATGACCAATAGGGAAACTGAGGCAGAGCTGCTGCAATGCCCCATTAGGTCACGGGGAGTGTACCGAGACTGCAAGTGTTGTACAGATCACAGCAGGCTGAAACACTAGACTGGGACTCCAGAAAGTGGGGGGAGGGGTCATTCCTACTCTGTGCCTTGGTTTCCCCTCTGTAGAATGGGGATAACAGCTCTGCCCTGCCTCACAGTGGGGCTGCAAAGACAGATGCATTGAGACTGGGAGGTGTCTCAGGACAGCGTGCTTGTAAGGCGCTAAAATGCTAACCGTCAACTTCAGCTAAAGTGCGTACAGGTAGGAGAGCTGCCCTTCAAACCGCCTCCTCCCCCACACGTGGCTCTGCAAGCCATGCGGGAAGCACGTGGGATCCAGCCTGAGGACACGTGAGCTGCACCAGCTCCACATGTGAAGCCTTTGTGGGAAAAGTCTCTGGGATACGCTCAGTGCGCAGCTTGTGGGAGGCCTGGTGGAGGCTGGAGCTTCGGAGCCCACAGAAGGGCATTGAACTGGTGGCTTTTAACCCCTTCGAAGCCCAGCTGGGCTTTGAGAAGCTCCTCGTGAGGGAGTTTCCAGACTGGGCCGACCTTTGGGGTTTCTTTATGGACCACATCGTACCAGACACACACGTCCCCTAGCCCACGTGTGCTGTGGGAATGGGACAACGGCCTGGCAGGCGTGGCCTAGTTGCCTTAGCCCGGGACTGGAAGCCAGCAGGGTACAGAATTCCCATGCCATCTCTTGCGCCGCCTTGCTCTGTGGCATTGGATGCCCGAGTCTCCCAGTCCCTGAGCAACCAGAACGCCCAGGCCCAACTCAGTCTCCTCACGTCAGAGCATAACATCAGGCTCTGAGCTTCCTCACTCTCATAGAATCATAGAATCATTGAATATCAGCGTTGGAAGGGACCTCAGGAGGTCATCTAGTCCAACCCCCTGCTCAAAGCAGGACCAATCCCCAACTAAATCATCCCAGCCAGGGCTTTGTCAAGCCTGACCTTAAAAACCTCTAAGGAAGGAGATTCCACCACCTCCCCAGGTAACGCATTCCAGTGCTTCACCACCCTCCTAGTGAAAAAGTTTTTCCTAATATCCAACCTAAACCTCCCCCACTGCAACTTGAGACCATTACTCCTCGTTTTGTCATCTGCCACCACTGAGAACAGTCGAGATCCATCCTCTTTGGAACCCCCTTTCAGGTAGTTGAAAGCAGCTATCAAATCCCCCCTCATTCTTCTCTTCCGCAGACTAAACAATCCCAGTTCCCTCAGCCTCTCCTCATAAGTCATGTGTTACAGTCCCCTAATCATTTTTGGTGCCCTCTGCTGGACGTTTTCCAATTTTTTCACATCCTTCTGGTAGTGTGGAGCCCAAAACTGGACACAGTACTCCAGATGAGGCCTCACCAATGTCGAATAGAGGGGAACGATCACGTCCCTCGATCTGCTAGCAATGCCCCTACTTATACATCCCAAAATGCCATTGGCCTTCTTGGCAACAAGGGCACACTGTTGACTCATATCCAGCTTCTCGTCCACTGTAACCCATAGGTCCTTTTCTGCAGAACTGCTGCCGAGCCATTCGGTCCCTAGTCTGTAGCGGTGCATTGGATTCTCCGTCCTAAGTGCAGGACTCTGCACTTGTCCTTGTTGAACCTCATCAGATTTCTTTTGGCCCAATCCTCTAATTTGTCTAGGGCCCTCTGTATCCTATCCCTACCCTCCAGCATATCTACCACTCCTCCCAGTTTAGTGTCACCTGCAAACTTGCTGAGGGTGCAGTCCACACCATCCACCAGATCATTAATGAAGATATTGAACAAAACCGGCCCCAGGACTGACCCTTGGGGCACTCCACTTAATACTGGCTGCCAACTAGACATGGAGCCATTGATCTCTACCCGTGGAGCCCAACAATCTAGCCAGCTTTCTATCCACCTTATAGTCCATTCATCCAGCCCATACTTCTTTAACTTGCTGGCAAGAATACTGTGGGAGACCATGTAGCACGGGGCACAGGTCATTTGCTGGAGGATTCTCTGCTCCTTGAAGTCTTTAAACCACGATTTGATGACTTCAATAGCTCAGGTGAGGTTTTTCGCAGGAGTGGGTGGGTGAGATTCTGTGGCCTGCATTGTGCAGGAGGTCAGGCTAGATGATCGTAATGGTCCCTTCTGACCTTAGTATCTATGAATCTATGAAAAGCTTTGCTAAAGTCAAGGAATAACACGTCCACTGCTTTCTCCTCCTCCACAGAGCCAGTTATCTCGTCATAGAAAGCAATTAGATTAGTCAGACATGACTTGCCCTTGGTGAATCCATGCTGACTGTTCCTGATCACTTTCCTCTCCTCTAAATGCTTCAGAATTGATTCCTTGAGGACCTGCTCCATGATTTTTCCAGGGACTGAGGTGAGGCTGACTGGTCTGTAGTTCCCAGGATCCTCCTTCTTCCCTTTTTTAAAGATGGCCACTACATCTATCCTCCTCCTCCTCTCCCTGCCTGTGAAATGGGGATGCCAAAGCTGCCTTAGCACCCAGGGAAGGCTGTGGAGATCTGGGGCTGCTGTTTGTAAATGGCTTAGAAGACGTAAAAGGCTGTATGTGGGCCAATTGATTGGGGTGTTTCTAGGGTGCCCATCACTGTTGTATCTAGGCACTGAGCACAGTGTTGTTACGGCCTGGGGGCCACGTCTGGCCCGCCAGATGTTTTAATCTGGCCCTTGAGCTCCCGCCAGGGAGCAGGGTCGGGGGCTTGCCCCGCTCCACGCAACTGCTAGAAGCAGTGGCATGTCCCTGCTCCGGCTCCTACATGTAGGGACAGCCAGGGGGCTCCGCACACTGCCCCCACCCCAAGTGGGGCAGCACATAGAGTCACTTGGCCATGCCTCTGCGTAGGAGCCGGAGAGGGGACTTGCTGCTGGTTCTGGGAGCTGCCTGAGGTAAGCTCCCTCTGGAGCCTGCACCTCTGGCCCCCTCCTGTGCCCCAACCCCCTGCCCCAGCTCTAATCCCTCTCCTGCCCTCCGAACCCCTTGGTCCCATCCCGGAGCACCCTCCTGCACCCCCAACCCCTCATCCCCAACCCGACCCCAGAGCTCGCACCCCCAGCTGGAGCTCTCACCCCCTTCTGTACGCCAACCCCCAATTTCGTGAGCATTCATGGCCCACCAAACAATTTCCATACCCAGATGTGGCCCTTGGGCCAAAAGGTTTGCCCACCCTTGGGCTAACTCCTAGTGACCATATCCTTTCCCTGAAGTCGATAGGAATGTGACCCTGAGAAAGGGCTGGGTGTGACCTTGTGGCCTGGTGTTATTGAGCCGGGGTAACCTACCCAGCTGGGGTAATGGGAAGTGTTTGTAGCAATGTATTTGAGAGAGGGCTGGGGAGGGTCCCATGTCCCAGCTGCATCCAAAACTACAGACCAAAGCCACTGATTTGTCCTCTTAGGGTTGGTTATGTCTTGTGACAAAGTTCCTGCTCTACCTTGGTGGGTCTTGCGCTTATTGACGGATTTGCTCGCCTTGGAGCTTCACGCAGCCCTCAGCTTGGCCGTTTTTCTGAACCCACAGTCCCGGTCAACTCCTCCTGTGTCTGACCAGGAGTTGGGAGGATCTGGGGGGAACCCGGGCCCACCCTCTACTCCGGGTTCCAGCCCAGGGCCCTGTGGATTGCAGCTGTCTAGAGTGCCTCCTGGAACAGCTGTGCAACAGCTACAACTCCCTGGGCTACTTCCCCATGGCCTCCTCCCAACCCCTTCTTTATCCTCACCATAGGACCTTCCTCCTGGTGTCTGATGATGCTTGTACTCCTCAGTCCTCCAACAGTCCGCGTTCTCACTCTCAGCTCCTAGTGCCTCTTGCTCCCAGCTCCTCACATGCACACCACAAACTGAAGTGAGCTCCTTTTTAAAACCCAGGTGCCCTGATTAGCCTGCCTTAATTGATTCTAGCAGCTTCTTGATTGGCTGCAGGTGTTCTAATCAGCCTGTCTTAATTGTCTCCAGAAGGTTCCTGATTGTTCTGGAACCTTCCCTGTTACCTTACCCAGGGAAAAGGGACCTACTTAGCCTGGGGCTAATATATCTGCCTTCTATTATTCTCCTATAGCCGCCTGGCCCGACCCTGTCACAGTCTACACTGCACAGTTAACCTGACTCTGACCTGGATTTTAACCTTCACCTCCCCGTAGCAGCCACACGTACACACTGACCTCTGACCTGGGTTTGGAGGTGCTCTAAGCCCAGGATAGCTGAGGGGTTAGAGCACTGGCTCTGCTTTAACTCAGGCAGGAAATTGCCCACTTTGCTGTGAGGATAGGCTAAATCACTCCCTTGCTGAAAGTCCTCCAGTGCCTTCCCACTAATCCCCCCCCAAGGACAGACAAGTTCTCCCAAAGTTGACTGGGTAGGAATCCTAGAACGTCTCAGCCCAAGGTGCCATGGGACATGCCCCCACACACATGGGCAAGTGCAGAGGCAGTGAGGACAAAGCAGTGCAGGAGGGGCTTTGCAGTAGAGGATGCTCACACCTGTGGTCGACTAACCCCAGTACTCAGATTGAGGGGCCAACCACCAGTGAGCGCCCACACTGCACTGGAAACCTGGGTTTACAGTCGCTGTGCCTAGGTCCTACAGGCATGCTGACATGTCGGTACTGCACTATGCAGACCTTCTGATGCAGGTCTGGGGCTTGAGTTGTGTCCACACTGCAAAATGACAGGGCTTGAACCTGAGTCACAGTGGGACTCGGGTTCTGACCCACCCCTCCCAGCATGGTCCCATGAGTCCCTGCTGACCTGAGTCAGACTGATTTGTGGGCTCAGACCGGAGTCAGGCTTAATGTGCAGTGTGGACGTCTCCTGATACACTCATGAAAGTGCTGTTGCTCCGCTGATGGGAGGAGTCCTACTGAACGGTCCCCTTGGTGCTGAGGAAGTGGGGCAGTCCTAGAGCTGGATTCAGTAAAGTGGCTTGACCCTGGCCTATGTGAAGAGCAGGGACTCTGCAGTTTAACAGAGCAGCCTTTCAATCTGTGGGCATTCGCTAGCCAACTTACCTGTTCCATTTCATTCAGGCAGCTGCTAAGGCAAACTCCCTCCCCCAGAGCTTCTGTCGTTCCCAGCATTGTCACATAGGACCCCACGCTGGAGCGTGCCGAGGGGAAATACAGAAGCAAAATAAAGTTCCTTGTCTTTTATGACCTCCAACTTGCGAGCATTTTGGGGTAGACACATCTTGTGCTAACTGTGCTTCCGCCCAGCAATGCAGCGGGGCCATAGGCTGGGCGGAGAAGGCGGTGCAGGGCTATAGCGAGTTCGTGCAGGCGGCCCAGCAGAACCGCGGTCGGCCCGTCTTCACCTTGTTCTGCGGGGACAAGGATAACCAGGGCAGGAGCTGGTGCCCGGACCGCGTCACTGCTGAACCAGTTGTGCAGAGTGAATTAAATAGCCTGCCTGATGGATCTGTATTCATCTACTGCCAAGTGGGAAACAGAGCCTACAGGAACGACCCCAACAATGAGTTCAGAAAGAATCTGAAACCAACTGCAGTCTTAAATATGGGACACCTCAGAAGTTGGTAGAAGAATGTCTCACCAGAGAGCTTGTGCACGTTTACCGAAGATTATGTTTTCTCTCTTCTTTAGTCAATTATTTATCTAGCAAGTAGATACCCATATCTTCAAGCTGCCGGTCATTTTCATTTAAAGGAACCATCATGTATTGCCTTATCTCCATTCAGACTTTAAACTGTCAAGTGCATTGGCTGAGTGGCCAAAATAAATGCCATGAAACTGTAGGTACAGAGCATGGGAAGGGATCTTGCAACCCTAGAAAACTGTACCTGACCCTTGTGCTGAATTAAACTCCTACTTGCAACCAAAACAATAGCTCCTGTAAAGTGGGCCGTGCTGCATACGGACACCGTGATTGTACACATGCACAGGGAGTCAAAGGACTGGAGCCGAGCACACTTTTTCGGACGAATAGTAAATGCACCAGAAAATGAAGTTTCGGGGCAACCGAAACTATTTGCCAGTGTGGGTCAAATTCTGCAAATAGTTTCAGCCGAGTAAAAATGAGGTTAAAATGTTTTGAAAATGCGGAAATGGTTCGTTTTGACATTTTCGGAGCGTTTCGTTTCAAAATGAAATTGTGTTTCAAACTGGCATTTTGTCGAGAAAATGGCTTTTCAGATCAACCCAAGTGAATTACTTGGGAGGGAAGGGAGGTTGTGTCAGCAAGAAAAAATGGGGAAAAAATCAGTTTTAGTTCAAAACAAAATTATTTTCAGATTTTTCCATTCCGCCACCAAACCAAAAAATCAATTATTTGCTCAGCTCTAATCTTCTAAACTCAGGGTTCTCCCACTTGAATTTAAGGGTAATCTCCTCTATCTGGCAGCAATATTAAGACTATTATCCTCCCTTCAGGCCTCCAGCAACCAGGGGGCGAAGTTATCACAAGCACTGGAGCAGTGGCTCACACACATCTACCTGTTCATTACCGCTTCTGTCCAACAATGCTATGGGGGAAGGGATCAAAGATAGACAGAGTAAAGACATAACACTCTTTCCATCCTGCTAGTATCTTTGGAGGATGTTAAACAGCAGTTAAAAAGTTAGACCTTTTTAAATCAGCAGATGCAGATAACTTGCATTCAAAAGTTTTAAAAGAGCTGGCTGAGGAGCTTGCTGGACCATTGATGTTGATTTTCAATAAGTCTTGGAACACTGGGTTCCAGAAGACTGGGGAGAAAGCAAATGGTGTGCCAATATTTAAAAGGGGTAAACGGGGTGACCCTGAGCAAGATAATAGAGCAGCTGAAATGGGACTTGATCAATAAAGATTAAAGGAGGATAATATCATTCATGCCAATCAACATGGGTTTGTGTAAAGTAAATCCTGTCAAGCTAACTTGATATTTCTTTGATGAAATAAGTTTGGTTGATAATGGAGTTGATGTAATATACTTGGACTTCTAGAAGGCATTTGAGTTGGTACTGCACAACATTTTGATTAAAAAACTAGAACGATATAAAATTAAAAAACTAGAATGATAGAAAATTAATCTGGCACACATTAAATGGATTAAAAACTGGCTAACTGATAGGTCTCAAACTGTAAACTGGGACTCATCACGGAGTGGGTGTGTTTTTAGTGGGGTCCCGCAGGGATCTGGTCTTAGCCATTTTATCAGTGAGCTAGAAGAAAACATAAAATTGTCACTGATAAAGTTTGCAGACAACACAAAAACTGGGGCAGTGGTAAATAATGAGGAGGACAGGTCACTGACAGAGTGATCTGGACCACTTTGTTAGCTGGGCACGAGCCAACAATATGCTAAAGGTAAATGGCTACATCCAGGAACAAAGAACGTAGGCCATACTTACAGAATGGGGGACTCTCTCCTGGGAAGCTGCGACTCTGAAAAAGATTTGGGGGTCATGGTGGATAATCAGCGAATCACAAGCTCCTAGTGCTGTGGCCAAAAGGGCTAATGCGATCCTGGGATTCATGAAAAGGGGAATCGCAGTAGAGAGGTTACTTCACTTCTGTACTAGGCCCTGGTGCAATCGCTGCTGAAATCCTGTGTCCAGGTCTGGTGCCCACAATTCAGGAAAGATGTTGCAAATTGGAGAGGGGTCAGAGAAGGACCATGAGAATGGTTAGAGGGTTGGAAAACCAACCTGCCTTACCGCGATAACTCAAGGAGCTGAGTCTAGTTAGCTTCGCAAAGAGAACGTTAAGGAGTGACTTGGTCACAATTTATAAATACCTGCGTAGGGAACCAATATTTCATGACAAGCTCTTCAGTCTAGCAGAGAAAGCTATAATAGGATCCAATGGCTGGAAGTCCAAGCTATGCAAAATCAGCCTGGAAATAAGGCGTAAATTTTAAACAGTGCAGGTAATTAACCAGTGGAACAATTTACCAAGGGCTGTGGGGGATTCTCCATCACTGACAATTTTTCAAGGAAGATTGGATGGTTTTCTCAAAGCTCCGCTGTGGGAGTTATTTTGGGCAGTTCTCTGGCCTGTGTTATACAGGGGGTCGGACTAGCGGATCACAATGGTCCCTGCTGGCCTTGGAATCTGTGAATCTATGCAAACATGAGCCCTCCTCTGTGTTGCAATTTGCCACTGCTGGGATATTAAGGGACTGTTTTGGTTTTGCTAGTCAAATCACAGGTAAAATGAGACCCTAGCCACTCTTGGTTCAGATGAGGTAGAGAAATTATGGTGAGTGTGAGTTCAACTGAGAAAATTAGAGCTTGTGCACAAAATGACTACCCAGAGCAGGAGGATAAATAATTGCCACCCATTATTCCAGCATCAGGAGACCTGGTCAAAATAGCTGCTTAGAGCCGAGGGAGACATAATTGCTACCTAGTCCCGGTCTCATGGAAAGACAAAGATCCATTCACTACAGGTGCCCTCCCCATCCCCCCGCACAAGAGGGTTTAACTATACAGAGGATTTACAGGAATATAACCTGACTTGCTCTTCCCAGAGTCTGGCTAAGAGAGCGAGTGAGTCTAGAGAAACCGGGAGTCGGTGGCTCTGCAGAGAATGTTTGAATCTAAATGGGCACGAGAGGAGGTCGTGTGATGCAGTGGGAAGGGAGTTGGACTGGGAGTCAGGAGGTCTGGCTTCTATTCCTAGCTCTGCCACTGGCTGCTGGGTGTCCTTGAGCAAATCACTTTGCCAAAGTTCTGCTTCCCCTTTGGCTGTCCCAGGCAAGCTCTTTGGGGGAGGGGCTGCCTCTCACCAGATGTGTCTGTAAAACGCCCAGCATCGCAGGGTGCCGGCTCTCACGTGGGCACCCCTGGGACATTAGTAAAGAGACTGGTCCCACCCAGCTGCTTTCAGCACAGTGTCAGTTACACGGCAGCTGGAGCAGTGGTTCCCAGCTGGGCTAGACATAGGCACAGTAGTGCCGATTGAGCTAGCATGCTAAAAATTGAAGTGTCACCTCGGCGAGGCAGGCAACAGGACGAGCTAGCCCCCCGAGTACACATGTGGGGTGCTGGGTAGGGTTGTACTTGGAGCGGGTAGCGCATCCCACTGCTTCTGTTTGTAGCATGTTAGCAAGCGACGTCTGTGCGAGATGGAAATTACACCTCTGGCTCGAGTAGAGATGTCCCCTTAGACTTTGAGGAGTGGCCGTTTGGTCATCAGCCGGATGGCTGGCACAGGTCTGTGTTGTTACATGCGGGATGACTCATTCCATGTAGTCTGGGCCGCACTGGGGAGAGGTTCTTTACTATGGAAGAAGAACTCTGAGGACTTAAATCTCTCCCGGCTGCATCTGTAAGATGGGGATAATAATACCTTGTCTGCCAGGAGCCTGGAAGGGCTTAGTTATTATTTGTACAGTGCTTAGAGATCCTCGGATCAAAGGGGCGATACAAGCAGAGCATATTTTAAATTTTGATCTTTAGCTGCCCCCTGGGAAGCATTCATGCTTCAACACAAAAAGATGCCACAATAGTGTCTTAAGAAGGGCAGGGAGAAAAAAAAACAGCAATTTCCTTGTCTCTCTTGCTTGCTCATTAGGTTTCTCTCCTCTGCTCTGCCCTTTGTAGATGCACTAGGAGCTGAGAGTTAACAAGCTTCGCAATAAACTCTGGCTTCCTAGACAGCCTCTATTAAGATGGGCGAAAAATGGCTCCTTTGTTCAGAGCTCTCATCAGAGAGTCGAGTCTCTGTCTTTAAACACCTCTGCCTAGCTCGTCTCCCCTCATGAAAACCGACAATGACAAATGGCATTATATCGAAGCAGAGAAATATGCCCACAGTGGCTCCGGCAAGCCATAGAGGTCCTCCTTAACTGCATCTGCCAGGTCTGCTCCCACGTCTCTGGGTGAATGTAGAGCCCCACAGAACCATTAACAGTGTCTCCACATGGTGTCACTGTTCAGATTCAAACTTCAGGGGGGCTCAGCGCCTGGGTTTTCGTGATACAAATGGGGGATATTTGGGAAGCTGGGGTCAAGGCCCCGAGTCAAAGTTCCCCCAAGTTGTGATGTGCTCAGGGCTGGGGTTTTGGATGGGGTTCAGCGCCTGGGACCCCACTTGTATGGAACATGCAGTCCCCTGATTTGCAGGCACATGGGATGCTTCTCATACCCCCAAAGAGAGCAGCGCGGGAACCAGTATTTCCATTTCATGGGAAGTTCCAACATTTTGACGTTTGTTTTTTGTCATGGAACCAAGTGTCAAATTTCAGGAGTTTTCCGTGAAGTGAATGTGGTGGGTGGAGGGGAAGTGAATGTGGGGGGATAAGGGGGAAGTGAATTTTGAGGGTGGGGAGGGGAAGTGCCATTTCAGATCTTTCAAAACATTTGGTTTCAATTTTTTAAATGTTTTATTGTAAGGTTTCTCCTTTTCGACCTGAGCAGCTAGTCAGAGTTCAGGGCCCTGGGGATGTTCCAGCTGGAAACAGAAACTGATGGTGGCTGGGATTTTCTTGGATGCAGCCTTATTTACAAGAAAGGAACAAAACTCTACACCTCTGAACACAGAAGGACCCAAGAACAAAAGGAGCAGTTTCCGAGCTAACATCCCCCATAATTTTTTAGCCAACATTAGACCTAAAAATGCTCCCTGGCTTTTTCTAAGGTCACACTGGGTTTACAGCTGCTGCTTGGCTTCCTTGCCTCTCCATCTCTCTGTTCTTATCTGTTCCCAGTTTCTGTCTCTCTCTCTCTCTCTGTCACACACACACACACACACACACCCTCCCTACCCAGAACAATACTCAGCCAAAAGCTCCTGGATGGGTTCACATACACCTTTTGTTTTAGATGGGGGCTTATGCTTACAGTTATGATAATTAAAGGGCAAATTCACACCTATCAATCTCAATGTGATTTTAATTCAACCCATAACAAGGTTCTCACAGCTTGTAACAATATTATAATTTATAATAAAAAAGCAAAATGCATTGCCAAAGGAAGAATCAGAGAAGATTAGGGTTGGAAGAGATCTCAGGAGGTATCTAGTCCAACCCCCAGCTCAAAGCAGGACCAACACCAACTAAATCAACCCAGCGAGGGCTTTGCCAAGTCAGGCCTTGAAAACCTCTAAGGATGGAGATTCCACCACCTCCCTAGGTAACCCGTTCCAGTGCTTCACCACCCTCCTAGTGAAATAGTGTTTCCTAATATCCAACCTAGACCTCCCCCTCTGCAACTTGAGACCATTGCTCCTTTTTCAGTCATCTGCCACCACTGAGAACAGCCGAGCTCCATCCTCTTTGGATCCCCCCTTCAGGTAGTTGAAGGCTGCTATCAAATCCCCCCTCACTCTTCTCTTCTGAAGACTAAACAAGCCCCGTTCCCTCAGCCTCTCCTCGTAAATGATGTGCCCCAGATGCCTGATCATTTTCATTGCCCTCTGCTGGACTCTCTCCAATTTGTCCACATCCTTTCTGTAGTGGAGGTGCAAATACCCATCACATGACACTGGTGGGGCCCCAAAACAGCTACCACCGTCCAGTGCATTCAACTAATAACACATGCAGAGTTTCTGTTTGCAGATCTGTGTACTAAGATGGCAGTAGAAGCACTAAGGGTTATTACCATGGCATTGTAGCTGGTACATTTCCATTTCTTCCAATCGTCGCAGTCTTAGGGAAAATCACCGGGCAATGCCCCAGCCTTTTGCTCCTGGGAATGGAGCACAAACCCAGCATACGCCTTACTCTGTGTCACACTTGGCCAAGGCAGGTTGCTGCCCGAGGCTGACTTCATGACAAGTCTGTTTTCTCACAGACCTCGCCGCTGGGTTTGAACCTGCCATTCCCCTGGGGGCGTCGCTCCGAGGTTCATGGTCAGGCTTGTGGTCAGCACTGACTATGAGGTAGTGTCTCCAATTGCTGGGTTAGAGGTTTCGCCTCTGGCATTGTTCAGTGTGGTTTTCTATCTGGTCACAAGCCAAGTGTGAAGTGAAGGCCTCTTTTGTCTCCTGTAAATAAGGGACCGGCCAGGGTTTTCTTTCAAGTGCCTCACAGTGGCCCTTTATAGAAGAAGCCAGTATGGGGCACTCGCACCACTGACCAAAACGTGACCTGGAGCCTACACCAAAGGTTTGTCGAGGCTCAGTGAAAGTGGGGGTCACTTCTTCCCGTTATGTGAGGGGAAGGTGGGAGGACTAGTGCCGCAGATGGCTGGGTCGGCTGCCTGCCATCCTGAGGGCCAGGAAAACACCAGCTACAGTGGACTAGTGTTTGCAATGGAACTGAAGTCCCAGGCCCAGCTGGTGAGCGGCCTGAAGGGCTGGATCTCAGTTCCCCCACTTGGGGAATGAACCGCAGGCCAAGTTGTGGGTTCGACTCCCGCAGTGCAACAGGGTAAGAGAGTCGTAGCGTAGCTCCTGACTCTAGTTAGGGGCCAGGTTATGGATAATTCCACCTCAGGTTAGGCTGGGTTTTCTTGGTCTTTGTCGTAACTCCTCTTCTGAGCCTTTCGAGCTCTGCTCATTTCTTTATTTTCCTGCTCACATCTGAAGATAGCCCCTCTCCCGTCGCAACTGCCCTTAATCTTTGTATCTGCCCCTGGAAAGCCTCTAAAGAGGGATCCAGGAAGATGACCCGCCAGGAGTGGCAGAAGGTCCCTAAAAGTGGGGGGGGAGGAGCACTGGCACCCAAATTGTGACCCCATCCCCTGCACAGCCCCTTCCCCCCAAGGCCCTGCCCCCGTACCGCCCCTTCCCCCAAAGCCCCATCCTTGCGCCACCTCTTCCCCCCAAGGCCCGGCCCCCCGCTCACTCCTCTCCACCCCCTCGCCCCCGTCGCGCCCCCTTACAGCTGTAAAAAAGTAGGAGGGCCATGGTCCCCTGACTCTCCCTTCCAGTGCCCCTGTGGCCCAAAGCCCCAGAGCTCGGTTGACACTGGTTTGACATCCCCTCAGCTCCACTAAGCTCAGCAGAGTCACTCCTGATTTGTATGAGGCTATGTGAACCAGAGTCAGGCCCTAACGCTGAAAACAAGGATGTAAAGGGATAACTGCAGCTACTGTGCTCTCTGTTGAAAGAGCGATCCCCGGTTTGCATTGTGTCTGGCTCTCCGGGTGGGAGTTAACGCTCTCCCCGGTGGATTTACTGCCCTATTGTCAGGCCAGGTTTTAGACAGACAAATTGACACCCAAGCAATGAGACCTGTGGCATATTAAGTTTCCTGCATGAACAATTTTTGTGTTTCCACCCCCCACCCCATTGTGGGTCTTTGTCGCATAGTGGGGCCTTGGCAGGTTCAGAGGTACAAGTCGCCCCTTTACCAGCCTGTACACGAGTCTGGTAGCTCCCAAGAGCTGTCGAGGCCAGTTAAGGCTGCTTCCGGGGAAAACTGGCGTCCTTTACTAGTGCAACACCAACCCTGTGCTCAGCATGACCCAATAGTTACAGTCCCTGCCATGAATATCTTCAATCTCAGCTAGGAAGTGCAGGAGCTGGGGTTGCATCAGGAAGCCCCGTTGGGTTATAATTTGGTGGTGGCGTGTTGACGTCTAGTGAGCATCATGGAAGAAGAAGGGTGGAGGTTGGGTGAACTCTAACAGGGACGTTCTGGGCGGGGACAGCCCGGAGAAAGGAGCGGAGACGGGAGCGGGAGAAGGACACAAACAGACACCGGAGGTGGGGGTGTTGGCAGAGCAGCGGTGGCGGGCAGCAGGAGCTTTGTCTGCTGTGATCCTGGGAGCAGGGCAAGCTTCGTTGTGTGGATTGTCCCGGAGGGGTAACTCTTGTGCAGAGGATGGTGCTCATTCCCGGATTAGTTCCTTGTCTACACTCGCACGGCTTTGCTGGTCGAGTCACACCAGTGTAGCTACACCAGCAAACCCTACTAGTGGAGACGCAGTGTATACCAGAAAAGAGTTCTCTTGTCGTTATCGCTTATACCATTTCCCCAGACACAATAAGCGATCCCAGCAAAAGGTCTTTGTCCACTAGCGCTGCACCCACACTAGAGACCTGGCCAGCTAGGGTGGTGGGGTTTTTTCACTTCTAACCAATTTAGCTATGGCATAGACCTGCATCATGCCACATATCCGTGGGCAGCTGTTCTGCAAATACAGCAAAGGCCTTTGGCGAGGACGCTGGGGCAAAGTCAAGGGCCCGGCACGCGCTCCATACTCCTAGGAGGACAGCAGCTGGCTTTCTGCTGGGACACTCAGGAGCATTTCCATTCACAGTGGAGCCACCAGCCTCAAAGGGTTTCAGCCGGAGCTGCCTTTACTCATGCCGCCACGCGCGAAGTGAGAAACGCACCGTGATTTTTATCCAGAATGGTCAAGTGTTTCCAGTTGTCCTTCTCTGCTGGAACTCAGGGAAGGTGGACAGGACAAAGGGAGTGGAGGATAGCTCAGTGGTTTGAGCATTGGCCTGCTAAACCCAGGGTTGTGAGTTCAATCCTTGAGGGGGCCATTTAGGGATCGGGGGCAAAAATTGGGGTTTGGTCCTGCTTTGAGCAGGGGGTTGGACTAGATGGCCTCCTGAGGCCCCTTCCAACCCTGATAGTCTATGAGTGAGCTTAAGTGGTTAGAACAGAGGACTGGGAGACAGGACTCCCGTGTTTCCTTTCTTGGCCTGTGAACTTGGGTCAAGTCACTTTAACGGCTCTGGGCCTCAGTTTCCCCATTGGCGAAACTGAGGCTCTTGGCCAAAGAACACACAATGGAGATGAAATCAGCGTTTGGTGTAAGTGAGTCGTTGGTGCAAAGACTCACTGGGATGGGCCAAGTGCATCCTGTGTGTCAGTCTGCGGGGCTGAACAGAGTCACATCAGCAGTAAATGTTCCCTGGTAACACTGCACAGTCCAAAAGTCTGCTGGGTATTTTCCCTGAAAGGCCTTAAAACACAGAAATGCTCATCCCGATGCCGGGGATGCGGCATCCGTGCTGACACTTAACCCAGCAAATTAGTAGAGGGCTCAGTCTGTGGTGCTAATAATTACCAGGAGTTATTAATACCACCCAGGCTCACAGTCACTGCTGATCTTTCCCAGTCACCTTGGCCCGTACTCATGTAAACAGCTGTCACGATGGCCCCGTCAGCCCGGCCTCTGGCACGCAGCGCAATGGAGAGGGGACGAGCAACTGCATCTTTCTAAGCAGCTGGATGACACAGTGACCCAGGTCTGGACACAAAAGCCAGCCCCAAGCTGTGGGGGAGAGGGGGCTTGGCAGCCATCCAGGGACCTGTGCAAAGGAGTTCCAGCCTGGGAAGGGAGCGAAGCTGCCCCGGTCGGCAGGACGGGCTGCTCTCTTTTAGGGGTGGCTCTGGCACCTGTTGGGAGATGCAGCAGAGCGTTGCTGTGATTGAACGGAGCTAGAATGACACATGTCTGTCCCCAGCTGGACTGGACGGAGCCCTCCCCCAGCCGGCAGCCCCTGCAGCATGAGGCTCGCTTTGATGAGAGATTTCAGCTAGTGGACCCAAGCAGTTCTGTAGCCTCTGGCACCGTCCACTGCCTTTGCAAGGTAGTCCAGAGACGGCCCAGGAAGCAGAATCTTCTCTGCACAGATATCACCCCCGCTCTCCTGCCACCAAGCTCTGCTACAGTCCCTGGTCGAAGGCTTCCTGAGCCATTCTGCTGGCTGCTAAGCCTGGCCCTGGAGCACTTTGGACTGTGGTCCCTGAAACTGAGCAGGGCCGGGGCTGGCCGGCAGAACCAGAGGGGAAAATCAACAAACCTGCTTTCTGCTGGAAACCGCGGCTCGGTCAAACCCGAAACCCATCAGACGTTGCGTCGATTTCAGTGACATTTCAATTCAGATAAAAACTGGGGAAAGGCGCATTCGGACAGGGTCCAAACAGGCCGGTTCGAATGAACCATTTCAATGGCTCGGTTTGGAACAACTCTTGGTTCCGTTTTTTATTTTGTGCTGTATCGCATACGGTGAAACATCAAAAGTCCAAATCAACACCAAACATTTGATTTTTTAATTTTTTTTGGTCAAAACAAAACATTTTGATTAACCCGATTTCCCCCTCCTCCAGCAAGCTCCCCCGGCCAGAGCTTGGCTGGGAGACCTCCAAGGAAAACCCACGATGCAAGAGTTCTAGGGATTTATTTTTTGGTTGCTCTTTCCGCAGAACAGGTGGTGAAGTATGTCCCTGCATAGTGCTGCTGGGCGGGCCACTCCAGGTCCCTTGTGCTTGTTAAAAATCCTACTGGACTTGTCCTAGCACTGACACAAGTATCCTAGACAAATTCCATTTTGGGTGATTCCGTTCTGCCTCCTCTGTGCTTCCTACTGGATATGGCATCCTTCACTTCCTTATAGTGTTACTTTGTGCATTTATACACTGCCGTGCCCCACTCCAGAGGCAGCTGCATTTCGGTGGTTCCTGTATGTGTCATTTGAAAAGTGATTTGGGAGGATATCTCTGTTATTAAAGCCCAATGCACAAATCAATCCAAACCTCTGAGCCGTTCAATTCAGAACTCAATTTCAGCGTGTAACACCCCGGTGGTAATTCAGCAGCTACTCTTCTTTTCAAAGGGGCACGTTTGAGGACATAGGGAAAATAATTGGCTGTCCCGTGGTTTGTGATGTGCTTGTCTCTTCCAATTGCCAGTGTTTACTTTTAGGCAGATTATGGGCTTCTCTCTGAGGAGGAAGAATCAGCTTTCATTGATGGTGTTTTGTTTTGCTTTGAATTGTTTTCCATGAATTACAGCATATTGAAAACTGACCTTCTCCTTCAGAGCATCGTTGTGGGTCCACACCCGTTGTGCTTGGCACTGTACAGATATGCCGTATGAGAGCATCCCGTCCTCAAAGAGCTTTCAGGTGAAACAGGCAAGACACAAGGGGAGAAGGGCTAAGCCCATTGAAGCCAATGGGAGTTTTGCCACTGATGACAGTGGGTCAGGATTTCCCGCAACAGCTGGATGAGACCAAAAAGGCCTTGGCAGGGCGGAGTAGGATGGGGTAGCAAAATATAATAGGATGCTTTAGCCCAGGCCAGCCGTGAGTACCCTTGTTGTCTCCAGTGATTGCCGTGCGTATCTTAGGAGAACCTATTCTCAAGCATGAGGATTGATCAGTTTCAGCCTCAGTGTGGGATCCCTCCAGGCAGTGAAGGGTTTTGCTCTGGGGCAGACATTTCCCCCCAGCTCGTCTGTACCTTTGGCCTATGGGAGTGACGTTCTTCCTCCGCTCCCCTTCCAGATGCAGCAGCTGTAGACATGGACCCGTTTGATGGGCAGACGTTGGCTGAGGCACTGAAGTGGTACCTCCACGATCTCCCGTGCCCTGTGATCCACCCAGCAATATACAGCGAATTAATCTACACTGCTCAAGGTAATCACCCCATTTGCTTTGCCTGGCTGCTTTATGGGCGGTGGGGTTCTTCGAGCTTCATCATGGGAAGGCTTGGTAAACGGGCCATCACTGCATCTCGTGATGAGTCGCTGGTGCTACTGAATATAACTCGATCTGGAGTGAGTGGTGGGGCCCACATCTGGATCCAGACTGGGCTTAGGTTGAAGGGCTGGAGTTCAGGTGTGTGGTTAAGCCAGAGCTAGGGCTCGAATCAGTATCCGATTAGACGGTGTCAGACTTCCTCTAGCTTCTCTAGCGGCGTGTGGATTTCAGGCAAGCGTGGGGGAAATCTCATGAGATCAGTTGTTCCCCTGAGAATTCCACTATCCTCCACTGCATCTAATGTCAGTCCCTCTAGTTTAGGATCCCCCCTGATCCAGAAGAGTTAGGGGTGGGTTTGGATCTGGCGGTTCCCTGAAATGTATAGCAGATTCCATCCATGGAGAAAGGGCAGCAATGCGTCTCCAGGTAATGCTCTTCAGGGAGAATTTCCTTCTCAGGTTTCCTTCTCTCTCCTGTGCTTGAGAAAAACACAGAGATGTATTTTAATGACCCCAAGAGGTTGGGATAAAGGCTTAATGTCTCGTCCCAAGCACAGCGGCACCCCCTCCCATCCCACTGGGCTAATGGATCAGGAAAGATGCCCTCACTGAATCACCCTTGCTTCTACCCTGTGGGCATCTCACAGTTCTTTAGAGGTCTCCCTCTAAAGAGCCTAATAAACCCAGCTGATTGAAGTCAGTCTTGCTTAGCGTGTGATAGCTGAGAAGGAGCTGAGATGAGGTGCCGTGGCTGCAGGGCAGGCTGCATTGCCAAGGTTTCCGTCCCAGTAAATTGTCCCGATGTAATCCATCCTCAGCAGTAGAGTTGGGAGGCCCCATCTGAGATCGGCCCCCCTTGGGCTAGGCACTGCACATAGGCAGAGAGCATGCATCGAGAGCCATGGTAGACAGTCCCTGCCCTGGAGAGGTTATAATCGAAAGAGACGAGACAGACAAATGGTGACCAGAAGGGAGCAGTAGTATCCCCGTTTCAAAGGAAGTTCAGGGAAACCAAGTGACTTGCCCAGGGTCACCCGGGAAAAGAAAGGGATTGAACCCCAACCACCCGACTCCCATTCGCTTTCCCGTTCCCAGTTGCTGCTTTCATCCTCTGGCCACTCCAGTTTACTTGAGCCGTGGCTTCCTGTTAGCCAACACGCCGAAGAAGCTGAATCTCAAAATGAGCAGAACACATTGCTTCCCCCATCCTCCCTTCCTAACAGGCATCATCAGGCTTTGTCCCTGTCTCCCAGTCCATAATAATCTCTTCAAGCGGCTATTCGTAATGATCCAACTGCCGGGGATGGATGGAGCGCATGGAAACACCCACCTCAAGTGTTAGATCAAGGTCAAGAAATCGATTGCCATTAAAAGCGACATCCCCGCCGCCCCTCCCTGCCTCATCCATCATTTGTCACGCCGCCGGCGACCTCTCGACCCGCTGGCATGGAAGAGCCTTTAGGAAAGCACACACCTCCCCGGAGCCCATAGTCCCTGCTGTATCCATCACTGGGATGACATCGGGGGATGGACGCAATTGGCAGTGGCCTGCTGGTAAAACATTAAATAGCCACGGAGAGCCCTTCACCCGAAGAAGCATCGGTTTCTCTTTAGATTCGTTCTTCAGTCCTGGGTGGATGCCCTTCCTTATTGCAGCCAGTCTGTGAAAGAGAATAGACTCTAAGCCAGGTGCAAAGCAGCTACTTGCTATTGGCCTAGCTGCTTAGTTACATGTATCGTTGAGATTTAGAGGTAATAATGGGCCAAATCCACCCCTGCTGTCAGTGGAGTTACCCCAGGGATGACTGTGGTTCACCACTAGCCTTTCGTCCCAAAGGAGCCCAGAGTGCTATACCAACAGAGATCAACACATTACATCTCTGGATCACTTCGCACACGGCTGAAATGCAGCCACCTCTGGGGCGGGACAGCAGGCAGGCAGAATGCACTCCAGTTTAGGGCAGGAAGCAAACACTGCGCAGCCCTTTAGGAAAGGGCAGTGACAAAACAAGCACCAATCCAAACCACTGCCATGATTTTGTCTTGTTTCCCTTCTCCGTTGCATCGTCTGTTGCCCAAGGGAGGCCCCAGTGCTGCAAACCCTCCCTCCTGGGACTAGTTCCGTTCAAGTCAGGCGTACAGGCTATTCGCGTAAGGAAGGTGTTTTCGGAATCAGGGCCTCCGACTGTAAACTCGGCAAGGCAGCGACTGAGTGGCCAACCGGCGGCTGGTGTCAGCTGTCGTAGCTCCATTAAAGTCTAGCGAGCCAGGAGAGTTGACACCAGCTCCAGATCTGTGCCTTTACTGCTGAAAAGCAGCAAGAGATCGGCACTAAGAACAGAAATGATCGCTCTAAAACTAACCGGCACAAACCATGCCCGGCCTGCACCACCCAAGGCCTCATGGGGACGCTTCCAGTAGGATTTTCAGCAGGGTTTCTTTGTTTCCTTTTTAATCTCAATTGAAAAGAAAGGGTTAAAGGAACCTGAAAGCTTATTGAGGAATCAGGCGCATATGGTATCTCCCCCGCCCTTCATCCACCATCCCTGTCCCCAACACACAACTCCCTCCGAAACAGCCACATGGACAGCAACGACTTTAGCATTACTAACAATTGCAGCCACTGCAGATGTGCTCCGTCCGGCAGCTTTTCGCAGACATTCAGTAAATGCAAGGGGGCCGACGGTACTGAGTCGACAGGTCAGTTGTTTGGCTGTATGACGGTATGGGGCTAGGTTGGCTGTGTTTTTCTGAGTCTCATGGGTCAATCAAGCCGTCAAGCTGAGAACACGGGAGAGGCCCCCATCAGATGCAGAGCAAAGAGGAAAACTGGTGACGGGGGGAAACTGGGTCTTCCGCTGATGACCCAACTTGTTGCAGAGCGCCCTGTGTGTTGTCCCTGCCTCTGGCTCGATCCTGGGCTCTAGTGGATGTAGTGTGGAAGGGGTGGGGTCTTGGGTCAGGCCAAAACCAAGACAGGCCATGATGTTCAGCTCTGAATCCGAGCTCCCTCAGAGGCAGGGAGATTTTCAGACCTGCCGAATCAGGTGGGTCATTCCCCAGGAAGGCTTGGGCTCCTCAAACTTCAGGATATCCTGTCCTTCCACGGGACTAGCCACAAACTCCAGTGCAGAGAATCGCAGGCCCCCTGCCAGCTGCTGGAGTGTCTCGGGTGGGCACTGTGCTTCTCAGAGGGACAGGACATGTTCCCTGCTGGCTCAGGGGCTGCTGACGGAGAGGGGGGCATTGCCCTTTCTGGGATATCCAGCACTAGCATGGGTGCTAGGCCCACTCACTCCTTGCACTCCGGGGGGTGCGAATATACCAGGCCTGCAACTGAGTCCTCAAACAGACACCATAGTCGAGGATGGGGATTGAACCTAGGGACTTCAACACCAGAAATCACAGGCCTCGCCCACTTGCACTAAGGAGGAGCTCTCTCTGCAATGGGGACGTAGCAGGCTGCTATTGTCTGTTGGCCCAGCCACTAATAGACATGATCACACCCAGCAGGCCAGTGGAGCACACAAGGAGTGAAAGGCTGCAGCAGCATGCTGGGTGAGGGAAGGCTCCTTGCTCCCTTACCCTGGCTTCCCCTCCTGCAGATCCGTGCAGAAACCAGCCCAGCTGAGCTATGCGCACAGAGGAATTCGGGAGTCTGGTGGTGCTTCTACGGCAGGCAGTGGTAGAATTCCTAAATAATCCTCTCCCATGACATGAGTCATAACAAACAAGCTCTCCGCATACCGGGGCTGAGGCATTTCACAATCCCCCAGCATCCGAGTGCTGTTCCTTTGGATTGCGCACCACAGTCAACCAAGCCAAACACCGCGAGTTTCCACCCAGCAGCAAAGAATCTAAGCGCTGCCCCTGGGCAGAGACGTGAAACCACAGCCACTTGTGCCCGTCTCCGGTGGTTATCGGGGCAGAAGCTAGAGATCCCTCAGCAGTCCTTGGAAAATACCCCTGGGATAAGCCCAACACGCCTTCCCTCAGCGAAGCCAGCTAATGTCCAAGGATGCAAGTGAGCTGAGCCTGCATCGCCGGCATCTAGCCCTTTGCCGAGACGCCTTGAGAGTTACACGCCCTGGAGAAACTAATTCTCTTCTGCCCTAGAAGTAAAGAATAGTCAGGAAAATACAGAGCAGAAGGCCTGGTTAGGATCTGAATCTGGACTTTCTAGTCCATCCCATTGCAGGGGCAGGAGCAAACGTTCGGAAGTGTTCAGAACCGGGACTCTTGGTTAAGGACCTTTTCTTATAGGACTGATCCTCTGCTGGAGTGACACGTGACTGAGCAAGCAGAGCTCCTCAGGGCTTGGGTCCTGAGTTCTAATCCCTGAATCCTGAAGTCCTCACTCACTTTTTATTCCTTGAGGCAAAAATTCGCACTGACTTCAGTGCAAGATTTTTCCTGAGCGAAGGCTGATGACTGCAGGATTTACTCCTTAGCAAACGCTTGGCAGGGCGGGCTTGACTTGCCTGCCTCTGGGACGGGTACACGTGTGTCTCCTAAATAACGGCGCCCAGTGACAAAACCAATGGCACGTCTGAGAAATTCACCCTGCGCTGAAGGCAGGAGTGAGGCTCTAACCTTATCTGCCCTGGAAGGAAGCACAAATACAGATGGAAAAGGCAGTAAGCCGTGTCCATACACCACTGCACAGCCCTCGTCTTCTCTCTCGTCCATAGGCACCAGAACGGGTGGCATTGCCTCAAACGCCGAAAGGCTCTAGGCGCAGAGCCGGTGTGCCCTGGCCATGCCAGAAGTCCCAGTGGCTGCCAGGTCCCTGAGCTTCAGGCCAAGGAAGAAAGCATTATTACAACATTTTAGCTCGAGTGCCTGGGAAGGTTTTACTGTAATCTAGTCAACTTTTGGCTTTATATGGGCGTAGAAAAACCTCTGCTTTTTAGCTCAGGATGTTGGAAGCCCCTTTCAAAGGTCTCTGCAAGCATTTTTGGCCTGCATTGGATTGTTACAGGTTAGGTTTTATTTGAATTTTTCATTCAAGCAACCGGCCAAGTGCTTATAACTGGGAAGGTCCGGGCAGGCAGAAATCTTCAGTTCATCCAGCAGCCAGGCTGGGCTCCAAAGACCTTCTAAGTGATTTCTAAGAGAGAGAAAGCAGGGCCAACACCAAAGAGCAGAATTTCTTCTTTCGGTTTATAAACCCCCACCAGCGTATCTGAGCACCTTGCACATGGGAGTGAATTATCCCCACCACACCAGTGTGAGGTTGGGAATTGTTATCTCCAGTTCACAGGTGGGGAACGGAGACACAACGTGACTTGTCCCACCTCACGCAGAGTCTGGGATAGAGATGAGAATTGGACCTTGGACTCCCAAATCTCAGTCCAGTCCTCCTCCGCCTCTACTGTAAGGGGATCTTTAGCATGGAAACCCTCACTGTGAGCAGGCAGAGCGAGCTAGCTAGCTGTCTGCGTGGCGAATATTATTTCTATTGTGGTCGCATCTAAAACATACTGGCTGCTTGCCAAAAGGAAAGGAAGACCCAGTCCCTGCCCAGAAGAACTGATAATCCCACGATGGTGTTTCTAAGGGATCTATCAGCTGGGGACCTAAAGTGCTCTGGAATCCGTTACCTGGAGCAGCATGGCTCCGGACGCCCACATGCAGGCCAGGTAGGAGGGTGCTTTAAGCCATCTCCAAGCAGTGGCTAGGGTGGCCTTCCCCAGCAGTGGAATTTCATGAGCTTATAACAAAAATTCAGGCTCGGACAGCTTAAAAATGGTGCCTCCAGCCCCCCTCTGAGCACCTTCCCCCTTGTTTTGGGCTATCTGTGATCTTGTACACTCCAGCCAGCTTGAATTCAACCCTATCCTTTACCCAGGGTGGAAAATCTAGACGCGGACAAAGCCCTACGGGGGTACCGTGGGGAACTGTCTTGTACTGACAGGGGCTGGGCAGGATGACCTCGCAGTGCTTTCCCATCGTTTGTGCATCACGCCCTTGAGTGCTGTATTAGGATGAGCAAGTGAAGCTGTGTACGAGGATTTAACAAGGAAAGACTTAAAAATCAAAGGGCAAACATTGCAAGTCTTTGCGGGGGCAGTGTAGCCAAGTGGGTACAGCACTGGGCCTCAGGAGACCTGGGGTCTTATTGCCAGCTCGGCCACTGACCCACTGGGTGACCTTTTGCAGGTCACTTTCCCGCCCCATGCCTCAGTTTCCCCATCTTTAAATGGGGGTAACGATCCTGACCTCCTCATTAAAGCGCTGGAAGATCGGGAGATGAACGGTGCTAGATAAGAGCTGGTGAGTATCCGTATAGATCCCCTTTTGCTCAGCCCTTACTCCTCAGCGTGCGTTTTGCCTGGCCAAATGCTGAGTCAGAATCTCAGCACTGTCCCTGCAGCTTCCGAAGGCCAGATGTGCAGAGGAAGTCACACCCCCACGTGGCTATTGTACCAGATGTTCTGGGGCTGCAACGCCCCATCAACCAGTCGGATCCATCTAGTTCACAGTGCCTTCAGTCTCCCCACTGGCTCTTGCAATGGGCTGAGTGGCCACGCACACCTCAGACCTGCCTGCTCTGCCCATGAGCACGGCCCCTTGCCGAAGCGTTCGGAGCAGAGCAGCCAGGGAGCTGGCCCTTAGCTCAGGCTATGGAAGCACATGCTCCGAGCTCCAGAAGGCTAGGGTGACCATCCGTCACGTTTTTTAAGGAACAGTCCCATTTTGGGGGACTTTTTCTTAGATTGGTGCCTATTACCCCCCACCCCCGGCCCGTTTTTTCACAGTTGCTATCTGGTCACCCTACAGAAGGCCCACGTTTTGTTCCCCACAGGCCGGCTCTCTAGAAGGGTCCTGGCAGCCAGAAAGAACTTCCCTCTGCTCGATGCAAAGCCCTGAGTTATGGCTGTGCTGTGCCTGTTGTCTGGTTTTTCTGGCAGCTCTGTTTCTTGGTGACTGTGGGCGAGTTTATTAACCTGTGGAAGTGCCTCCGAGAGCATCCCGAATCTCCTGTACTGGGGGAGTTACTTGGAGCGATTGTTCCGGGGGGAGGCGACAGAGCAGCCGTGGGCCCAGATTCCCAGAGCTATTTCGGTGTCTAACTGCCCCTGAAATGAAGGCGAGGTAGGCACCTAAACACCTTTATGCACCCGGGCCTGGCTACGCAAGGGCACGCCTGCGCTGGAAACCACTGAGACCCTCATTCAGCATCTAGGCAGGCAAAGCACATGCCGGTTAATCTGTTAGGGTTAATGGTAGCAGCCATTGACAGATGGGGCTTGCGGGGGTAGACGAGGCCAGTGCCAGTTGTGGTTGGTTACCACCGAGTTCTGGGATGGGGCCAGGTCTCCACGTGAGGCGAGTCAGCTCTCACCGCAACGCCTCTCGGTAGTAATTATCTCTGTTGGCAGAGCGGCCTGGATCGCTTGGCACTAGGCGCCAGCCACCAATGTGTTTGAATACGGCTGTGTGGAAATGTCTACGCTTAGGAGCAAAGACAATAGGCTGCTCTTACAGGACGGGGGACTCTATCCTGGGGAGCAGTGACGGACAACGGTTTGGGGGTTGTGGCGGAGAATCAGCTGAACGTGAGCTCCCGGGGCCAAAAGAGCTAATGCCCCCCTGGAAGGCATAAACAGATAGATCTCGTGTAGGAGCAAAGAGGTGATTTTACCTCTGGATGTAGCGCCGGTGGCAATCCTGGGCCCGGTTCTGGTGCCCACCATTCAAAGAGAATGTAAATGAACTGGAGACGGTAGGGAGAAGAGCCGTGACACGATTAAAGGATTAGAAAACCGGCCTTGGAGTGATAAGACTCAAGGAGCTTAACAAAGCAAAAGTTAAGGGGTGACTTGCTTAGAGTCTGTAAGTACCCTGCCTCTAAAACAAATATTTGATAACAGGCTCTTCAATCTACCAAAGAAAGGTCTAGCACGTTCTGGAAGCTGAACCTAGACAAATTCAGATTGGATGTAATGTATACATTTCTAACAGTGAGAGTAATTAACCAATGGAACAATTTACCAAGGATCATGGTGGATTCTTCATCACTGATGACTGTTGCAATCAAGACGGGATGTTTTTCTAAAAGATCTTCTGCAGGAATTATTTGGGGACAGGTCTCTGGGCCTGTGCTATGTAGGAGGTCAGCCTAGATGCTCACAGTGGTCCCTTCTGGCCTAGGAATCTATGAATTAATTGACACCCCTACACATATGCATATCCCCGCAACGCTCTAACATCCATGTCCGGAGCAGATGGCCTTGTGAAAGCTGAACCAGCAAAAGAAAGGAAGCCCGGGGCCATCAATGTAGAGCAGGGGTTCTCAACCCTTTTCTTTCTGAGGCTCCCCCAACACGCTATAAAAACTCCACAGCCCACCCATGCCACAATAACTGGTTTTCTGCATATACAAGCCAGGGCTGGTGTTAGGGGGTAGCAAGCAGGGCGATTGCCTGGGGCCCCATGCCACACGAAGCTACATTGCTCAGGCTTCGGCTTCAGTTCTCTGATATTCAAAGCCCCCTGCAGGCCTGTTTTGATTAGAACGAGATATTGGTGATATGAGTCAGATATATACTTGGGGACATCTGATTTATGTACAAAACGTTTATTCTGGGCCCAGGTACCTCCGTGTCTGCCCCTCCAGTGAGCTGTGTGCTCAAGGAGCTTCCTCTCTGGCTCACACTGACATCTTCTCTGGTTTACGCTGTCCCTAACACACAGTCTGTAACTAGACTCCTAGCTCCTGTCTTTGCAACCAAGGAAACCCCTGTTAACCTGCCTGAGTTAGCCCTGAGCTGCCATGTGGCCGATTGTCGTGGGTGATCACCACCCTTTTCTGTAGCTGTTTTTACTGCATAAAGGGGCTTGACTGCACCTTCTGTTGAGCCTGAAAGAGGCTGCTTGGCCCCCATTGGCTTTAACAAGGTCTGTGACTGTCTTTGGATCTGAGGCTAAGGGCTTGTCTACGCTGACACGAGGGGATCTCCAGTCAACAGTATGCAAGCACCTCAGAGTCTTTACAGGACTTATCCTCACACACCCCTGGGAGGCAGGGCAGGGCTGTGATCTGCATTGTATGGGGGAAACTGAGGCACAGAAAGGCTACGTGACTTGCCCAAGGACATGCAGGGAGGCTGCAACAGAGTAGAGAATCAAACTCCACTCTTCAGCTTGCATGCTAACCCCTGCCCCATGCTGCCTCTCCATGTGCCCTGCGCAGCCTGACTGGTCACTTGGCACCTTCCACCCGCTCGGCTGTGAGTAACAGTCCCATCCTTCAGAGCCAGCTGCTGCCACACTGTCATTCCCAGCTGGCCAGAAGGGGTCACTCTTGAGCAACATGAAGTTTTTCCTTCCAGCGATTAACTCCGCATCTCCCACAGCGCAGGGCAGATTGTAGCATCACCCAGAGACCACCAGGGCAGACCCATAAGGGCACCTTTCTCTTTGTTTCTGGGATGTGCAGGAGTTCACTCTCCTTCCCACTTCTAGCCTAGAATCCCAGTGTCTCCGCAAGGCAGGATCCCTGTCCCGCGATCACCCAAATGGTTAACTATCCACTTCACTTAAAAACTTGGCTCCCTTGTCCTCCTTCGGAGCCCAAGTTTTGAAATAAGATTTCCCCCTCTGTTGTTATTATAACTACCCGAGACCTTCCTGTCTCAAGGAATAAAACATTTCCACCGTCCACGGGATTAGCACCTCTTTAAATCATGCTTTTGGCTCTCCTGGGAAGGACCAAAAAACCCAACCAGGAGATCGCTGTGGGGAACGCAACTGGCTAAACGAGACCGAAATGAATTAGCTCTTAATGAGCGACGACCCCAGCTTGCAGTCAAGCCTTTCGCTGCTTGAAACGTCTCACTTGCCACGGCACCTTTGGCTTTATTCCCCTCTGCTGATTGCCTCTTTGTCCAGGCACTGCATCGGCTAAAGGGCTCAGCGGGCAAACGAGTTGCATGTCTGCATGTTCCAGGCATCCCTCCACGTACACAATGACACGTGGCCAACCAACCATGCTTCTCCTGGGATTTCCCCCTCCCACCACAAACTTCCCGGGACTCAGCGCTGGAAAGGGGCCATTTCCTGTAGCTATTGCTGACCCCCTCTGAGGATTGCAATGCCAGCGTACCTTTTGTAAACCTTAGCCCCCTCTTGCAAGTGGAGAGATTTGAACTCCGAGCTCCAGGAGCAAGAGCACTGGGCCTGCTAAGTACTCACGTACCATAGGGCAGTGGGGAGTCTTAAGTGCCAGATTTAGCTCCGGCACTTGTTCATTCTTACTTATTTTATTCTGCCGGGGCAGGTAAGGCCTGATTCAATGGAAGGATTCCCACTGAAACACAGAGATGTTGGGTCAGGCCCCAGGAATTGGATCAGGCTCCTAGTTTGCCTTCATTCCTTGGCTTTGCTTGTAGCTTCTTCATCTAAATCAACAGCCTCATTCTGAGTCCACAGCTCCCCCCCGTGTCCCACAGAGCAGCACATCTGTGCCATGGATGAGCAGGGCTTGGCGGGACAGGTATGGGGGAGGCCGGGCTGCTGATATGCAGGACGGGAAGGGCTGATTCCAGGCGTGCGCACGTCCCACTCAGTAAAAATGCTGCAGCGCCGAGGGGCTCCGGCTCCCGCTGGCTTTGACTGGAGATGCCCTCTGAAAATCCGGCTCCCCGGTTCTGCCACCGACTGACCGTGCAATTGGGGGCGAGTCACTTCTCCTCGCCGTGACTCCGTTTCCCCGTCTGCCAAAGGACAGGGCACTCAGGATGCCGAGCCGCCGCTGTGCCGGGCTTTGGGACCTGGAGACGGGAGGGGATGTATAAGCACTGACTGTTATTTAGAGAGAGGTCCCGGCGTGGATCTAAAGCTTCAAGGGTGCTCAGAGGGTGGGTCTTTGCTGTAGGCCCATCTCCAGCACTAAGAGCGTTCCTGGCTACTCGGATCTGTTCAGCCAATGGTCTGCATATTACAACTCCCAGCTCTTACCGTTGCTCCGTTTAATCCCCTGCTGCGGCAGGATGTGCCGCGGGGACGGAAGCACCATTGGGCTGACAGGAGGAAACCGGGGCACCTTTGGCTCAGAACTGCCTCAGGTTGGAGGGGATTGGTTGGGGATCGGCCCTGCTTTGAGCAGGGGGTTGGACTCGATGACCTCCTGAGGTCCCTTCCAACCCTGAGATTCTATGATTCTATGGAGGGTTTGTGTCTCAACTCACAGTTTCATGTGGGGAGAGGGGGTGTAGAAAACCATTTTTACTGGGACCCCGGCCAGGCTGGAAGCACCTGCGAGCACAACAGCAGGAGCCTGTGGCTCAGAGAACGGCCTGGCCCAGCAGATCGGACACGAGGGACTTGTCTACAAGAGGCATTGCTGCCTGGCAAGCCAGGAGGTGAATTTCCAGCACATTCGCTCGCTGCACAGGGACATCCTGCGTAGACAAAGTTCATAGGGATCATCTGGGGAGCAGCTCCGATTTTTCACTGACGCCTTTGCTGTTGGAAAGCCCTGGCCTGCAGCCTCCATCCTCATTCGGTGAATGCACACACAGGCCAGATCCAGCACAGACTGGCTCAGGGCAGCTTCCCCAGCCTTCTCCTTGCTGTCTTCTCTCTCCTGCTCTCACCACAGCTGAGTCAGCGTGGGTAATGTAGGAACTGCCTCCGGGACAGGGATTTCCCTCTGGCTGGAACAGCTGGCTCCTCAGACTCCCTGGATCATTCAGGGTTTGGCAGGAGACCGAGCAAAAGACATAACTTGGCCCATGGAGTTTGAACTTGGGTATGGGAGCGTGAGCTGGGGGCCCCCTCCAATGCCCTGTCCGGGAGCAAAGCTTTTCCTGCAGCCACCTGATCACCACGGCTGTCTACACACCTTACGCCTCTCCTGAGATTCCCCCCCATGGAGCCAGCCTGGAGTAGCCAGCTCCAGCCGCATGGGACCCTTCTCTCGACAGTCAGCCGAGGGCAGCGGGCCTTGGGCTCTCCCAAGCTCAGCACTATTGAGCTGCGTTTGCATGGGGATGGGAAGCCTCCAAAGACGGTCGCGGTGACAGGCATGGGTGGCTCGGCAGCTTGTGGGCACTGTGCTGCAGGCCTACTCAGAAGCTTAAAGTGAGGCACATGCATAAATGAGGGCAGGATCCGCACCAAAGAGACCCTAACGTTCGGTTGGGCTGGGTTTTCGTTCGTGTTAAGCCCTGGTGTTAAGTAGCAGGGTTTTTTTAACATCTCTGTGGTGTTCCTTTCAATATTCATAGATATTTTAGATATTATTAAGGTCAGAAGGGACCATTATGATCATCTAGTCTGACCTCCTGCACAAGGCAGGCCACAGAATCTCACCCACCCATTCCTGCGATAAACCTCTCACCTATGTCTGAGCTATTGACTTCCTCAAATCATGGTTTAAAGACTTCAAGGTGCAGAGAATCCTACAGCAAGTGACCCCTGTCCCATACTACACAGAAAGGCGAAAAACCTCCAGGGCCTCTGTCAATCTGCCGTGGAGGAAAATTCCTTCCCGACCCCAAATATGGTGATCAGCTGAACCCTGAGCATGTGGGCAAGACTCACCAGCCAGATACCCAGGAAAGAATTCTCTGTAGTAACTCAGAGCCCACCCCATCATATAACATGCGAGTGGCTGGTGGGTCTGTGCGCTGCTGCCATCTGGTCGCTAGGCTCGGAACTGTGTTTCATAAGCCCTATACGGCTAATAATCACTGAAGATTCTCCTTCAGCTCAAGTAGCGGGGGGGAGGGGGCCTGTGCTTAGAAGCACATTTCTCAGTGCTGACTCTTCAAGCGTTTGTAAAGGGGCGCCCTCCGCGGAGGTCTCAGCCCAGCTTTGTCCTTCTCGATTGCTAGCTTCTCCCTTTGCCCTTCAGGAGACCCGCTGGGCTGTACACTGATCAAGTCCTCAGAAAACCTACCTAAAAGACTAACACCCAGACAATGCTGAATTAGGAGCAAATTAACCTCAGAAAAGAACCTATCAATTATAGCCAGCACAAATAACAATCAGGCCCTTTAATTTTAAACTTAATCCCTTTCGTCTTAGTGTGCCCCAGGCGTAACACGCAGCAGCAACCGAAATACACTGCAGCTGCCCTTGCGTCCTCCGTATGCAGCCCTGGGAACAACGAGAAGAGAGGCTGGGAAAGCCGGGGGAGGAGGCCGGGTCATGGCAGGCCAGGGTGGGGACTGAGCTATTTAGGGTTAGAGCCTGCCAGTGTCTCTGCCCAGGCTCACACCAGCACCTAGCGGCATCACTGGGTATGTCCCAGCAGAGCCATTGGCAGATCTGGGCCCTAGACTTTAAGGGCCAAATCCTGCAATGATTTGACCCTCATGCCGCCCTGCTGAAGTCAATCAGGCTGCATAGGGTGTGAGGCAATGCAGAATCTTCATGGAAGGGTGATAGGGATGGCACCTCAGTATCCCGCTGGGATGGGTGGAGAGAGAGAGAGAGAGAGAAAGGGAAATAGAAAGAGAAAGATGTATGGGATGCACAGATATGTATGGGGGTGAATAGACGTATGGGGGTGGATGGATGGGGAGATATGGATGGGGTGGATGGATGACTAGAAAGATATGTATGGGGGTGGATGGGTGGGGAGATATGTATGGAAGTGGATATACATGTATGGCGGTGGATGGCTGACTAGATAGATATGTATGGGGAGGATAAAAGTATAGGAGTGGATGGATGGATCGCTAGATAGATATGAATGGGGTGGTTAGACATATGCGGGTGGATGGATGGCTAGATAGCTATATTTGGAGTGGACAGAAGTATAGGATTGGATGGATGGACATGTGTGGGGTGGATAGACGTACGGGGTGGATGGATGGATATGTATGGGGAGGATAGACATATGGGGCTGGATGGATGGCTAGACAGGTATGTATGGGAGTGGATAGACAGATATGGCGGTGGATGGATGGCTAGATAGATATGTTTGGGGGTGGATGGATGGATGGATAGATAGATAGATAGATATGTATGGGGAGGATAGACGTATGGGGGTGAATGGATGGCTAGACAGGTATGTATGGGAGTGGATAGACAGGTATGGCGGTGGATGGCTGGCTAGATAAATATATATGGGGTGGACAGAAGTATAGGATTGGGTGGATGGATATGTAAGGGGTGGATGGCTGGCTGGCTAGACAAATGTTTGCGGGTGGGTAGATATGTATGGGGGTGGATGGATGGATGGCTATGTATGGAGTGGTTAGACATATGGGGTGGTTAAACATATGGGGGTGGATGGATATCTCCCAAAATGGCCCGCAGGGAGCATGGCATGGGGATGGAGTGTCCCGTCCTGCCTTCCTCCCTCTCACATTCTAGGAAGGAAATCAAAGGCTGCCTCCTTTCCAAGAATAAAAACTCAATTAGAAAGCAATTAGTTTGACTGGCTCGTTAAGCCACTTCAAAGGGGAGCTGTCTTTCCCCCCCGCAGCCTGCGAGTTCCAGAAATTCCAGGGCAGAAATAATCTTTGTTCGTTTCACGACGCAAGGAGGAGGCCAAAACCGGGAACAGAGGCGAAAGCAACTGGGTGCTTTCACGGGCTTTGGAAGCTCTTTTTCTCATGAGGAAGTTAATTTTTACATTTGTCTTTAAAGCGTCCCCAGAATCAGAGCGTGGTGCGATCCCTAGCATGCACAGACATGCTCGCGCTGGCTATCGTGAGCTGGCAGGCGTATGCGTATCGACGCGGGCTCAGAATCCCACTCCCAGCTCCAAGTGTAGAGGAACCCTAAAAATGACCGTCCAAAATCAAGACCCGTTTCAGAATCTTGGCCTGGAGCTGTGAGACAAGGGACTGGAAGTTTCACCTTCACTTAGATTTTCTATTAGGAAGAGATTAGGGGGATAAAGCAAGTTCCATGGAAAATCCCATTGCTTGTGACTGATGGGCCCAAACACTGGTTCGTGTCCAGCAGGGATCAATGCTGCACTGGCTGGGAGAGCAACTAGATGGTCTATCAGGCTTTTTCCATCTCTGATTGCTGCGGTTCTTGGATGTGCAAACCTGCGGTCAGATTCAATACAGCTGCTGCTGCCAGGCCTCTGTAGGGCAGTCTGTGGCCTGGTGCGGGGTCCTGGCAAACTGGTATTCCCGACTGGAGAAGGTGAGGGGAGTTTCTATCTAGGTGGGTGACCTGCCAGGAGATCCGAGAATGTTATGCAAGGTGGCATTGGTGATTCATGAAGCAGTGTTGGGACGCTGAAGAAATGCATGAACATGGGGCTAGAGAACATGGGGCTAACCCTTGTGCTACTGCAAAATGGTTCTCCAGATGTTTGGTTCTCACCGTTCCAGCTCTTCGTGCCCACGTCAGTGAAGGTGATGAAGGGGGGGCTGTGTGGCCTCTGAAGCGTTGCTAGGGAGGGCACCAGAAGGACACGGCGTTCTCCTTACCCGGGGGGGTGTGCGGCTTCCTTTCCTCGCCCCGTTCAACCACACGAGCCTGTGGAGCAGCCGGGCGAGGGCTGTCGGGGGGAAAGGTCAGGACCACGCGCTGAGAATCCTGTAGTGAACGTCCATAGAGGCACCAATGGGGCACTGAAGGGGCTGGTGCAAGCCCCAGGTCCAGTTCCTGCCGGCCCCGGCTCGCCCGCTGCCAGGCTTTGCTGTCCCTGCCACGGAGTGGATCTGCCTGGATCCCGTCTGCAGGGGAAATCCAGCCAAGCAGGCTTTCCTGCGGCTTGGGCTGCCACTGACTGCACCTGGACCACGTCGCTGGATGTGACTTTTGGGCGCACGCCCACACAGAGGGGCTGCGGGAACAGCGGGTGCCAATGCAAACGCCAGAGAGTCATTCCAGGGCCTCCGCTCCCTTTCCCCCCAACATGGGACGTTCTAGGGCCTCTCCTGCACCCAGAGCTCCCAGCTTGGCCCCTGTTGCTCTTAGGCTGGATACGTGGGCTGGCACTCGTGGCCCAAGCCCATCACCCTGGCACCCGCCAGCTTTCACTGGTGCTCATCCTGCCCACACCGGCTGCTCGTGTTCCGTGGGAGCCAATGCCACCCCGTGACCACATCCCCCGCAGGACACAGCGGCAGTACCTCCAGCTTCAGGGCATCGAGCCGGCGTTTGGAGCCAAACGCCCTTCCTCCAGACCCCCAGCCCTGGTGCACAAAGCCGCAGGGAGCCAGCTCAGCCTCGCAGCAGCTGCCTCGTGCAGCACTGAACCCCCCCCAATGCCTGAGTCTTGTTCTGGAAACCAGGTTGTAAGCTCCAGGCCCCAGGGGGCTTTCCTGCCCCAGGAGGGATTAAAGCTTAATCTGGGAGGAGGAGGGGAGGCGCCCTGGAGATCAGGGAGGTTTGGCAGCTCTGCTTCGCTGGTAGCGCAGTCACCAGCAAATGGGGCTTTTGCTTCCTTCCTCGAGACGAAGCTGGCTGCCTCTCTGGGCGCTGCATGCCCTGACCTCTGAAATCATAACTCACGAGGCAGGGGAGCTGCTGCCAGAACTGGGAAGGGGCAGAGAAGCGGGGAGGGGAAGACAGTGAGAAACACCAGCAAGCCTGGAGGAAGAGCTGGCCTGACAGGAGGCAGTGTGGCCGGGGGGATAGAGCGCTAGACTGGGCTTCAGGAGAGCCAGGTTCCTGGCTCTGCCACTGGCATGCTGGGTGTCCTTGGCCAAGGCACTTCCCCCCTCTGTGCTTCAGTCTCTCTTTCTGTAAAATGGATGTAATGATACTGCCGGCCGTTGCAAAGCACACTGAGATCTACTGATGCTAGCTATTATTATTGCTTGTCGTTAAGGCCCTGGAGTAGGGCTCGAAAGACTGGGAATCAATCTTTGGCTCTGTCACGGACTCTGTTCTAATCTAATAATCAGGGTTCTTATACTGCACTCAGCTGTGACCACGGGCAACTCACTGCAGCTCTCTGCCTCTCAGTTCCCCATCTGTAAGAACGGGTCTAAAATCTGTCTGTGATGAGGGCCGTGTAAACACACAGAGCTGAGTCAGCTCCACAGCCAGGCCAGGGGTTGTCCTTGGTTGGATTGCTCTTTAATAGTCCTATTGCTAATTATCTCTACACCAGTGCATAGCTACCTCGTTAGCAGAGCGCGGACTCAGCTGCACATTTTGGCTCTGGCTTCAGAACACAATGGGGTTTCGGTTTTACACTCCTGGCTTAGCCCGTCTTATATAAACTCTAACCAGGACGGGCCCAGACCCTCAGCTGGTGTGAATTGGTGCATCTGAATTGACATCAGTGTAGCCACACTGCTTTCCACCGATCCGGGCTGATAGTCAGATGGGGGAGCGGTAGGGTTGACAACTTTCTAACTGCACAAAGCCGGACATCCTAGCCCCGCCCCTTTCCCGAGGCCCCACCCCCTTCCCCGTCCCTTCCCTGAGGCCCTGCCCCCACTCACTACATTCCTCCTCCCTCCGTGGCTCGTTCTCCCCCACTCTCACTCACTTTCACTGGGCTGGGGCAGGAGGTTGGGGTGCGGGAGGGAGTGAGGGCTCTAACTGGGGGTGTGGGCTCCAGGGTGGGGCCGGAGAGGAGGGGTTTGGAGTGCAGGAGGGGTCTCCAGGTTGAGGCAAGGGGTCGGGGTGCAGGAGGGGATATGGACTCTGGGCTGGGAGTGCAGGCTCGGGACGGGGATGAGGAGTTTGGAGTGCAGGAGGGGTCTCTGAGTTTGGGGGGGGCCTCAGGGTGGGGCAGGGGTTGTGGCTTGGGCTTACCTCAGGCGGCTCCTGGTCAGCGGTGCAGCGGGGCTAAGGCAGGCTTCCAGCCTGTCCTGACACCACGCTGCACCCCGGAAGCAGCCAGCAGGTCCGGCTCCTAGGCAGGGGGGCCAGGAGGCTCCGTGCACTGCTCTCATCACAGACACTGCCCCCCAGCTCCCATTGGCCACAGTTCCCATTGGCCGGCACTTGGGGCAGGGGCAGCACGTGGAGCCCTGTGGCCCCCCACTTAGGAGCTGGACCTGCTGGCGGCTTTCGGGGCGCAGCGCGGGCCAGGACAGGTAGGGACTAGCCTGCCTTAGCCCTGCAGCACCGCCAACCAGACTTTTAACAGCCCAGTCGGTGGTGCTGATCGGAGCCGTCAGGGTCCCTTTTCGACCAGGCGTTCCTGTCGAAAACCGGACACCTGGCAACCCTAGGGAGCGGGTCCACATTGGGAGTCTAACCCTCTGCCCCATCCACGCCCCGGCGGTCAGCTGTGCTCAGAGTTGGAGTTCTGCAAACCACAGAATCTGTCCGTAATGCTGACAGTCCAAGCTGGACTTCGAGACTCTTCAAGGTTCAGACATGTCCTGGTCCCAGCTTGGCCCGCCAGACACATACACCCTCACTGAAATGCGGACCCACGTTTGAGTCTGGATTTCCCAGCTCCCTAGAGGCCAGAGGCATCTGGGCTAATCACAAAGGCACAGAGACCTCAGCGCTGCCCACTGCATCTGGCTGGTTTCCCTGGGCTCAGAGGAGCCCAGCCAGTGCAAATAGCCGTGACGTGAAAACCTAGCCGAGCTTTGCAGGAGAGATGGGTCTGGGCTGAGGGAGGCAAATGGTGCAGTAAGTCCTTGGGGGAGCAGGAGGAGCAAAGGCCCATCTGGTGGCGGAATCCCCTCCGGAGACCCCTGGCGCCTTGCAGGTGTTGTAGCTATTTAAAGGCATTGGGAGGAAGGGCGGCTGGCTCGTTAGTCTGTCGTTATTAATGGCTGTTTATTTTCGGCTTGTCGGATGTTTCCTTTCCTAGCCGGTGCTTGTGGCCTTTCCATCAGGGCGCAACCTTGTCCTTGCTCCCTCACTGCCTTTCTCTAGTCCAACCCCACCTGCATCTGCTCGGCCAGTGACTGCCCAACCCACTGGGGTGTGTGTTCCAGGGCCTCCCCATGCCCCATCCTCGGAGGAAAGGAGGCCCCAGCTAGGGAGCTGTAGCAGCTCCTGCTTGTTGCTCGGGACGTCCCCGGTTCAGTCTGTTCATCTTCATTTGGGAGGAAGGGGACTGTGTTTAGCTAGACTGCAGAATAGAGCTTCAGGGTTCTCCCACTGCTGTGCTCTTCCGCACTCACAACAGCGGCAAGCCTGGCTTCTCCCCGCTACCACTTGAGCTATGGGAGAATCTCCTTCCTTTCCAAGTGTTATGGGGCCTATGACACATGGGGGAGCAGTTTGATTGCGTCCAGCAGAGGGCAGAGACAGCAGACAGCAAATTAATACCTGAGTGCTTCGTTTGCATGTCGGCGAGGCTGTAGACAGAAGGGAGAGAGAAGGCGTAGCAAAGACACAGGCAGGTTCTGATATTTTTAACAATGCAGGTTCCATTTATTATGCCTGGTTCTCCCGGTCTCTGCATAGCGGGGTTTGAGATGGAGCTGCAGGCTGGGGTGAGCCGTTGGGTTTACAGAGTTGCATTTTAATATAGTCTCTTTCAGGGCGGGGGTGGGGGTTGGCGGTTTGTGAACTACAGCTGGGAAAGACATCTCTGCCAACATGCGGCCTCCCTGGGTTGATCAGGAATAGGAATCCTGGCAAGGACCTGGCTACGGAGATGCCCAAACCTGTCGTGACGCCCTTGGTCCCCTTTCCAAGAAATGCGGTGGTGATGACCCAGTTTCCCACGCTGCCTCCCCGGAACTAGGCTGCTGGGGAAGCAGCAAGAGGAGCTACAGGCTTGTTTTGTTTTGTTTTGTTCTTCCCCCTCCGCGTTTTTGGGTTTAATTGTCTCATAAGCCGCCTGCTTTGCCTGGTTTTAATTGTGATCCTCTCTCCTCCAGTGCAGGGCTCTCCTTCGCCTTCTCCCAATCGTCTCATTAGCTGGAACCCTCGGTCAAAACTCCTCTCCCAGCAGCCTCGTTAGCTATGCAGAGCCCTGCCCTCTCCATGTCCCAGCAGCCTTGTTATCCTGCTGCCGTGTGTGCCTCCGAGACCCACTCGTTAATTATTAGTATTAATGATTATTGTTACAAGTGGTTAAGAGGCGCCTGTCTTGCTATCAGAGTAACAGCCGTGTTAGTCTGTATTCGCAGAAAGAAAAGGAGGACTTGTGGCACCTTAGAGACTAACCAATTTATTTGAGCATGAGCTTTCGTGAGCTACAGCTCACTTCATCGGATGCATACTGTGGAAACTGCAGAAGACATTATATACACAGAGACGATGAAACAATACCTCCTCCCACCCCACTCTCCTGCTGGTAATAGCTTATCTAAAGTGTTCATCAAGTTGGGCCATTTCCAGCACAAATCCAGGTTTTCTCACCCTCCGCCCCCCCCCACACAAACTCACTCTCCTGCTGGTAATAGCTTATCTAAAGTGTTCATCAAGTTGGGCCATTTCCAGCACAAATCCAGGTTTTCTCACCCTCCGCCCCCCCCCACACAAACTCACTCTCCTGCTGGTAATAGCCCATCCAAAGTGACCACTCTCTTTACAATGTGTATGATAATCAAGGTGGGCCATTTCCAGCACAAATCCAGGTTTTCTCACCCCCCCATCCCCCTCCAAAAACCACACACACAAACTCACTCTCCTGCTGGTAATAGCTCATCCAAAGCAACCACTCTCCCTACAATGTGCATGATAATCAAGGTGGACCATTTCCAGCACAAATACAGGCCTTCTCACCCCCCCACCCCCGTACACACACAAACTCACTCTCCTGCTGGTAATAGCTCATCCAAAGTGACCACTCTCCCCACAATGTGCATGATAATCAAGGTGGGCCATTTCCAGCACAAATCCAGGTCTTCTCCCCCCTCCTCCCCCTTTCCTGGGTTCACTTTACAAGGATGAGCTGTAACAGCAGATGGTGTGTCCTGGAAAGGGAGGATATATATCTACCCAGCAGCCAGCTAGCTGGCTAAGTGGCAGTTAATCTATCTATCTAATCTATCTATTCCTATATACCCCCTCTGTCTAGCTATCTAGCTATTCACATACACACACATCTATCTATCTATCTATCTATCTATCTATCCATCCCCATACACACCCATCTATCTATCCCTATACACCCCATCTATCTAGTCTATCTATCCCTATATACCCCCTCTATCTAGCTATCTAGCTATTCACATACACACACATCTATCTATCTATCTATCTATCTATCTATCTATCTATCTATCTATCTATCTATCTATCCCTATACACCCCCTCTATCTATCTATCTATCTATCTATCTATCTATCTATCTATCTATCCATCCCCATACACACCCATTTATCTATCCCTATACACCCCCTCTATCTATCTATCTATCTATCTATCTATCTATCTATCTATCTATCCCCATACACACCCATCTATCTATCCCTATACACCCCATCTATCTAGTCTATCTATCCCTATATACCCCCTCTATCTAGCTATCTAGCTATTCACATACACACACATCTAATCTATCTATCTATCTATCTATCCATCCCCATACACACCCATCTATCTATCCCTATACATCCCCTCTATCTATCTATCTATCTATCTATCTATCCTGTAGTCGGCCTATCTCCCTTTTCAGATATCTGTGTCTTTAAGAATAAAACCACCGTTCCTTTTGCTCAAAGAAACGTTTGTTTCGATAGACATCAGAGATGGAGAAGACCCATGAGATGCCACCTACTCCAACCACAGGGACCAGGCCAGGTTGATCCCTGAAGTATACTCCCCAGAGTTTTGTCTTGTCTAGTTTACGGTATCCCAAGAGACGAGCCTTACACGGCTTTGCTGAACCCACGGATGCTGTTGTAGTTGCGGCAGGTCAGCCTAGCTGGGAGGCTAACGCCTGGTTTACATTTAAAAGTTCTCAGACACTGCAATGGTGCACAGCCAGCTGGATGGGAAAGCGGTTCCGTCGACTTGCCTACGGCTGCTTGGGAAGGTGGGTTACCCACCCTCTGTCGCTGTAGGAAACATCTACAGAGACATAGCTATGAGTGCAGATGTGGCTGTGGAGAGATGGGGCCACCGAGGGAGCTGGTTTCTTAGCAAAGGGTTCCGATTTCCCCCGTCGGGTATGTAGTGTTCCCAGGAGGAGCCCGCCCCCAGGCTGACTGCAGACTGGGGCGAGGCGATCCGCAGCTCTCTGCTGAGAACTGACATTAGGTGACCGACCAGTTGACATCAGCTAAATCGCATTCGTGGCAACCCGCGACCTGTAACCAGCAAACAGTGCCGGGGTGCCTAGGTGTGGAGCTGGTGGGGAGGGGCTTAGCAGCATCACTGCCCGGCATCTCTGCTACGTATTGAACCAGCAAAGGAGGCTGCTGGGTAATTTCTTCCTGCCCAGCCCATCGAGGTGACCCCCGGCGTGCTGCCCTGGGTGGCAGCTCATTGTGCCATGTGTCTGCCATATCCCTACACTGATGGGTAATCCTGGGGAGGGCACACAGTTTAGCGGGTGGGAGACAGTTGCAGGAATCAAATCTTTTCCCTGCGGTTATTGGTCTAGGGGACAGAGCATTGGACTGGGACTCAGGAGTCTACTCCTGGCTGGGCCACTGGCCTCCTGGGTGACCATAGGCAAGTCGCAGCACTTCCCTGTGCCTCAGTTTCCCCACCTGTACAACTTTGTAAAGCGCTTGGAGCTGGGCGGGTGGCAAGTGGTAGAGAAGAGCTGGGTGTTACTAATATTGTTTGGCTGAGCGACATCCCACAGGCAGCCTGGGCATCTCCTTAGTGCCCGTGGAAGAGAAGAGACACGGTGAGATGATGTTGAAGGGAGGGGCGCGATGGGATTGATCAGAGAGGTGCCCAAGCTCGGGTTTGAAGCCACCCCCTACCCCAGCATTTGGGGGTCTGGAAGGCATATATACAACACCCAGCACCACGGGGCTCTGCTCTGGGCAGGAGCCTCCAGGTGCTACTGGAATCCACACGAAAATGTAGCCGCCACTCAGCGGCCAGGCACAGGGCTGCAAAGATCACACGTCTGCTGTGCGGCTGTGCCCTGGCTGCTATTCCTGGTCACCCCCACCCGGCCTCTGCTTAATTAGAGCCCTCCAGTGTCCTTGACGCCACCCTCCCTCGGGTCAGCATTCGCTGGCAGCGGGTGCTTCCCTTGCCCAAAAAAGAGGCTTCGGTTATTCATTGAGCTCCTGCCTTTTTAACTCCCGCTCTGATTCCGCATGAGCTGCAAGGCCACGCAGGCACAGGCTGTCAAGCCAGCTGAGCTCACATACCCACTTGGCATCACCCCGCGCCCCGCCCAGTGCTAATACCCATGGAGAGATGTGTTGGGCAGTGTTGCCTAGTGATTAGGCAAGGGGACTGGAAGGCAGGACTCCTGGGTTCTCTCTCTCTCTTCGGTGCTTTTCCATCCCTATAGCAGCTGAGCACCACACACGTGTAGTGGATTTAGCCTCACACCCCCTAGTAATACTAGGGTGACCAGATGTCCCGATTTTATAGGGACAGTCCCGATTTTGGGGTCTTTTTCTTACATAGGCTCCTATTACCCCTCATCCCCTGTCCCGATTTTACACACTTGCTGTCTGGTCACCCTAAGTAATATAGGGCTGTTACCCCCATTGTACAGAGAGGAAACTGAGGCACAGAGAGGCTAAGGGAGTGTGATGGACCAGGGGCTTGAACCCAGGCCTTTCAAGTCCTACACTAGTGCCCTAACCTCTGGGGCGTCTAGTCCTGACTTCCACTGAGCTGAGCTAGGTCAAATTTTTCAAAGTGGCCCCTAATTTGGGGTTCCTTGATTTTTGGGGGTGCATGATTTCAGACACCCCAAAGCAGTGACGGTGTCTGAAAATGTGACCTCTCCGGGACCGATCCCGCCTTGCCCTGCGTGCTGTGCAGTCACACTGCTCTTTGTGCCTGGTGCAAATGACGAGATAAGCTGCCAGGAAGTGGAGAACCAGGCTGATCTGACTGAGTCCCTGACTCTCTTCAAAGCCTATTTCCAGATCCGTCTGTCGTGCCTGGATGGGGTTGCTGCCTGTCCTGGAATGCAAGTTATTGTCCAGATTTGCAAAGCTCCGACCTGTGTCCTCGGTCAGGGCCCCGTGTTCATTGGGATTTCATGGCTTCGTGCCATGCCTATGGCAGCACCGCAGTTTGATGGCCTGCATTGGTGACCTGAAGTATGATCGCCTCTGACTCTTAACCTCCCTTAAAGGAGACCTGCAAAGGGAAAAGAAAGAGCACTGTGTCTTTTTTTTTCACTTCTTTCTGATCTATACAGAAAGCCTGAAAGGGTTGCTTTTCTGCTGTTAATTTTTTAACCTAAGAAACAGCAAGAATATCAGCTCTGTTCTCACTTGGCTCTGCTGGAGGACTCCTTGGAGAATCAAGGGAGGAATAAAGCTTCTGATTGAAAAGGAAGAGGCATTTGGATCTTTGTCAAAGACAGCCTTTCTCCAAAGGGTTCGTTCGACAGTGGAATTAAATAGGATTCAATTAGTTTGAAAAGTGGGATGACATCTTTGAGAAAATATTCATGAAACATCCATTTCTTCCCCCTGTTCAAACTGAATTTTCTCCTGCCAGCTACATAGCTGGTAAAAGTATGCCAACATTTTTATGATGTTTTTGTGGCCTTTCTAGGCCCAAACGTTGAAATTTTCCCACTGGCTCAAGAGTTGATAGAAACCATATAAAACCCCCCGAGTCTGGAACAATCACAGCAGCATAGCCTGCGATGACATAATTCTCCTCCCCGCGCCAGTCATCCGGGGAGATTCAGCATAGACAAGAACAGGAGTTCGAATGCCAGCAGAAAACCAACATATTTTACCACCCCAGACCTTTCTAGCCTGCTTCATGTAGCATAAAGAAGCAAAAATAAAGGGCACTCACCCATTGCCCAGCCCCCCTTTGCAGGTTACCATAAAAAAATCCTACAGTCTGAAACTGCCACAGTCCCATTTGGCACAATGATTCTTCTTCGGCCCCTGGCGTACCCTCTGAGTGACTTACTAGCACCCACAGGCTTCCCTTATTCCCCTGCCAGGTATAGATCATAGTCAGCCAGGAAATGCCCTGTGATGCTTTCATTGTACAAGATGGTACTCAAAACTATATTGCAAGCATGTGGCCACATAAATCCTCCCCAAGTCCCACTGACAGAGGCAATTTCACTTTTATAAACTACAGCGCACAAATCCTTCTCCGTGTAGGTGTAAGGGCCCATCCTGGGCAAAATCCACTGTGGGTCATTAGACGGTGCCTGCTTAAATTCCCCTGCAGCTTCCCTTGTACATGGAATTCTTCATTTCCTGTCCGAAACTGCTGAGTCACTGTTTGCTGTTAAACAGCTGCCATGTGCCACCCTAGAGGCGGCTGCATTTCAGCGGTGGCTGAAGGGGTTCCTCTATGCAGTCGGTAAAGTGCTTTGGAATCATGCAGGTTGAAATGGAATGTATTTGCATGTGGCCAGATTCTGCTCTCTGTTACCCCAGGGGGAATTTAGACTCACCGTGCCGAGATCAGCGGAGTGGGTCTGGAATGACTAGAAATCAGTGTTAGCATTTCAGCCTTTTCTTGACCCAGTGTGATGCGGGGTAGTTGTGCTTCCTGTGTCCGAAAGCTGGGTACATCTGCGCGAGAGCCCCAGTGTGGGACCAAGGAGGGGGGACACACAAATGGTTATTCATGCCGGGATCTTAAAATGGTGTAAGGCTCAACTCTTCGGCTTAAAGAACTCTCTCGGCAACCTCTGCATGATGACTCTCTCTTTCTGGCATAAATAACCGTTGGCAATAAAAGGGAAGGGGAGAGATACCAAATTTGCAGGGAACACACGTCACGTTGGCACTAAACCGAGGAACACGGGAGACAAAGTTGGGGGTGAAGTTATGGTGATTGCAAGCCCACTTTTATAAACACACTCTGCCCTATGAAGTGGGTCCTTTTGGAAGAGAAGAGCAGCAAGTTTAGACCTCTAGGGGTTACCTAAGGAAGCTCCCCGCCCACAGGATCAGCTGCTTGTGGAACCAGTGAGACTTGGTCCTCCAGTGGCCAGAAGGGCTGGGAGCAGGCAGGGGCCAATCAGGGCCCGGCAGGCCAGATTAAAAAGAACTGATTGCTTCTTTCAAAGGCCAGTTCTGGGTGAAACTGTGATGGGAAAGGATGGGTCTCCCTGTCTTAACACAAGACACCTGCCCTGGTCAGGAGCCTCACACGGCCAGTATTTTGGTTGTCTCAATAAAGGACTATTGATCTTTAGCACCCAGGTGGCCATTTTGAGTTGTGGCCATTTATTTTCTGTAAAACAAGGGCCAGCCCGCTCTGTGGCACAGCCTGGCTTGGGTGAGCTCATGAAATAACCTTACAGGCATGGGGGTAAACAGCCGCAGTTCCCAGGGCGGAACATAAAGGGCGCGCTACAAAGAATTAACAACATGAAAGGTAGGCTTAGTTCTGAGGGGCTGGGACGTGAAGTGGCAGCGGGGAAGTTGCAGGGACGTGGGGGGTGGGGGTGTAGAGGCTAAGCGGTGTGTGTTACAGCTGTTGCAAAGGGGTTTGGGCTGCGTTGAAAGCCTTGCCCAGAGACTCTTGGGCAGATAAAATCCTGGCCGTTTCCCAGGGTGGACACATCACCAGGACCACGTGGGTGTTTGGCCAGCCAGATGTAGAATGCAGCTGCTCTTTCAGGGTGAAATTCACTGCTGGGCAAAGGGGCCGTCACAACGTTTAGGGACCACTCAAGACCTGAGGGCTGGTGCTGGCAGACGGGCGACCCTCACCTGCAGTACGGTCAGCCGCTGTGACAGTCAACCCAGCCCTGAGTATGCTAAACCCCTGATCTGTAGTGTGGAGAGGAATGAGGCTGGCCAATGGGAAATAAATCTCACCTGAGCGGCCTGGGTAACAAACTTTTCCCCAGCCCCCTGGGCTTGGTGCTGGGATGCTCTTCCCTGGGCTAAAAGCTTCCTTCCCTTTTGTTCTCCTCCCCTACAGAAACCCAGAGCCTGGAAGAGTGCGGCCAGCGGGTGAAGATGGTCCTGGAGTCGCCCACCTTCCCCCAGCAGCATGGCCTCCTCCTGCAGCACCTCACCAGCCATTTCTGCAAACTGGGTCAGAACAGCAGCAAAAGCCACCTCACCCCCAGGGCCCTGGGGGAGCTCTTCGGCGAGGTGCTTTTCCGCCCGCCTGCATCATGGTGAGCTGGCTTTGAGACGCTCCTGGCTCTTGTTATAACATATGGACAGTGCCTAGCACCGGGTGGGGGGCGGGACGGGGCTGTGGTCTCAGCAGGGCCGCTACGTGCTGTGGTAATCCACTGTCAAGTGGGGCTGACAGAGCCCTTTCTGCGTCGGATCAGCACATGACATGAGTCTGTGACAACAGGGGTTCTCAATCTTTTTCTTTCTGAGCCCTCCTCCTCCCCCCAGTATACTATAAAAACTCCAGGGCCCTGCGGGAGGGCGCCTCGGGGTTCCTGGCTTCAGTCACCTTGGCGGGGGAAAGGCTTGAGGCTTTAGCCCTGCAGGGCTCAGGGCTTCAGCTGCGGAGGGGTGGGGGAACTCGGGGCTCTGGACTTCAGCCACCAGGCATGGGCGGGCTGGGGCTTCAGCTGTGGGGTGGGGGAGTCTCAGGGGTCCGGGCTTCTGTCCTGCAGGGAAACCAGGGCTCAGGGTTTTAGACCCACGGGGGAGCACCAGGGCTTCAGCCCCACAGCTCCATTCCTGGCTTCAGCCCCGCGGGTGTGGGGGGGCACCCGGGCTCAGGGCTCCTCACGACTCTGCTCTGGTTTCAGCCCCATGGGGGTGCCAGGGCTCAGGGCCCTGTGCCCCCTGAAACCAGCTCACGGGCCTGCCAGGGGGCAGCAGACCCCTGGTTGAGAACCACTGTGATACAGCCCAGCTAGGGAGTGTAAGTCGATCTGTAGCAGCCTGGGTGTGCTTTTACCTCCGGAGGTCCCTGGTTCAGTTCGCCTGTGCGTTGGCCACTCTACCCTAATACGAACCATTCGTGTCGACCCTAGCTCCGGCTCTATGGCCCTTTTCTCCTCATGCCTCTCTGCTGAAGCTGTCTCCAGCTCTGTCAACGATGCTGGTACCACAGGCAGCTGCTCGTTAGGAACTGGCCTGTGGTCCCTGCTCATAGAACAGAACTCGTGTCCCTTCTCGGACGCTGTCCAGCTCCAAACGAGCACAGGGCTAACCCAAACCCGGCTGATATCCAGCCTCGGATGCCATTCCTCCGTGACAAGTTCAAGGTGAGGCAGCTGGAAGGCTTCAGCTATTTGACAACGTCCCTTTAACAACAGGCCATTTGGTCCTTGAAGGAGGTTTAAAAACTGTCCGCTCATGGGGGAAAAACCCAGTCCACCCGTTCTCCCCTTTGCCGTTGAGGAGGCTGTTAATTTCTTAAAATGAAATAGGCCTGCGGTGTCGGAGCCTTGTAGCGCCGTCCTGGAGTGTGGCGGCCTGCTGGAGGGAAAAGACGTGCTCTTTAGGAAGGAGTTTTGCATGTGTTATCTTCGGGAGGGTAGTTTTTCCCCCCATCTTTTTTATTTCCGAACAGTTCCTCTGCTGCCTCTTGTTCCCCTGCCACAATATCGAAAGCAGGGTTTGTTTAGGGGTAGGAGCAGCGATGGGAATGCTAGGACGCCTGGGTTCTATTCCTGCTTCTGTCGCTGGCTTGCTGTGAAACCTGGGGCATTTGGCCTCACTTTGCCTGTCTGTAAAATGGGTATAATCCCAACACTGGCCTGGCTCCCAGGTGAGTGAGGCTGAACTGCCTGCTCTTTTGGAGTGCTTTGAGAGCTTTCATTGAAATGAGCTGCAGAAAAGCAAAACATCCCATCACAAGCCCCTCTGACCTCACAGCCCTTTGCAGAGCCACCAGCTGTGATTTCACACAGAGGGTCACGGCTCTGGGTTTGTGGCCCCAATTCTGTGACGCACTGAAGTGCAAGCCAAAGTCGCACTGACTGTAATGGGGTTTAAGTTCAGGATGTGCTTCAGTGCTCTTCCCGAACAGAGATGCCTTTCTGAACCAGGACCTTAGTGATTTTGTTCAGAGAGCCTATTCCTCCCCCACCCCAGGGTGTAGAGCTCTGCTCGTGCCTAAGATTTAAGCCTGACCCCACTCCAAGCCCAGCCTGGGGGGGTTGAGTTGTTTTCTGTCCCGGCTCTGCCGAATCTGCCAGCCAGACGCTGCCCCCGCCGCTCTGTGTGCGTGTTGTGGAGTGGGAGGCTCTGTAACTCCTCGGCACAATCACTCCACAGCACGCGTGTGCGGCGAGGTGGTGACGGCCAGTGGTTCGGGCACGCGGCTGCTGAGCCAAGCCCACGGGCAGGAGAAGGTCATCAGACCCGACCCAGCCCCGAGAGGCTGGTCAGGCAGGCAGGTCCCATCAGGTTGCTGCTGAGCCACAGACGCTGTTTAGATCCTGCTCATAACGGCATATGCTGTGCGTAGTAGATCGAGGTGACCTACCAGCACAAACATACAGGCACAGACCATTTCTCCATCCTTTCCCCGAAGCATTAGTGCTTCATAATAACAATATTTTAAAAAATTCCGCCCCCCCACCAACCCCGTGTATGGCAATTAATTGGTTGGGTTAAAACCCAGGACTTTCATTGCCAAATGCACAGGCCTCAACCACCTGAGCTAAGGGAACAATTCCCTTAGCCTGTAGCAGTAGCAGGCTCTTATCCTCTCTGTAGGCCAGCTGCTAGCTAATGTGTGTATTATCATACATGCATAGCCAGCAACTTACACAAGAACATAGAACTTATTAAGCAGATTGCACAGAGCTTTTTATCTATAGATCTCAAAGCAGGGATCATTATCCCCATTTTACAGATGGGACACTGAGGCATAGTGGCAGAGCTGGGAATAGAGCTCAGGTCTTCCATATCCCCTTCCCGTGCCCCACCCACTGGCCACACTGCCTGACTCTGGAAGGAAATAGTGAAGGGGTTGTCCCCTAAAAATGAATGAGAAGCTTTTCTGCTGTGAGCGTTGATATTTGAAATCTTGCCTGCCATGCCCTGTACCCAGCCCTGCACTCAGTTACGGTGGGATTGGTTAACAGACCCAGGTGTCTCGCAGCCATTGCTCTGGCACTTCTTCGGGGTTTTCTAAGGGCTTGTCTGTACTAGAGTTTTCTACCTCGAGCAAATGGACAATCCACTCTCCTTAGCCAACATGTTTGTAAAGCTTGCCATTGGCCCTTCATGAATGCTTGCTACACACCTTTGGTCGTTCTGTGGAGTAGCCACACGCGGCTTTGATTCATAGGTATTAGATATTAAGGTCAGAAGGGACCATTATGATCATCCAGTCTGACCTCCTGCACAACGCAGGCCACAGAATCTCACCCACCCACGCACGCTTTGCAAACGTGTTAGAAACCCACCTATTGCCTAGACACATTTAATCCTGGGCGTAATCTCCCTTCCCATCCCCTATTCTGGGGTGTCAAGCCCGGCATGCTATTACCAGTACCCAGCCATGGTGCCGACGCCTTCGCTGATACAATTGTTATTGGGAATATAGCCGGGGGGGGGGTCAGGGGGCCATGACCCCATCACTTTTAAAAGAGGGCTAGGCCCTCCCAAATTTTACCAGCCATAAGGGCAAGTGATGAGGAGGAGGGGGTGGAGAGGAGTGAGCGGGAGGTGGGGCCTTGGGGAGACGAGGCGGTGTGGGAGGCGGGACCTCTGGGAAGAGGCGGCATGGGGGTGGGGCCCCAGGGGAAGAGGCGGTGCGGGAGGTGGGGCCTCAGGGGAAGGGGCGGGGCCTCGGGGGAAGAGGCGGCACAGGGGCTCAGGAAGAAGGGGCAGTGTGAGGGCGGGGCCTCGGGGGAAAATGGGCCGTGCGAGGACAGAGGCTTGGGGAGAAACAGGAGCAGGGCCTCAGGCAGGGAACGGGCAGTGTGGTGGGGTGGGACCACAGTTCGGGCTTCAGTGGCCCCCTCACTTGTAGGGAGCTTCCGGCACCCCTGAATATAGCCGGTTTGGGAGCTGTAATTTCAAGCCCCACGGGATTGCGGCAGGAATCGAAGGCCATTCCCTGAAAGGACAAATAGAAGGTTCCACTGACCCCTGAGTGTCCAGAACCAGGGAAGCAGCGTGAGGCGATGGTAACACAAGCGTTGTGGCTACTAACATGCAGCACCTCTGGATTTATTCACAGCCCCCTCCCGCGGAACAAGGGTGTGGGGAAGTTTGGTGCTTTCAGATGAACTCCTTAAAGGCCCTGCTCCTCCTCAGGAAGAGAGCCACGGCCCGCTCCCTTGTCTGGAGAACATTTGTATTTCCAGGTGGTGTCACTCTCCCGTCCGGTCTTCAGGACCTATGAAGAGCCCCATGGCTTGTCTGTCTCGCAGGCCATATCCCTAACCAGTCAGCTCAGACTGTCCCTTCTCAGAGCTCTCTCCTCACCTTCCACCGCCTTCTCTTCACAGCACGGAGGTGAACTCAGAACACCATGCAAAGATCATCGAGGCTCTCATTGTGGCTGGAGGCGTGGCCGAGATGCAAGCTGCACCCGGTAGGAAACTATCCGGAAACGCGGGGCGAGGTGGGGAATAGCAGGGCGTAGATTGCAGCGGGCCTGAGCACAACGCTTGCGGAATCCATCAGGGAATGAAGATAAAGGCGTCCCATCCCGTACGCACCTCTCAGCACATTGATTGCTTCTCTAGCTGCTGGGAGGGAGAAGCAGGATTCTCTGGGCCTTGTGCAGATTAATTCTCGTCATTATCAGTTGCGTATGTGGATGGAGAAGGCTGTTTCATGCTCAGAGGTGACCTTCCTAGAACGTATTAAGATGCATCAAAAGCAGATGAGGTCATGACTTAACCAACTTCACCTTAAGGGACTGTTGGTGATATTAGCAAGGGAGGGGGTTAGTATCCAGGGAGTTCCTCACCAGACATAAGCTATTCCCTGCCTGCTTTGGTGATCAAGATGCCCCTCTGGCAATTTGGAAGGTGGTCACCCTGCCCAGGGCGGAGACGGGAGATCCAGGGCTTCCTCTCTTCTCTGTCTTTGTGCACGGGAGGTTGGTCGTTAGCATCTGACTGTGCACTGGGGCTGGCGCTGGCAGCTGGGGATTTTTTTAATTGCTCTTCAGGGAATGGCAGAGCTGATGTTCCTGGGGTGTTGTTGGGGAGGGTTGACTTTGAAAGGAGCCGAGCACGGGAGGGAAGGGGAAGTTGTTTGCAGGCTCTGCTGTATTGTACAGCAGTCTGGCTCGCAGGAGGGTTATTTTCTGTGCTCTTGGTCTTGGTGCTTCTGATCTTGCTTACACGTGTCATCTGACGTGCAGAGATCAGTGAGGTCACAATGAGGCAGGGGCCACAGGCTCTGGCCATGGGGGAGGTGGGGGTACAACTGGACTGGGGTTGTTTCTACAAGGGATCTCTCCAGACATGATCCCAAGGGCCTCCTGCCTTTACCGTTGAGCCATTTAGAATATCAGAGTTGGAAGGGACCTCTGGAGGTCATCTAGTCATTTAGAGGGGAGGTTTTCTGTCACTTGCATCCAACAAACCGGTTTTAGCTCTGAAGATGGAGTTGAGATTACAAAAGCCCGTTGGCTCTGGGCTAGAGGAATATAGTCGATTTTTCTAACGTTCATCCTCTTCTCGTGAGAATAATGAATTTCAAAAGAGTGGTTGGTGTCCACGGCTTGTCTGCAAAGTGTCCGTAACGTCTGTCCCTTTAGAAAGCTAGTCGTGAGTTTCCTACACTCCTTAATGTTGCCTGTGTCGAACAAGTCTAAATCGCATGGCAGGGTTCGTTTCTGGGGCATTGGGGTACAGCCCGCTAGAAATTCTGTGGCAGCATCACTTAGGAATCAATGAAATGTATGCAATTAAAGTAGACACGCTCACAATGGAGTTTATTTTTCTCTTCGGTTCAGCTGAATTTAGGTCACCATCCGATTTTCCGTGTCCAACCTACTGGTGACGTTTATATTGACAGCACATAAGTGAGCAGGTTGTGCCCTTTGGTGGGATGGAAAGACATTGTCCAACCTGACTCCTCTGGTCAGGTGTGTTGCTTAATATATGGCTCATTCTTAAATCACCAGAAACACCTTCAGAGATTGTGATGAGTTTGTACATTACAGATTTTAAAAATTTAATAACAGTAAAGTAGATGGGCTCTTATATCTTGGGCTGGATTCATTAGAGAATCAAAACCGTCCTCATGAAAACTACGTGTAGTTGAAGAGCATGAAATACGGAGAAAACACTTACAAACTGTAGATACAATCCGGCTTCCCCACAGCTTGAGTTCTCACTTTGTTTCCTTTGTTTACCGGTCCCCACAACCTGTTTGGGCTCTGTACGCCACACAGAGCCACCTAGAGGCTGAATAATGTACTGCAAGTAAAGCTAATATTACGACCGCTGAGAGCAGGGGTGGCCAACCTGGGGCTCCGGAGCCCCATGCGGCTCTTCAGACGTTAACATGCGGCTCCTTGTCTAGGCACCGACTCCGGGGCTGGAGCTACAGGCAACAACTTTCCAATGTGCCGGGGGGTGCTCACTGCTCTACCCCTGGCTCTGCCACAGGCCCTGCCCCCACTCCACCCCTTCCTGCGCCCTCCTCTGAGCCAGCCATGCCCTCGCTTCTCCCCCTCCCCCCAGAGCCTCCTGCACGCCACGAAACAGCTGATCAGGAGGTGCGGGGAGGGAGTGGGAGGCGCTGATCGGGGCTGCCAGTGAGCGGGATCCACTGGGTGCGGGGTGGGGGGAGCTGATGGGGGGGCTGCTGACTGATTACTGTGGCTCTTTGGCAACGTACATTGGTAAATTCTGGCTCCTTCTCAGGCTCAGGTTGGCCTCCCCCGGCTGAGAAGATGAGGGCTGCACTCAATTTGCTGCACGCAATTTGGAAGAATCACAAGTGCAAGCAAAACACTTTGCCAGTTAGCTCCAAGTGTAGAACCAGGGATGGAGTGAAAACATGGTTGTGAGTAGAACTGGTTGGTTGATAGACAAGAGACTGGTGAATAGATGCTCATGAATCACCTTGGAGAGTTTGTTCAGTTGTGTTTGTGTGAGTCGTGTTGTTAAATTTTCACTGGAATTTAGATCACCACTGGCTTATTCAAATATTCCCGGATCCCAAAACTTCTCCCTTTTTTAACGCAAGATTATTCATCGATAATTTTTATCTACTGTAAAAATGTGGCATTTGTGATCCATCATTCATTATCTTCTTGGTTTTTGGTTGTTGTTTTTTTAAGTTTGAAATCCAGTCAGGGAGCCTTGTGATTTCGGTGACCAGTCACACCCCAAGAATAACGGCCAGGCTCAATGAACAGCTCATAGGTTGTTCTTTAGATTCATAGGCCTTAAGACCCCAAGGGACCATCATGATCATCAAGTCTGACCTCCTGCACATTACAGAACAAAAGAACCGCACCCACCCACTCCTGTGATAGACCCCTGACCTCTGGCTGAGTTACTGAAGTCCTCAAATCATGGTTTAAAGACTTCAAGTTACAGAGAATCCACCATTTACACTGGTTTAAACCTGCAAGTGACCTGTGCCCCATGCCTCAAAGGAAGGCAAAAAAAACCCAGGGTGTCTGCCAATCTGACCCAGAGGAAAATTCCTTCCAGACCCCAAATATGGTGATCAGTTAGACCCTGAGCATGTGGGCAAGACCCAGCAGGCAGGTATTTGGGAAAGAATTCTCTGCAGTAACTCAGTCTCCAGCAGTTGGGGATTTTTGCTACGGGCAGTCACCTAAGGACCACATGCCATCATAGGCAGTCCCACCATCCCATCCCCCCAATCCCATCCCATCCACCTCCAGTTAGGTTTTTCGCCCCCCACTGCTTCCCTGGGGAGGCTGTTCCAGAACTTCACTCCTCTGCTGGTTAGAAACCTTTGTCTCATTTTGACCCTAAACTTTTTGATGGCCAGTTTATATCCATTTGTTCTTGTGTCCACACTGGCACTTGTCTCAAATAACTCCTCTCCCACCCTGGTATTTATCCCTCTGTTGTATTTATAGAGAGCAATCATCTCTCCACTCAGCCTGCGTTTGGTTAGGTTAAACAAGCCAAGTTCTTTGAGTCTCCTCTCATAAGGTAGGTTCTCCATTCCTCTGATCATCTTAGTAGCCCTTCTCTGCACCTGTTCCAGTTTGAAGTAATCTTTCTTACACATGGGAGACCAGATCTGCGCACTCTATGCCAGGTGAGGTTTCATCTGGGCCTTGTATAACAATAACACTGCCCTGTCTCTACTGAAAACACCTCGTCTGAGGTATCCTAGCACTGCATTAGCCTTTTTTCACAGCCACATCACATTATGGCCCCTCATAATCATCCTGTGATCACCCAAAACACCCAGGTCTTTCTCCTCCTCTGTCACTTCCAACTATAGGTCCCCAGCTTATAATAAAACCCTTGTTGTTAGTTCCTCAGTGCATGACTTGAACTTTGCACCATTGAATTTCATCCCATTTCTGTTACTCCAGTTTTCAAGGTCCTCCAGATCTTCTTGTATGATATTCTGGTCCTCCTCCCTATTGGCAATGTGTAAATAAACAAGCTCATGTCACTGTTAACTCGTCCTCCCCCCTCATCATCCATTTGTTTCTTTCCTCCAGTGGTTGCGCCTTGTCGTTAACCAAGTTCGAGACCTACTTGGACCATAGATCATGTGTGCACACACTTCATGGCTGTGCAGCGCCCCGCGCAACAGGGCCATGATATAAACCGTACCGTGGTTCAGATACGATGTTCAGGGATTTGGTGGGAATAATGGCCATAGTGACGAATGAGTTATAGGCGGGGAGCAGGGATAAAGTGGTCAGAACAATGAGGCAAGAGAGGCCAGGCTTGTATCCATGCTGGTTTGAGAACGCTCCAACTCAAGCCCAGGTGCTGTCTTGCAACACAGCGTACCTGCTGGGCTGGCCGTTGAAGGCGATCATTCATACATCAGCTTGCACCTATCCCATGCGTGCTGCTGGAAGCATGCCTCAGTGCTACCGTGCATGCAAGTACCTCCATCTACTCCAGCAATCCCATAGTTTCATCCGAGATTTCCTTTGCAGGCTCAGCAGCTCTACGGAGCACCCCGTGAGCCAACACACAGCCGGGCACCCCAGTGGCTCATTGCTCTGCCTGTGTGTCTGTGTGTACATGGAAGGGGACTGCTCATCGGAGCCAGCGAACCTTTGCGCTCACCTACCGAAAGTGCTCAATCGCTGCAGAATTGCAAGCGACAAACAGGAGGGAACATGAGGAGTGCGGCTAGGAATTCTTGGGTGGCTCGTGGGTGGCTGCATTTCGCCACTTTTATCTTAAGAGCCCTGTACTTTCCCCTCTCCCTTTTTTAATGGGATGCATTGGCTGCTGGGCGCCAGGGTGGAGTTTTGCAGTCGGCCCTGGCACCGGTGGCATTGGCCAGTGCGCTACGGGCATGCACTTTCTCCCAGCCACAAATGCTGCCTCGGGGACCGTTGACAACAAAAGCGCTGTCGAGGAGAACGCCTGTGAGGACCGGCAGGGAGCAGCAGGTTCGGTGACGCTGCCTTTCCAGGCAGGGACAGAAAGCGAAGAGTGGAAGGGGACCGTGCTGGTCAGCGGGCTACAGAGTCCTACCTCGAGGCCACCAGTTGCAAGCCAGGCCTGTGCTGTTAGTGTCCAGACTTTGTTGCCCTCTGGTGGCTGTTGGTGGCCCACGTGGAATTGATTGCAATGTCCATCTCTTCTCTTGGGCCAGGTGCGCGCATTGCAGAGGGGACAGTGGAGCACATGGACTATCCCATCTCTAACCAGCGCCGCAACGGGTCCCTTCCTTGGCAGCCAGAGGCCGACGACTGGATGAGCCACGGAGGCTGACTTCCCTCCTCCCACCTGGAAGAGGCCCAGGGTTGAGGCACATGGGCGGGGTGTCATGGGGCTGTCTGCACTCTCCCTGCCCATCCAGAGCTGGCGTAGGTGCTGGAGGCTCACATACACAATGCAGTAGCTTTTCCGTATTCAAGTGGAGCTGGAGTCCCCCCAGTAACTGGGGTGACCAGGAATTCCCAGGCTCTTTAAGCCACGGGAACAGATCATACCCCTGGAGTGCTGACATCCTCTCTGTCAAGGGATCGAACAGGATAGACTAAAAACACTAAGCATTACGGACCTGCACCGCCCTTGGCAGTTTGGCCACCTCTAATTTACAGCCCTGACCTCTACCTTTAAGAACATCTGGGGAAACAGACTGTTGCTTAGCCAGGGCTCATGCAAACCATCTTCTACATTGAGGAGTCTGACGAGGAGTCTCCGCCTCAGTAGAGGGGCTGCAGATTTCACTGGCTACCACTTTGACTGTACCTGGAAACATCCCTCTCTAAGCCAGCTGGATTCCTGATGAGAGGATGGCTTGGGAATCTCATCCCTGCAGCTCTGGGGAGTCTCCATTAGTCCTCTGTCTTGGAGAGTGAGTTACCGAGATGCTGGACAGGCAGGGACCTGAGTGTCCTTCCTCCCTGCTTTTCTCAGCCGTCGCTTGGGAAAGCGCAGTCCTCGGTGGTGCTGCTGTCCTCGTGTTCATCTGCGTTCGCCCCTCCGCCGTCGCAGAGGTCTCGGCGTCTGTGCGGGTCAGCAGTGCTTAATTGAATCACTCGTGCTGACGATTGATAGCCCCGTGGAGAAAATCCAATAGCGGCCGTTAATCAAAACGCTGTGACAAGGGTAACAAATGGAGAGCCCACATGAAGAGCTGAAAATTCATTCCAAATTGGATGAAGAACTCCATCCGCTGGGCAGAGAACCAGACGAAATTCATGTGCTAACCCAGAAGCATGTGTGAACACACACACACTCACACACTCACTCTCCTCCTGTCTTGGATGTTATCCACAACTGCACGACTACTCCGGCTTGCTGCCTATCCCCCCCTGGGCGGGTAAATATTGCCCTGGTGTGAAACACGGTGGCAGGGGAGAGGTACAACTGGGTGGAGATGGCCCGTCGCAGCGCACACACTTCACATGCTGACTTTGGGCCTGCACTTGTCTCAGCCAGCTGCCTTCTCGCAGCTGCAGGGGTTCCCTTGTAGCTTGCCCTTTCCGTGCTGAGGGTCCTGCGTGTGATCTCTGCTGGTGCCTCCAGTCACTGCCGTTACGTGGCTGGTTTGGTGACCCAAAGCTGTCGGGCAGGCTCTCCCAGAGAGGTCGCAGGCTGGCATGCCTCAGATCGCACTGCGCTTCCGTTGCCGCCATCTCCTGGCCGTTCTGCACGCCCTAGGTGCCAGAAGTCCCCAAAACCGCAGCGTTCTTGGAGTGCTGACAGGGTCAGGTGATGGTCCAGTCAGTGGTTAAGGCCCTAACTAGGGCTAGGGAGACCTACAGTCAATTCTCAGCTCCACTGCAGGCTTCCGTGTGACCTTGGGCAAGTCACTTGGCCACTCTGTGCCTCAGTTTCCCCATCTGTACAAAGAGGACAATAGCACTGCCCTACCTCACAGGGCTGTAGCGATACATTAAGGAGTGTGAGGTGCTTAGATATTGGGCTGATGGGGACCGGATAAGTACCAGAGCCAGAAGCAAATGCTGGCAGATATTTCATGGATCACATGGGAAAGGCACGTTCCAAGCTCATCAAGTTTTTACTGGGCAAAGGATTAACTAACATCTCCAACAGCTGCTGGCAAGAATCCTAGAACCATGGGAGTTAGTGTTAGGAGAGACATCTTTTGTCCTATGTCGTCCTGTCAGGCTTTGTACCCCAGCCAGTGAGGATCACTGCCCAAATTATATCCTTCAGTGCTTGGAGCAGGCTAGGTGCGATGACCTCAAGGCCCTGCCGCTGGGAACCCAGTCCGTGGTCTGTCCTGCTAAGCTACATTTCAGCCTACATTTTCCATTGCCCAGTTTAATCCCATTTCTGCCAGTTACACCTCCTTGCATCACCCTCCGCATTCCTCTCCGTCTCTGGAATACCTCTAGATACTGCTCGTCTCCCCTCCTCGTAATGGGGTGCCAAGCGACACATGGCTATTTCCTTGAATAATGCCTCAGAAATCAGCCCCTCCAGCCTCTTCATCATATTTATTACTCTCCCTTGAATTCTCTCCAGTCAACTCGTCGACATTGGTATGCGTCTCTTCTGTTCACTTCACCACATGTTAGGAAATAACAGCTTGATCTCCTCACTAAGTCTGTTCTCGGGTGAACTCAGTAACGCACCGGAACAACTAACTCCTACTTCCTAACTATGCTCCTTCAGTTTGATTACCTCGTGGGGGGCAAATGGTCCGAATGGTTAAGGCAGAGACCAAGGAGTCAGGACTCCTGGGTTCTAGGCCCACATCTTTCACTGACTCAGGACACAGCGTTGAACCTTTAACCTCTCTGTTTATATCTAGAAAGCAGGATGTTATTACTCTTCTCTCCTCACATTAGGGGCTTGCGGGCCCTAATGAAATGTTTGGAAAGTACTTGGAGAGCTGTGGATGAAAAGTGCTATATAAAGGGCTGAGCATTATTATTAGCATCCTAAGAGTCCGTAGCCACCTTGTACGTCTCCTCTGCCCTCTTCTCTTTGTGCACACTTTTCTTTTCTTTTTTTTTCTTTTTTTTTTTTTTGGAGTTGTAGCTTATAATTAGACATGCAAAATCGATCTAAATACGCTGCAATAACATGGCGAGTGCGATGCAAACAGTATATGAATTGGAGTCACTAGTTGACACCGAAGAAACCGTAAAGTGTGACCTCATTCTGACTCAAGCATAAATATACCTCCAGTGAATTTCTGTGGTTTGGGGGATTGGAGAGGAGAGGCGCAGGTCACTGGCTGAGCAGAGAGCAGCAGCTTTTGCTGGGAGATTTTATCCAAGGGGGGGGGGGGGGGGCGTTTCGAGCCAGATTTCCCTGTTGTGAGTGTGAGCCTCTGCTGGGATTTGAGCCCTGCTTCTATAGGCAAATGGCGGTAAGAGGAGCCTTGACACACAGGGAGAAAATGAAGGGCACTGTGACTCCAGGAGGCAGATGCTGCTGCTTAAATGTGAGGGAGGCATTTCCAGGGGTCTAATGATCCTCTGGGTTATGGCCTCCGGGTTTCCACTGAAGTTATTGGGAAGACTCATTGATGTCAGTGGAGCTTGGATCTGGCCCTGTCTGCAATATAATGAATTAATGGCTGTGTCTTCACTGCAAAAAAACCCAAAAAGTGTGTTTGTACATTGAGGGAACTACCTCCAGGTAACGCCCTTCTGGGCCCAAAGCAGAGTTATTTTTGCCACAGCTGGTCAGGGGTTTTTTCAGCGGAAAATTCCCATGAAAATGTTGTGGGGGGGGGATTGTTTTCAGCCAAATTTTCCAGGGAAAATGGAGGTTTCCCGGCAAAAATATGACAACGGAAACACTTGGATTTGGAAATGCCTCCACAATGCCTCGTGGGCAGTGTAGTTTGCGCACGTCCCTCTCCTGTCCTCCTTCCGAGGCTGGGCTTCCTGGCCAGGCTACATCTCCCATATTTCAGGTTTGGGCTGAAACGTTTTGGTTTGGGGGCATTCAGTTGTTCATTGAGAAATCGACACTTTTCACCGAAAGCAGACCCTTTGCCCAGAAAACCATAATTTTGGTCAACACCCGGCTTTGATGGAAAAGTTTCGAACCAGCTTTGGTTTTTACCTTGAGGTAGCTAGTCAAAATCAATCTCAAGTGGGGCCTACATTGAGGTAAAGTCAAGGAAAGACTTCACTGGGCCCAATCAGTGATGTCCTACCTTCCCCATCAGTCACTGTTGCTACATGTGTATAATCGGGGAAGACACAAAGACAAAACCCCCTTTCAATATGATGAAGAGTTAAGAGCACCCCCCTTCCCCTTGCATTGGATAGGCAGCTTGACTCCCACAGTTAATATTCCATAAAACCGTACGATGCACTGCCATGACCACACAAATACATACCCGCTAATGAGCACGACAGTTATGGAAGCCTCTCTCCAAAAGATATATACCCCTTCCACCCCAGTTAAACTTATCTTGCTTCTTCAAGCACATGGAGAACCTACGACAAAGGCTGCTACATCAGCAAAAAGTATCTGTTGTTATTTAATGGCCGGGGGGATCCGCAGGACTCCAACAGCGATGGCATATTTCTCCATGGAGGTATGGCTACACTTGAATTCGTGATCATGTTCATTACGTGAAAATTCTAACGCACCGACATGACATAACATAAGAACGACGATGCTAGGTCAGACTAAAGGTCCATCTAGCCCAGTATCCTGTCTTTCGACAGTGGGCAGTGCCAGGTGCCCCAGAGGGAATGAACAGAACAGGGAATCATCAAGTGATCCCTTCCCTGTCGCCCATTCCCAGCTTCTGGCAAACAGAGGCTAGGGACACCATCCCTGCCCATCCTGGCTAATAGCCATTGATAGACCTATCCTCCATGAACTTATCTAGTTGTTTTTTTAATCCTATTATAGTCTTGGCCTTCACAACATCCCCTGGCGAGAAGTTCCACAGGTTGACTGTGTGTTGTGTGAAGAAATACTTCCTTATGTTTGTTTTAAACCTGCTGCCTATTAATTTCATTGTGTGCAAAAGGACACAAAGGTTTGTTCCTATTTGTGCATGGATCTAGGACTACAGGGATCTGCAGCCTAGGGTTCGTTAAACATGACCTGAAGCAAATGTCTGCATGCGGGATGAGACTTTTGTGTCCTACCCCAACTAGAATTCACAATGGTGTTAGTTAAGAGGTGTTAATGAACATGGCTAAAATGCCATGTGTAGACATACCCTAAGGAGAGAGGGAAGGGAATGGTCCGGTTGAGCTAGAAAGCTGCTGAGGCAATGGGATCGCAGAGTTGTTGTCACCATGTTGGCCCCAGGATATTGGAGAGACAAGGGGGGAGAGGCTGTCTCTTTCACCAACAGAAATTGGTCCAATAAGAGCTATTACCTCACCCATCTTGTGGAATATCAGTTAGCAGCATGTGGGTCTAGCCGCCCTGCTCTCATGTTTAGAAAAGCGGGCTCATGCTTCAAAAGGGGGAGGTCACCCCAAAATGGAGAGGCGACTGGAGCTTGCAGCTGGGCGCACGGCTGGGTAGCCAAAGCATGGGACTCTCCTTTGCCGTCACGCGTAATTGCAGACACCTGAGGCTTGAAGCCAGCCGTTCATGTCGGTGTCCTAGCCTGAGATCACGCTGTTCTCCCAGGTTCGTTTTGTTTGCTCAGCGGCTGCTAATGTACATTTGAAAACCGTCCCTTGACGAAACCACGCTGGGCCAGGGGGTTGGCACCACAATGGGGACACGGAGGCTCCAGTCAGCAGTTCACCTTCAGCCCAGGTTGTCAGCAACCTGATGGATTGCTGGTGGCCTCAATCCAGCGCCGCGTGTCTGGGTGCCCACATCGTGAAAACCATCTCCACAATCGGCCCCCTTCTTGGCAGTCTTAGCAGAGAGGCCAAGGTGTGACTGGGTCGCTAAGACCGAGCGCCCCCCTGAGATGGTCTGAGCAGGGGATGGCTGTGTCCGGCAGGTGGAATCACTGGCAGGGTTTGTTTGTTGCACTCGCTCCTCCAAGCCAGTGGGGAAATGAGGGACTTCTTCCGAGCAGCATTGAGTTAATAAACATATTGGCCTGCTAAATTCCACCCCTCGCGAAGGCAGCTGTCAGTTAACTCGCAGACAGCTCATAAAGGTAATTTTCTTTCCTCTTGGCGTGGGATCGTGTGTGCTGCTCAGCGATTCACCCGGCTTGCAACAGAGAGAGAGGGAGAGGCAGAGAAACCTGGCAAGGTTTTTTCCTTTGTCTTTCTCGAATAAACGCTTTCAACTGTGAACTGCGTTCTCAGAACTCTTGGTTCTGTTTCTCCTGGAGAGAGAAAACCAGCGTACAGAGTATTCCCCGGTGACGCGCGTCTAATCCTCAGCTGGCGTAAATCGGCGCGGGGCCAGCCCCAATTTCACAGCGGCAGAGGATCTAGCCCATAACATGGATCCTCCTCTTTCCCATCAGGGATTGAGGGTGCTCAGCACCTTGTAGGATTGGGGCCCCGTATTCCCTTCCCCTGCCTCTGACACGGTAAAAGGGTTGGCGGGACCAGAGTTTTGAAATCCGAACCCTTGGGAGTGTTCCCAAATGGCAAGACATTGCTAGCATTGATCACGTGCATGAGGGCTGCTGGATAGACCCAAATGGCTTTAAAAAAGGAAACCCGCAGCCCCTCTGGATGGGTTTATCCCGCTGATATTAAAATCTTCAGTGAGGTGGCTCCCATCAGGGTAGTATCTTGATGAACGGACCCCCACCCCCCGGACATCTGCGCTGCTAGGTTTAGCTCTGGAGCGCCGGCTGAGTCAGTGGGCTGGAGCTCTGAGACGTGTTTGGTTTGCCGGGTGGATGCACCTGGACAGAGGGAGTCTGGGGGAACTGAGCATTGAATGCAGGTCGGCCAAGTGCCTGGCCTGGGCCTTAACCTAGAAACCACCGTTCCCCCGTGCCGGGACAGGAGCCTTTTCCCCCAAGCTGTGCTCTAGCTTGTTCACACCACTGGAGAGTGGGAGAGAGTCTGAATCTGTTGCCCTATGGGGCAAAACCCATCTGTTTTCTCAGGTTGGGGGATAACAGGGGATTTCCCTTGGGGCAGGTGGGTGGCGGTTGGGTGGACTTGGTTTTCCGTGGCCCTGTCCCTGCAGCGTGAGGCACAGGGGCAGATCCTGCACCCTCCCAGAGACCTCATCCCCGCAGCATACGCACTTTGCAGGACTGGTTCCTCCATTTTCCAGCCTTTTCCGGGAGGGCTGGAGAGGACTTCTATCATTTCCCGGAGAACAATTAGCTTATGGAGCATGCTGGGGGGGGCCTTGAAAGCCGCTAGCTAGAGAGGGAAGCCCTGGCAAGGCCCACGACGTTCCAATCCTGTATCGTCAGGTGGCTCTTCTCATGTGCATTAATCTCCTTATGTAATAGTCAAGGCATCGCTTCACGGCTCACTGGATGCTCACATGCTGATGGCGATGGAGGGTTGAGGGTCAGAGCCCTTCCAGCCAACCCTTGCTAGGGACTAGGTGGAGAAGAAGGAGAAGGGAAATCCCCAGGGCAATCTAAACAAACCCCTCTCTGGCGTGGATGATCCATGCAGCTAAAGCCTCCCGGCTGCTCCCACAGCTAGAGGCTTTGGGTGCACGCCTAACGACTAGGCAACAGGGAACCACGTTCCGCGGCATAAAGGGATGTCCCAGGGACTGCGAGGAGCAAGCCCTGCAGTGACTGTTCTCCGCCTTGACAGCAGTGGTGTAAACCCACGTGTAGGGCATGGGAGATCATAGCAGCAGACTCTTTGCACTGAGACGTAGGGAGAGTGGGCTTCGGTGGCTGGGAACGGGCATGGCAAAGCCGGCTCAGGGATGCGCAGATTCGTGTTTTTGTCGAGAACCAACCCCTGCCTAAGGGGTTACGGTGACCCGTGATGACACATGTGGACTGTTGGGAGCAGACGGGAGGCGTCAGCGCACGCAGTAATAGAGACCCCCGGAGGTTAAGCGACTTGCCCACAGCCACCCAGTGAGTCGGTGGCAGCATCTCATCATCAGTGTGTCTCCTGGCGGCTGGTTGTTCCCGTGCCTGGATTTAGATGACAGACGCACATGCAGGATTCCCCAGAAAGGCAGCCGCCCCCAGCAAGCCTTTCCCAGGCTGGCATGGCACAGCAGGTCCTGGCTGGGAACAGACAAGATCGGTTTGTTGCGGGACTGTGTCCTGCAAGTGGCTGGAAGCTGCCAGCTGCCAGGCTCTTTGCTCACAGTGCAGGGCACCTTTCCCGAAGTGCCCTTCTTCTCCCAACCGCCCTGGTCTGGGCAGCGGGCCTGGGCAGGCTGATGACGTCATGGGTTTCTCAGGGCCTTGGATTGGGCCCATTCGCAGCCTCTGGCCTATTGCTCCCGACACTGCCTGGGTCACGTGTGACATCCAAGCGTGGGGCTTTCTCCTCTCTGGCTCCAGTTTGCCCCCAGCCCTGCCCCCAACTTGTGCTGCTCATAGCCTTGGGAAGGCCAAACTGGGGCTGTTCCCCTGCTCCCGCTGTGTTCTATTTATTGCTGTGTCTTTATTTGATTGGGGGGGCCGGGGCTGCAACATGAACCCCAGAGTTAAGCATTCCCCAGATGCATGCGTGTGAGATCTGTATCCAGAACAGAGCTACCCAGCATGGATCTACCTGTAATGCAGGGAACCCTAATGACAGTGCTATCTGGGGAATAAGTAACTATCTGGCAGACACAACTTACAGAGATCTTATTGTCTTGTGCTTTCGGCTATCTCAGGGGCTACGCAATAATCATCATCATCATTTTTAGCTGTTCTCTACCATTTTTCACCTACAGATCACAAAGCAGATCAGTATTATTACCCCCATTGAACAGATGGGTAAACTGAGGCACAGAGACTTGCCCAAGGTCAGCCAGTGGCAAAGCTGCGACTAGAACCCCACTCTCCTGAGTGCTAGTCCGGGGCTTTAACCACTAGGCTATACTCCCTCCCTTATTAACCCCCAAGGCCTCAGGCTGGCTTGGCAGACGCTCCCCGCTTGAGACACCCCAGGGCAGGCAGGGTGAAGGATCCCCACCAGCCCCGCACACCCGCTCCGCCCATTGTCTGAGAGGGCAGAGACAGCGATCTATTTAAAGGAAAGAATGGAGCGAGCCAGGTGGAGGGGGTGGGTGGTTTGTACAGAAGCAGGTTGGGGCAGGAACTAAACAAAGGGTGGTGATGCCCTGTAAGCGCGTGATCTCGTTCGTTACCCTTGCCCTCTTCCCCTACCCCCTTGCTCACTGCATTCACTACAGCTCGGTTTTAATTATCTTGTCAGGTCATCAGGGCACGGCCCCCATCTGCACACGGGTTTGTAGAGTGCCTGGCACCAGGGGGCCCCGATCCCCATCACTCCCACAAATAGTGTGCGATGGTCCGGGGCCCTCCGGCCATGCCCGCGTGGGAGGTGAGAGCAGGGAGGGATAGGAATCTGTGCCCATCAGACTATTTCCCAACCTCGGGCAGGAACAGGGGAGGAATTGATTTAAATGCCAGCTTATGTAAATATGGATGACATCATCCCCGGTTCCTCTCCAGGCTCTATTTATAGCCACTTTAATTTACTCCCCTTTGCTTTATTATCTTTCCACAGGCCCTTTATCCCCAGCATTTAGCATCTCAGTTGACAAGCCAGCCACATGATACAGCACGATGCTTTTTCATGATGCTGCAAAGAAGGGCTCGGACAGCGAGACGGGGGGGAGGGAAGGGAGCTGGGGATGAGCGGGTTCCTGGCTGCAGCAGCTCCCAGCCTGCAGATCTAGAGCCGTCCGAGATAAAATAACCCACCATCTCACTGTCCTGCCGGTATCCAGGGCAGAAGATATTTATTTGTATTATTATAGAGCCTAGGAGTCCCGGCCAGGAGTGAAGGATGGAGGCGTTGTACAAACGCAGAGCAAAAAGACGCAACGAGCCAACAATCTAAGCATAAGACAGGAGACAACAGATGGATACAGCCAGATATGCGGGGGGAGAACAAGGAAACAGTGAGACAGACTTGCTCAGCATGGTCAGCCCACCGGCAACCTAGCGCTTGTCAAGTTTTCTGTCGGCATCACAGCAAAAGGGAGTTTTAAGGAGGAGGATAATGAATAAGGCTTAAATTCAGTCAAACCTCAGGGGGGCCGCAAGCCGGTTTCAGGGGGGCCATGCGGCCCTGCGGCTGAAGCCCCAAGCCCTGGCATGCCTGGCAGGGCAGAAGTCCTGAGCCAGGCCACGTCCTGCGGGGCTGAGGCCCTGAGCCCCGGTGTGCCCTGCAGGACAGAAGCCCCGAGCCCCAGCATGCCTCCCACGGGGCAGAAGCCCCAAGACCCCCTCCAGCCTTCAGCTGAAGTCCAGCGCCCCGAATGGGGCGAGGGGTGGTGTAAGGGGCTCCAGGAAATACTCCATGAGAATTTAAACCCTGATAATGAGTTACTTTTGTGGATGTTTATGGAAGCTCCTCCAAAGTGTGAGGGGCAGAGTGGGAGAAAGCAGCCAGGTGCCCTTTTAACAGGTTTGACAAGTCGGCAGTAAAGGCTGGCATCACAGGCCAGTTGGAGACAGGAGTCGACATCTCAATAGTGAATAGGAGACGATAGGGCAGGTGGGGATAGACCACAGAGAACCTTGAACGTGAAGACAAGTAGCTTGTGTTTGAAGCTGGGAGAGAGCAGCGTTTGAATGGGAGAGAGATTCTTTAGCACCAAACATCCGCAAAACACCCCAGAAAACTCCTTATGAATTAAGTATGGGATGTCAAATCCATCAATGTCAGCTCACTGCAGCGGCTGACCCAGCCTGAAAATGGTGTTGCCAACTCTCATGGTGTGTGCTTTCTTTTCCACCAAGCTCCAGCTCTTGGAGTCCTGTGAAAATTTATAGTCCTCCTGGCTTCAGAGAAAAGCTTTAAAACATGACCTCAAAGGGCTCAAAAAGCAGACGGTGAATAAATAGAACCCAAAAAGTTGTGTTTTTTTTTTTAAAAAGCATGCTTTTTCAGCCAATCTCCTAATTTTGGTGGTTCTGACTTGATTTTTGAATGCTTGGTAACCCTGTAAAAGTCACAGTTATTTCAAGGAGGATCTAGTCCAGGGTTTCAGTCACCCGGCTGAGATCATCCTGCAATGTAAGTAGCAAGATTGTCAAGTGGGATGGGAGGCAGAGCACAATCTTGCTTTGTTATATTTGGGTGTTGGTTACCAATAATAACCCTAAGTGATGTGGAGAGCCCTTGTCAACATAATGTAGGGTCAGTTTCACTTTCTGCTTCCCAGGCACCATGAGAAGCTGTAAATGAAATAAAACTGTCTTGGAAGTAAACATCCTCCTGAAGACACGGGACCTTCTGATTTTGATTTCTTTACAGAGCCTACATTTGGGGGCTAAGTTGACATTGTCCCTTTAAATTAAGTGACCGTGGGGGATTTTGTAATCGATTCCGTTGCCTCCCGGAAGCTTTTCTGCGATTTCAGGGGGGCCAACGGCTGCAGTGCGGCCATCGAGCGGAGGTGTTCGTCCCGAAGATCTGCTCACATCACAACATAAGGTGACACAGCTGTTGACTTGACCGACAAGGTTAAAACTCTCCTGGAGCACAGTGCGTCCATGGATATTGCTAACACTCGTGCAAAGCCCAGTCGTGAGCAATTCCCTGCTCTCGGCAGCTGCCAAAGGAGTGCCGGTCACACACAATAAGAACTGTCGCTGTATGTTATAGGAGCCTTAAAAGCAAAGAACGTGTCCGCCAGGACGAAGACAGAGCCCAGGCCCCTCCTTGGGGTCCAATCCAGCTTTTACTCATCGTGTGCCCCGGACGAGTTGGAGAGTTGGGCCTGAGAGAACAACTCTGGCTTGTGAAGCAAGTGTGCAGTTAACAGTGAAGTTGGCACTCATCTAAATCGTCCCTCTGTAAGGTCGTTACAGTAGAAATTGAGCAACTGTCTTCCAAGGCAATAAGTCTGTGTTGTGGGTGACCCACTTGCAGGCAGCTGGCAGATGTCCCCGTGCAGACCCCATGGCCTGAGCTGTACACACACACATCCCCCCACCCCCTTCCCAGAAGAGACCATGTGGCATAACGGGCGTCGCTTCCCATCAGCCTCAGACACGCAACAGCTGCTGTTTGTTGTGCATCTGAATTCAGTCCTCCCTGACCAAGAAGGAGAGGGTGCCCTTGGCTCTGTGGCTGGTGCTGCTCCCAGTCTGGTGGCACTTGGCCACTGAGAGTGGCACGGAACTCCAGACCCTGCCTTCCACATCCTGCCTAGCAGACTCTGAGCTCAACATTTCTTCTCTTTCTCTCCCTGTACCCACCAGAGCTGGGTTTCCCCTTGTAAATGTCTAACCCCAGGGCTTATTGGTTCATTCTTTTCTCTTGGTACGGTGTATTTGGTCTCTCTCCCCTTTCATAACAGATGGTGGGACCTAGATCCGAACAGACTGTAAATTTTCAGAGACAAGTTTGGGGAGGTTATGTCTTTTATTGGGCCAACGTCTAACAGCTCAATAAAATAAGTTGGTCCAGTAAAAGATCTTCCCTCCGCCGCTTCGTCTCTCTGATGTCCTGGGACCAGCCCAGCTGCACCGCCATTCTCGATCGCCAAAAAAAGCGTAAAGCTGAAAATGGCTGGTTTTAAATAAAAACAAAAAAAAACAAAAAAACTTGACCCCAAAAATTCAACTCTTCCTTTTCATCAACATTTTTTCACCAGAAAAAAATCACTTCCCAACCAGCTCAAGAGCTGCCTTAATCCGAATATTGAATGAATAATAATTACTAACTCGACTGCCGGTAGCTGAAGGAAGCTCTCTCTGATTTAACCCAACAGGGGTGAGAGCCAGACCCGGGCAGGCTTCAGCCATGGTGCCTGGCATGGTGCCGAAAAGGTCAGCACACATCTGTTCTTCTCAAAGCATTTCTCTCCCGGACCCTCTTTCCGGGCTGTGGCTATTTCAGGCCAGGAATCAGACGCCGTCCCGAAAGCAACATCCCCTCGAATGTCACTGTCCACACTCATGGCCAGGACTTTCCAGATGAAATGTTAGCAGCTGCGTATTTCTGTCAGGGCTGCAGATAAACCTCCCGGAGAGTTTATCAGTCTGCGGAGCCTGGGTTCCCAGCAGGCTGGAGCAAACTCAGCTGCTTCGCTGGCAGTTCGTAGCGTCAGTGATATGCCCTCTGGACAATCAGCACGGCTCAGATTTGAAGCTCTCTGAAAGGTGTTTGGAGCATCCCCTTTTGACTGAGACAAACCCGGTTTCAAGGCAAGACTGAAAAGTCCGCCAGGCTGGGGAGACGGGGCACCTTGCCAGCGAGCGGGGGAGAAAAGGTTTGTCGGCTCACTCCCTGACACCACTTGGAAGCGATGCAAATCCAGACATATTCATGAGGTTAATTTATTTGCAAGGGTCAGGCTGCGGGGGTACATCAGCGGCACTTCCGCAGTGCCAGCCAAGCGATGTGGATTCACAGCACCTGGAGATCAGACAGGCTCTCTGGAATGTGCTCGGCCCGGGTGCTCCTGAAAGCTTCTCAGTCCCAAACGCTGAGCGCTTTAGATTAGAACACCCCCGCGGCATAGAAAAAGATAATCCGGTGGCGGTTCTGGCTGGCTGGCACAAGAGGGTGAGCCGATCTGATGGTACCCGCTACAGAGACACGATCCCCTCCTGCTGCAAGTGGGGGCTCGGGGGAGGGGGGGGTCCTTCATGCAGCACTGTGCCCCCCTCCCCAACCCATCAGAGTGCCCTGCGGGGTGTCTTATCCTAGCCACGGCACCAGAATAACCTCTCTTCTCCCCTGTCTCTTGCTTAGTGGATGTACAGCACCTAGCGCAGTGGGGTCCTGATCCTGATTCATAATAGGAACCTTAAAGCAGTGAAAACCCCTGTCGAAGTCCTGGGGGAGTTCTGCTGAGCAAAGCCAGGCGTGGAGACTGAGACGGGGCTCCGGCTTTGGCCCGTGTGCTTGGAACACTGAGAGGCAGCACAGTCTGCCAGCGGGAATACCGTGTCTACTCAGAGCACGGCGCTCATCCCCTCTCTGTCGCTTAACTCCGTCTTAGATGGGTCTCTTGGGGCCAGATGTTCAGAACTGGGCACTTGCTACTGGGTGCCCCGGTTGAGACGCCCAGGATCTGATTTTTCCCAGGTGCTGAGTACCCGCCGCCTCCACTGCTTGCCCTTGGAAGGGAGGTGCTCAGCGCCTCGAAAAAGCTGACCCAAGGTCAGGGGGGAATCAGCAATGACGACAGCACTGGCAAACGGCCCCCTGACTCATTTCACTTGTTACCCACGTCATACTCTGAGCCCGTGTGCCCAGCCCCCTCCCCGCCTCTGGGATGGGACTCTCTCCACTAGGCTCCAGCCATCCCCTTTAAACCCCACACCAGGGGCCAGAGGCCAGCGGGAGACCATCCAGAGAGATTCCAAGACATCCAAGCTATTGGTGACTAGGACGGGATTTTCCAGAGGCCCCTCCAGTAATGGGCCAAATGTGCTGCGGACCTAGCCGTGCGGGCTGTTGGACAGCAGGGTGGGTGGCCGGTCAGCTGCGCTGCGAGTCCCTGGGTTTATCTCACCCAAGAGGAGCTGGTTTTCCTCCCGCTGAATTGCCAGGGCATCAGTGCCGAGCACTCTGAGCTTCTAAGGGCAACACATGAGCGAGGTTGAAATAGCAGGCGGAGATTTGGCCCGTTCCAGCCAAACGAGCAACCCCCATCCCCAGCTGGCCTCCAGCCCTGCAAATAGACCCTCATCCTGGCTCGCAGCGCCCCCTGCTGTTCCAGCAGTGCGCTGCCCGGCCCGCCTAGCCAGTGCCGGTGCAGCGTTGAGGTCAAGTTCTTCGACTCTGTGGACGGCCCTTCCGTGGGGTCCAAATGGGAACCCCTCGACCTGCTTTCTTTGAGGGAGGGGTGCAACCCGGCTCTCCCGCCAGGCCCCCGGTTCAGCCATCGCGCCCTTCTCCGCGCTGTGCATGAAGCCCGAGGATAATGGGATCCTGTCCTTATGACAGAGCGCACGACACCCCTGGGGCTGGGGGAGACACAAATTCCCAGCAATGAATGGAGCTGATCGGGCCAGCTTCCTAAGTCACCAGGAAGTCTGGGCCACCTTGCCAGGAGCCCCGGAGCTCTGATGTGCTTTGTTTCCAGCAGGAGATGAATGGCTTCCTCTTCCTTGATAAGGAATGCAGTGAAGGATTAGAGTCTGTTTTCTCTGCTCCCCCAGCCTGCCCTCCTACCCCGTGACACACACCCGCTGGCTCCTTGCTAGGCAAGGCTGCATCCATCCAGTGACGTCTCCTCCCTGCTGGGGGAGCCACTTGCGCAGACCTGGCTGGGCCTGCCGATTGTTGGGTGTGGGAGGTTGGCTTTGCCTGCCAGAGGCTGAAATGAGACAGGATCTGGCTCCTTTCCCCGTGCGCTCACCCCTGGGGAGTGAGGGGTGGGCCCACGCTGTCAGATCTAGGTTTGGGGAAAACCCCCGTGTCTGGGGTGCTCCTTTCAGTGGCTGGTGAGATCGCTCCTCCCTGATGCCTTTCTGCGTTGGCCAGGGGAGAACGGAGCAGAACTTAGATAACCAGGCCTGGCTGGCTCCCCACGCGCCAGAGAGAAGTCACACCAAGGCAGCCAGTCACGCCTGAGATCTGAGCCCCTCTCTGCCACTCACTCACTCACTCTGCCTCTCGTCGTGCCTCAGTTTCCCCACTCGTACAAGAGGGGAGAATAGCCCGCCCCTCCTGCACGGAGGGGTCATGAGTTAATCCCCACGTGGCGCTCTGAAGATGGGAAGCGCTGGGCAGGGGTGTGCCATGGCATGGTCTCCCAGACACCCCAAAAGTGGGAGGGAAACTGCACTCTGGGCATTGAACTCCATAAGACTTCGGATATTGCTTTGGGCTTTAACCCGGGGCAGGAGGGAAAGGCAGCTGGCCAGGAGGGAAACAAGCTGTGATGGAGCTGGGCCTGGGCAGGAGAGCCGTCATCCTTTGGACTTCCCTGCTAGCCCCAATGCGATGGGTGCTGTACGTAGATCTGGAGCGCTAGCCGCAGCCAATCAGTGTCACTTCCCCAGGTGCACCGCAGAGTCTAGCTGTGTTGGGTGCGGGCACGTGCCTGGCAACTCTGTGAGCATCCATGCTGCAGAGCCACACACAACGCAGACCTGTGTGCCCACACCCCTGCTGAGGCTGCGGCTGTGCTAGGATTTCGAGGGGCAGATCCCAGCACCTCGCCATCCGAAGCTGCTCTAGGAATTGGTTCGCGGTGTATGGCAGGAGAACTTGTCTGTCTTTACGGGGGATACCTTTGCAGCTTGGCCTCCCTCTTCCTCCTTCACCCTTGGGGAGCAGCCTTTGCAGGGAAGGTTGTCTGTCTGTCTGAGATCACCGTCTGCATGCCTGGCTCCGTGCACCGCTGCCTGGGGAACTCAATAATGAATCACGGATTTGATTAATTTTGCCTCTCTTTCCGTTCACCAATTGCCCGTGTGCGGATCAGATGGGGTCGTTATTCACAGCTAGTTGCCAAACGGCTCCTGCCAATGCTTGTCCGTCTGGAGCTGGTTCAGCCCCGTTCACTGCGAGTCAGAACGTAGTCACAATTACCTTTCCTGACTGGGCGCCCAGGTCCCGTGTGAGGGGTGGGCTCCCAGAGTGGAACTCATGGGATCCGGGGTCAGGCGCTCCCTGATTGCAAACCCCAGCGAGCTCCGGGGCTGGAATTTTCGTGGGAAGCGAGGGGGCTCGGGGCAGACGTCTGTCCCAGCGGCATGGGCTGTGCGCCTCAAAGCATCAGCGAGTGTGCGCCCAGCTCTGGGTCTGCGCATGCCCCGTGCATTCGAGTATGTGGGGCAGAGTGGGGGTCTGCGTGTCGGTGGGTGGGGGGCACACGTGTACGTTTCGGTCTGGACAGTGGATTGCTCTAGCCCCGTCCCTGCTCACTGCCCGGGCAGGGCTCATCTGCAGTGTGGTTTGGAATCCACCTTCCGACCGTCGTTCAATCCGGCTTGACCAGCGTGGCTTGTGCGTGTGACCATTCGCTGCCCCGGTGCTGCGACGGGGCCCTGCCGGACCCCCCGACCGCTGCACTTGGTTGAGTGGGGCGCCGGGAGAGTCCGTGGAGGTGGGGAGGACGGGCGGCGGGAGCGCGTGCTGTTGGAAGCAGCTTCCCTCCCACACCTCAGCCACTCCCACCTCTTTGCGAACTCAGACGGACCAACTCCCTCGAAGCTCCGGGGGTTCAAACCTGCACCCACAACTGCAGCTGCGGCCCCCTCTGCTCGGAACCTTCCCTCCAGCCCACTCTCTGTCACTCGCACGTGTGCCCCCCACCCGCGTACACCACCTGCACACGCCCACCCCGACCCGCGTACACCCACCTGCGCACGCGCCCCCCGACCCGCGTACACCCACCTGCGCACGCGCCCCCCAACCCGCGTACACCAACCTGCGCACGCGCCCCCCGACCCGCGTACACCACCTGCGCACGCGCCCCCCGACCCGCGTACAGCACCTGCGCACGCGCCCCCCGACCCGCGTACACCAACCTGCACACGCGCCCCCCGACCCGCGTACACCAACCTGCGCACGCGCACCCCGACCCGCGTACACCAACCTGCGCACGCGCCCCCCAACCCGCGTACACCACCTGCACACGCCCACCCCGACCCGCGTACACCCACCTGCGCACGCGCCCCCCGACCCGCGTACACCAACCTGCGCACGCGCCCCCCAACCCGCGTACACCACCTGCGCACGCGCCCCCCGACCCGCGTACACCAACCTGCGCACGCGCCCCCGACCCGCGTACACCTACCTGCGCACGCGCCCCCCAACCCGCGTACACCAACCTGCGCACGCGCCCCCCGACCCGCGTACACCCACCTGCACACGCGCCCCCCGACCCGCGTACACCCACCTGCACACGCGCCCCCGACCCGCGTACACCAACCTGCGCACGCGCCCCCCGACCCGCGTACACCCACCTGCGCACGCGCAACCCGACCCACGTACACCCACCTGCACACGCGCCCCCGACCCGCGTACACCACCTGCGCACGCGCCCCCCGACCCGCGTACACCACCTGCACACGCGCCCCCGACCCGCGTACACCAACCTGCGCACGCGCCCCCCGACCCGCGTACACCAACCTGCGCACGCGCCCCCCGACCCGCGTACACCAACCTGCGCACGCGCAGCCCGACCCGCGTACACCCACCTGCGCACGCGCCCCCGACCCGTGTACAGCACCTGCGCACGCGCCCCCCCGACCCGCGTACACCCACCTGCGCACGCGCCCCCGACCCGCGTACACCAACCTGCGCACGCGCCCCCCGACCCGCGTACACCTACCTGCGCACGCGCCCCCCAACCCGCGTACACCAACCTGCGCACGCGCCCCCGACCCGCGTACACCACCTGCACACGCGCCCCCCGACCCGCGTACACCAACCTGCGCACGCGCCCCCCGACCCGCGTACACCAACCTGCGCACGCCCACCCCGACCCGCGTACACCGACCTGCGCACGCGCCCCCCGACCCGCGTACACCGACCTGCGCACGCGCCCCCCGACCCGCGTACACCACCTGCGCACGCGCCCCCCGACCCGCGTACACCCACCTGCGCACGCGCCCCCCGACCCGCGTACACCACCTGCGCACGCGCCCCCCCGACCCGCGTACACCACCGGCGCACGTGCCCCCCGACCCGCGTACACCAACCTGCGCACGCGCCCCCCGACCCGCGTACACCAACCTGCGCACGCGCCCCCCGTCCCGCGTACACCCACCTGCGCACGCGCCCCCCGACCCGCGTACACCACCTGCGCACGCGCACCCCGACCCGCGTACACCAACCTGCGCACGCGCCCCCGACCCGCGTACACCAACCTGCGCACGCGCCCCCCGACCCGCGTACACCAACCTGCGCACGCGCCCCCCGACCCGCGTACACCAACCTGCGCACGCGCCCCCGACCCGCGTACACCACCTGCTCACACCCACCCCGACCCGCGTACACCTACCTGCGCACGCAGCCCCGGACCCGCGTACACCAACCTGCGCACGCGCCCCCCGGCCCGCGTACACCAACCTGCGCACGCGCACCCCGACCCGCGTACGCCAACCTGCGCACGCGCCCCCCGACCCGCGTACGCCAACCTGCGCACGCGCCCCCCTACCAGCGTACACCAACCTGCGCACGCGCCCCCCGACCCGCGTACACCAACCTGCGCACGCGCCCCCCGACCCGCGTACACCAACCTGCGCACGCACCCCCGACCCGCGTACACCACCTACGCACGCGCCCCCCGACCCGCGTACACCAACCTGCGCACGCGCCCCCCGACCCGCGTACACCAACCTGCGCACGCACCCCCGACCCGCGTACACCACCTACGCACGCGACCCCCGACCCGCGTACACCACCTGCACACGCCCACCCCGACCCGCGTACACCAACCTGCGCACGCCCACCCCGACCCGCATACACCAACCTGCGCACGCGCCCCCCGACCCGCGTACACACACCTGCACACGCCCACCCCGACCCGCGTACACCACCTGCACACGCCCCCAGACCCGCGTACACCAACCTGCGCACGCGCCCCCCGACCCGCGTACACCCACCTGCGCACGCCCACCCCGACCCGCGTACACCAACCTGCGCACGCGCCCCCCGACCCGCGTACACCAACCTGCGCACGCGCCCCCCGACCCGCGTACACCAACCTGCGCACGCGCCCCCGACCCGCGTACACCAACCTGCGCACGCGCCCCCCGACCCGCGTACACCAATCTGCGCACGCGCCCCCCGACCCGCGTACACCGACCTGCGCACGCGCCCCCCGACCCGCGTACACCACCTGCGCACGCGCCCCCCGACCCGCGTACACCCACCTGCGCACGCGCCCCCCCGACCCGCGTACACCACCTGCGCACGCGCCCCCCGACCCGCGTACACCCACCTGCGCACGCGCCCCCCGACCCGCGTACACCAACCTGCGCACGCGCCCCCCGACCCGCGTACACCAACCTGCGCACGCCCACCCCGACCCGCGTACACCCACCTGCGCACGCGCCCCCCGACCCGCGTACACCAACCTGCGCACGCGTCCCCCGACCCGCGTACACCAACCTGCGCACGCCCACCCCGACCCGCGTACACCAACCTGCGCACGCGCCCCCGACCCGCGTACACCAACCTGCGCACGCGCCCCCCGACCCGCGTACACCAACCTGCGCACGCGCCCCCCGACCCGCGTACACCAACCTGCGCACGCCCACCCCGACCCGCGTACACCCACCTGCGCACGCGCCCCCCGACCCGCGTACACCAACCTGCGCACGCGCCCCCCGACCCGCGTACACCACCTGCGCACGCGCCCCCCGACCCGCGTACACCAACCTGCGCACGCGGCCCCCGACCCGCGTACACCAACCTGCCCACGCGTCCCCCGACCCGCGTACACCACCTGCACACGCCCACCCCGACCCGCGTACACCCACCTGCGCACGCGCCCCCCGACCCGCGTACACCAACCTGCGCACGCGCCCCCCGGCCCGCGTACACCAACCTGCGCACGCGCCCCTGACCCGCGTACACCAACCTGCGCACGCCCACCCCGACCCGCGTACACCAACCTGCGCACGCGCCCCCGACCCGCGTACACCGACCTGCGCACGCGCCCCTGACCCGCGTAAACCGACCTGCGCACGCGCCCCCGACCCGCGTACACCACCTGCACACGCGCCCCCGACCCGCGTACACCAACCTGCGCACGCGCCCCCCGACCCGCGTACACCAACCTGCGAACGCGCCCCCCGACCCGCGTACACCAACCTGCGCACGCGCCCCCCGACCCGCGTACACCAACCTGCGCACGCGCCCCCGACCCGCGTACACCACCTGCGCACGCGCACCCCGACCCGCGTACACCAACCTGCGCACGCCCACCCCGACCCGCGTACACCAACCTGCGCACGCGCCCCTGACCCGCGTACACCAACCTGCGCACGCCCACCCCGACCCGCGTACACCACCTGCACACGCCCACCCCGACCCGCGTACACCACCTGCGCACGCCCACCCCGACCCGCGTACACCAACCTGCGCACGCGCCCCCCGACCCGCGTACACCAACCTGCGCACGCGCCCCCGACCCGCGTACACCACCTGCACACGCGCCCCCGACCCGCGTACACCAACCTGCGCACGCGCCCCCCGACCCGCGTACACCAACCTGCGCACGCGCCCCCGACCCGCGTACACCACCTGCGCACGCGCACCCCGACCCGCGTACACCAACCTGCGCACGCGCCCCCGACCCGCGTACACCAACCTGCGCACGCGCCCCCGACCCGCGTACACCAACCTGCGCACGCGCCCCCGACCCGCGTACACCAACCTGCACACGCCCACCCCGACCCGCGTACACCACCTGCGCACGCCCACCCCGACCCGCGTTCACCAACCTGCGCACGCGCCCCCCGACCCGCGTACACCAACCTGCGCACGCGCCCCCGACCCGCGTACACCACCTGCACACGCGCCCCCGACCCGCGTACACCAACCTGCGCACGCGCCCCCCGACCCGCGTACACCAACCTGCGCACGCGCCCCCGACCCGCGTACACCACCTGCGCACGCGCACCCCGACCCGCGTACACCAACCTGCGCACGCCCACCCCGACCCGCGTACACCAACCTGCGCACGCGCCCCCGACCCGCGTACACCAACCTGCGCACGCTCACCCCGACCCGCGTACACCAACCTGCGCACGCGCCCCCGACCCGCGTACACCGACCTGCGCACGCGCCCCTGACCCGCGTACACCAATCTGCGCACGCCCACCCCGACCCGCGTACACCAACCTGCGCACGCGCACCCCGACCCGCGTACACCAACCTGCGCACGCGCACCCCGACCCGCGTACACCAACCTGCGCACGCGCCCCCCGACCCGCGTACACCAACCTGCGCACGCGCCCCCGACCCGCGTACACCCACCTCCGCACGCCCACACCGACCCGCGTACACCAACCTGCGCACGCGCCCCCCGACCCGCGTACACCAAACTGCGCACGCGCCCCCCGACCCGCGTACACCAACCTGCGCACGCGCCCCCGACCCGCGTACACCACCTGCGCACGCCCACCCCGACCCGCGTACACCACCTGCGCACGCGCCCCCCGACCCGCGTACACCAACCTGCGCACGCCCACCCCGACCCGCGTACACCAACCTGCGCACGCGCCCCCGACCCGCGTACACCAACCTGCGCACGCGCCCCCGACCCGCGTACACCAACCTGCGCACGCGCCCCCCGACCCGCGTACACCACCTGCGCACGCGCCCCCCGACCCGCGTACACCAACCTGCGCACGCGCCCCCCGACCCGCGTACACCCACCTGCGCCCCCCGACCCGCGTACACCAACCTGCGCACGCGCCCCCCGACCCGCGTACACCAACCTGCGCACGCGCCCCCGACCCGCGTACACCAACCTGCGCACGCGCCCCCCGACCCGCGTACACCAACCTGCGCACGCGCCCCCGACCCGCGTACACCAACCTGCGCACGCGCCCCCGACCCGCGTACACCAACCTGCGCACGCGCCCCCCGACCCGCGTACACCAACCTGCGCACGCGCCCCCGACCCGCGTACACCACCTGCGCACGCCCACCCCGACCCGCGTACACCACCTGCGCACGCCCACCCCGACCCGCGTACACCAACCTGCGCACGCGCCCCCGACCCGCGTACACCAACCTGCGCACGCGCACCCCGACCCGCGTACACCAATCTGCGCACGCGCCCCCCGACCCGCGTACACCAACCTGCGCACGCGCCCCCCGACCCGCGTACACCAACCTGCGCACGCGCACCCCGACCCGCGTACAGGTACCTCCGCACGCTCACCCCGACCCGCGTACACCAACCTGCGCACGCGCCCCCCGACCCGCGTACACCACCTGCGCACGCGCCCCCCGACCCGCATACACCCACCTGCGCACGCGCCCCCCGACCCGCGTACACCCACCTGCGCACGCGCCCCCCCGACCCGCGTACACCAATCTGCGCACGCGCCCCCCGACCCGCGTACACCCACCTGCGCACGCGCCCCCCGACCCGCGTACACCCACCTGCGCTCGCGCCCCCCGACCCGCGTACACCTACCTGCGCACGCGCCCCCCGACCCGCGTACACCAACCTGCGCGCGCGCCCCCCGACCCGCGTACACCAACCTGCGCGCGCGCCTCCCGACCCGCGTACACCAACCTGCGCGCGCGCCCCCCGACCCGCGTACACCAACCTGCGCGCGCGCCCCCCGACCCGCGTACACCAACCTGCGCGCGCCCACCCTGACCCGCGTACACCAACCTGCGCACGCGCCCCCGACCCGCGTACACCAACCTGCGCGCGCGCCCCCCGACCCGCGTACACCAACCTGCGCACGCACCCCCGACCCGCGTACACCCACCTGCGCACGCCCACCCCGACCCGCGTACACCAACCTGCGCACGCGCCCCCCCGACCCGCGTACACCAACCTGCGCACGCCCACCCCGACCCGCATACACCAACCTGCGCACGCGCCCCCCGACCCGCGTACACACACCTGCGCACGCCCACCCCGACCCGCGTACACCACCTGCACACGCCCCCAGACCCGCGTACACCAACCTGCGCACGCCCCCCCCGACCCGCGTACACCCACCTGCGCACGCCCACCCCGACCCGCGTACACCAACCTGCGCACGCGCCCCCCGACCCGCGTACACCAACCTGCGCACGCGCCCCCCGACCCGCGTACACCAACCTGCGCACGTGCCCCCGACCCGCGTACACCAACCTGCGCACGCGCCCCCCGACCCGCGTACACCAACCTGCGCACGCGCCCCCCGTCCCGCGTACCCCACCTACGCACGCGCACCCCGACCCGCGTACACCCACCTGCACACGCCCCCCGACCCGCGTACACGCACCTGCGCGCGCGCCCCCCGACCCGCGTACACCAACCTGCGCGCGCGCCCCCCGACCCGCGTACACCCACCTGCGCGCGCGCACCCCGACCCGCGTACACCCACCTGCGCGCGCGCCCCCCGACCCGCGTACACCAACCTGCGCACGCGTCCCCCGACCCGCGTACACCCACCTGCGCACGCGCCCCCGACCCGCGTACACCACCTGCGCACGCGCCCCCGACCCGCGTACACCAACCTGCGCACGCGCCCCCCGACCCGCGTACACCAACCTGCGCACGCGCCCCCCGACCCGCGTACACCACCTGCACACGCCCACCCCGACCCGCGTACACCAACCTGCGCACGCACCCCCGACCCGCGTACACACACCTGCGCACGCGCCCCCCGACCCTCGTACACCAACCTGCGCACGCACCCCGACCTGCGTACACCCACCTGCGCACGCGCCCCCGACCCGCGTACACCAACCTGCGCGCGCGCCCCCCGACCCGCGTACACCAACCTGCGCACGCGCACCCCGACCCGCGTACACCAACCTGCGCACGCCCCCCGACCCGCGTACACCAACCTGCGCACGCGCCCCCCGACCCGCGTACACCACCTGCGCACGCGCACCCCGACCCGCGTACACCACCTGCGCACGCGCCCCCGACCCGCGTACACCAACCTGCGCACGCGCCCCCCGACCCGCGTACACCCACCTGCGCACGCGCCCCCGACCCGCGTACACCACCTACGCACGCGACCCCCGACCCGCGTACACCCACCTGCGCACGCGCCCCCGACCCGCGTACACCACCTGCGCACGCGCCCCCGACCCGCGTACACCAACCTGCACACGCTCACCCCGACCCGCGTACACCAACCTGCGCACGCGCCCCCCGACCCACGTACACCGACCTGCGCACGCGCCCCCGACCCGCGTACACCAACCTGCGCACGCCCACACCGACCCGCGTACACCAATCTGCGCACGCGCCCCCCGACCCACGTACACCAACCTGCGCACGCTCACCCCGACCCGCGTACACCAACCTGCGCACGCGCCCCCCGACCCGCGTACAGGTACCTGCGCGCGCGCACCCCGACCCGCGTACACCAACCTGCGCACGCGCACCCCGACCCGCGTACACCAACTGCGCACGCGCCCCCGACCCGCGTACACCAACCTGCGCACGCGCCCCCCGGCCCGCGTACACCAACCTGCGCACGCGCCCCCCGACCCGCGTACACCAACCTGCGCACGCCCCCCGACCCGCGTACACCAACCTGCGCACGCGCCCCCCGACCCGCGTACACCAACCTGCGCACAGCCCACACCGACCCGCGTACACCGACCTGCGCACGCGCCCCCGACCCGCGTACACCGACCTGCGCACGCGCCCCCGACCCGCGTACACCACCTGCACACGCGCCCCCGACCCGCGTACACCAACCTGCGCACGCGCCCCCCGACCCGCGTACACCACCTGCGCACGCGCCCCCCGACCCGCGTACACCAACCTGCCCACGCGCCCACACCGACCCTCGTACACCAACCTGCGCACGCGCCCCTGACCCGCGTACACCAACCTGCGCACGCGCCCCCCGACCCGCGTACACCAACCTGCGCACGCACCCCCGACCCGCGTACACCACCTGCACACGCCCACCCCGACCCGCGTACACCAACCTGCGCACGCGCCCCCCGACCCGCGTACACCAACCTGCGCACGCGCACCCCGACCCGCGTACACCCACCTGCGCACGCGCCCCCCGACCCGCGTACACCAACCTGCGCACGCGCACCCCGACCCGCGTACACCAACCTGCGCACGCTCACCCCGACCCGCGTACACCAACCTGCGCACGCGCCCCCCGACCCGCGTACACCCACCTGCGCACGCGCCCCCCGACCCGCGTACACCAACCTGCGCACGCGCCCCCGACCCGCGTACACCAACCTGCGCACGCGCCCCCCGTCCCGCGTACACACACCTGCGCACGCGCACCCCGACCCGCGTACACCAACCTGCGCACGCGCCCCCCGACCCGCGTACACACACCTGCGCACGCGCCCCCCGACCCTCGTACACCAACCTGCGCGCGCGCCCCCCGACCCGCGTACACCAACCTGCGCGCGCGCCCCCCGACCCGCGTACACCAACCTGCGCGCGCGCCCCCGACCCGCGTACACCACCTGCGCACGCGCCCCCCGACCCACGTACACCCACCTGCGCACACGCCCCCCGACCCGCGTACACCCACCTGCGCACGCGCCCCCCGACCCGCGTACACCACCTGCGCACGCGCCCCCCGACCCGCGTACACCAACCTGCGCACGCGCCCCCAACCCGCGTACACCCACCTGCGCACGCGCCCCCCGACCCGCGTACACCCACCTGCGCACGCGCCCCCCGACCCGCATACACCCACCTGCGCACGCGCCCCCAACCCGCGTACACCCACCTGCGCACGCGCCCCCCGACCCGCATACACCACCTGCGCACGCGCACCCCGACCCGCGTACACCAACCTGCGCACGCCCACCCCGACCCGCGTACACCAACCTGCGCACGCGCCCCTGACCCGCATACACCAACCTGCGCACGCGCCCCCCGACCCGCGTACACCACCTGCGCACGCGCCCCCGACCCGCGTACACCAACCTGCGCACGCGCCCCCGACCCGCGTACACCAACCTGCGCACGCGCCCCCCGACCCGCGTACACCAACCTGCGCACGCGCCCCCCGACCCGCGTACACCTACCTGCGCACGCGCCCCCCGACCCGCGTACACCAACCTGCGCACGCGCCCCCGACCCGCGTACATCAATCTGCGCACGCGCCCCCCGACCCGCGTACAACAACCTGCACACGCGCCCCCCGACCCGCGTACACCAAGCTGCGCACGCGCCCCCCGACCCGCGTACACCCACCTGCGCACGCGCCCCCCGGCCCGCGTACACCAACCTGCGCACGCGCCCCCCAACCCGCGTACACCACCTGCACACGCCCACCCCGACCCGCGTACACCAACCTGCGCACGCGCCCCCGACCCGCGTACACCAACCTGCGCACGCGCACCCCGACCCGCGTACACCCACCTGCGCACGCACCCCCGACCCGCGTACACCAACCTGCGCACGCGCCCCCCGACCCGCGTACACCACCTGCGCACGCGCCCCCCGACCCGCGTACACCAACCTGCGCACGCGCCCCCCGACCCGCGTACACCAACCTGCGCACGCGCCCCCGACCCGCGTACACCAACCTGCGCACGCGCCCCCCGACCCGCGTACACCACCTGCACACGCCCACCCCGACCCGCGTACACCAACCTGCGCACGCGCACCCCGACCCGCGTACACCAACCTGCGCACGCGCCCCCCCGACCCGCGTACACCAACCTGCACACGCCCACCCCGACCCGCGTACACCACCTGCGCACGCGCCCCCCGACCCGCGTACACCAACCTGCGCACGCGCCCCCGACCCGCGTACACCAACCTGCGCACGCGCACCCCGACCCGCGTACACCCACCTGCGCACGCACCCCCGACCCGCGTACACCAACCTGCGCACGCGCCCCCCGACCCGCGTACACCAATCTGCGCACGCGCCCCCCGACCCGCGTACACCCACCTGCGCACGCGCCCCCCGACCCGCGTACACCCACCTGCGCACGCCCACACCGACCCGCGTACACCAACCTGCGCACGCGCCCCCCGACCCGCGTACACCAACCTGCGCACGCGCCCCCCGACCCGCGTACACCAACCTGCGCGCGCTCACCCCGACCCGCGTACACCAACCTGCGCACGCCCACCCCGACCCGCGTACACCAACCTGCGCACGCGCCCCCGACCCGCATACACCAACCTGCGCACGCGCCCCCCGACCCGCGTACACCAACCTGCGCACACTCCCCCCGACCCGCGTACACCACCTGCGCACGCGCCCCCCGACCCGCGTACACCAACCTGCCCACGCGCCCCCCGACCCGCGTACACCAACCTGCGCACGCGCCCCCCGACCCGCGTACACCAACCTGCACACGCCCACCCCGACCCGCGTACACCAACCTGCGCACGCGCCCCCCGACCCGCGTACACCAACCTGCGCACGCGCCCCCCGACCCGCGTACACCACCTGCGCACGCGCACACCGACCCGCGTACACCAACCTGCACACGCGCCCCCCGACCCGCGTACACCACCTGCGCACGCCCACCCCGACCCGCGTACACCAACCTGCGCACGCGCCCCCCGACCCGCGTACACCAACCTGCGCACGCGCCCCCCGACCCGCGTACACCAACCTGCGCACGCGCCCCCGACCCGCGTACACCCACCTGCGCACGCGCCCCCCGACCCGCGTACACCAACCTGCGCACGCTCACCCCGACCCGCGTACACCACCTGCGCACGCGCCCCCCGACCCGCGTACACGAACCTGCGCACGCGCACCCCGACCCGCGTACACCCACCTGCGCACGCGCCCCCCGACCCGCGTACACCCACCTCGCACGCGCCCTCGACCCGCGTACACCAACCTGCGCACGCACCACCCGACCCGCGTACACCACCTGCGCACGCGCCCCCCGACCCGCGTACACCCACCTGCGCACGCCCACCCCGACCCGCGTACACCCACCTGCGCACGCCCCCCGACCCGCGTACACCAACCTGCACACGCTCACCCCGACCCGCGTACACCAACCTGCACACGCCCATATAGACTCACCCACACATGTGCACACACGTGTCGCTATGCGCTCTATAATCTAACCCCCCAGTGCGCAGCCTCCTGCAGACACAGCCCCCCAGTGTTTTCTGTACTACGGACCTGGTGTCTTGCTCCCTCCCGCCCTGCCAGCCTTGGCAGCCACACTCTGAACTCCGCTCAGCCCCATCTGGGAACAGCAATCCCATCGCAGACTGGGGCTCGCACACCCCCTGGGCACTCTGGGCTGCTGTTTGCTTGGGCCGATCCATGTGCTCCTCGTGGACCACCTTCCTCCTGCTGCGGCATCGTATCCAACACCTGTGGCCACTCCGGGTGGGCTTGGCAGCAGAGCTGCAGCCCTCCCGTTCCAGCAGCAGCCTCTGGCTTGCTCCAAAGGCCCCTTGTATAGATGCTTGTCTGGCGGTTGCTCTGGCTGCTGTGGTTTGCTGGGCTGGCCGGGGGAGGGGTTCGTCTGTTTCTGGGCCGGCCTAGCCGGGGGTTCATCTCGCTGCAGCCGTGCAGGCTGTGATCTCCTCACGCTTTGCAAGCTGCACAGGGTGGGGCCCGGTAGGTGCTTAGCTCGGAGATCCCTAAGGAAGGACACAAGTGCCATAGGAGGGGGTGGTGATGCATCGGGTGACACGCTGCCTTCCAAGTTGCTGTGCTGGGCCGGCGAGATGCCAGGGGGCGCCGGGCTGTGCCGAGGCCTGGCCAACACGTGATCACAAAAATTCCATTGTACTTTCCCTGTGGAAAGTCGCTGCTGGTTTTCGCCAGTGTCCCAGCCAAATGCCAGTGCCAGTAATTCCAGGCTGCCTGCTGATATCCCCATGGTGAGTCAAGTGTTCTTCACTTCCTGTCCTGAGCTACTGTGGCCTGGTAGAACACCTGCCCCGTGGCAATCCAGAGGTGGCTGCATTGCAGTGGCAGATGGTGCGATCCCTCCATACCTGATACAACCCATAAGGTACTTGGGATGGAGGAGGTTGGTATACAGGGCTGGCATGGGGGCTGATCAGTCCTTCCTGCCTGTCACATAGCCCTCACCATGCTCACTATAGAAAGAGAGAGCCCATATCTGAAACAAAGGCATGCGCAAAGAGCCAGGCTCCTGGCTCTGGAGGGAGGGTAGAGGCTAGATACCGGCACCTCCCGATGGGGTTGGGGGTGGGCAGTTTGGTTAGTGGGGATTTTTACTAGCATAAGCATGACCTGACTGTGTCAGACCAAGGGTCCATCTAGCCCAATGTCCTGTCTTCCGACAGTGGCAGGTTCCAGGTATTTCAGAGGGAATGAACAGAACAGGTGATCAAATGATCCACCCTCTGTCATCCACTCCCAGCTTCTGGCAGTCACAGGCCACCCAGAGCATGGGGTTGCATCCCTGACCATCTTCGTTAATAGCCACTGATGGACCTATCCTCCATGAATTTATCCAGTTCTTTTTTTAACTCAGTTAGACTTTTGGCCTTCACAACATCCCCTGGCAAGGAGTTCCACAGGTTGACTGAGCGTTGTGTGAAGAAGTGCTGCCTTTTGTTTGTTTTAAACATGCTGCCTATTAATTTCAGTGAGTGAACCCTGGTTCTTGTGTTATGTGAAGGGGTAAATAACACTTCCCTAGTCACGTTCCTCACACCCCAGTCGTGATTTTATAGACCTCTGTCATATCCCCCCTTAGTCATCTCTTTTCTAAAGGGAACAATCCCACTCTTTTAAATCTCTCCTCATTTGGAAGCTGTTCCATCCCCCTAATCATTTTTGTTGCCCTTCTCTCTGCCTTTTCCAATTCTAATATATGTTTTTTGAGTGGAGGCAACCAGAACTGCATGGAGTATTCCAGGTGTGAGCAAACTGTGGCTTTATTTAGTGCCATTGTAATATTTCCTGTCTTATTATCTATCCCTTTCCTAATGGTTCCTAACATTCTGTTTGCTTTTTGACTGCCGCTGCACACTGAGTGGATGTTTTCAGAGAACGATTCACAATGACTCCAAGATCTCTTTCTTGAGTGGTAACGGCTGATTTAGACCCCATCATTTTATATGTATAGTGGGATTATGTTTTCCAATGTGCATGCCTTTGCATTGGTCAACATTGGATTTCATCTGCCAATTTTGTTGCCCAGTCACCTAGTTTTGTGACATCCCTATGTAGTCTGCTGTGGACTTAACTCTTTTGTGTAATTTTGTATCATCTGCAAACTTTGCCACCTCACCGTTTACCCCTTTTTTCCAGATCTTTTTATGAATATGTTGAATAGGACTGGTCCCAGAACAGACCCCTAAGGGACAGCACAGTTGACCTCTCTCCATTCTGGAAACTGACCATTTATTCCTACCCTTTGTTTACTGTCTTTTAACCAGTTACTGATCCAGGAGAGGACCTTCCCTCTCATTCATAGAATATCAGGGTTGGAAGGGACCTCAGGAGATCTAGTCCAACCCCCTGCTCAAAGCAGGACCAATCCACAGTTTTTGCCCCAGATCCCTAAATGGCCCCCTCAAGGATTGAACTCACAACCCTGGGTTTAGCAGGCCAAAGCTCAAACCACTGAGCTATCCCTCCCCCTTCCATGACTGCTTACTTTGCTTCTGAGCCTTTGGTGAAGAATCTTGTCTAAAGCTTTCTGAAAGTCCAAGTATACGATATCCCCTTGTCCCCTTGGGATCACCTTTGTCCACATGTTTGCTGACCCCTTCAAATAATTCTGATAGATTGGTGAGGCATGATTTCCATTACAGAAGCCATGTTGGCTCTTCCCCAACAAATCATGTTCATCTCTGTGTCTGATAATTCTGTTCTTTACTATAGTTTCAACCAGCTTGCCTGGTGCTGAAGTCAGGCTTACTGGCCTGTAATTGCCAGGACCACCTGTAGAGCCTTTTTAAAAAATTGGTGTCGCATTAACTGTCCTCTAGTCATCTGGTACAGAAGCTGATTTAAATGATAGGTTACATACCACAGTTAGTACTTCTGGAATTTCACATTTGAGTTCCTCCTGGGTGAACACCATCTGGTCCTGGTGACTTATTACTGTTTAGTTTATCAATTTGTTCCAAAACCTGCTCTGTTAATCTGGGACAGGTCCTCTGATTTGTCACCTGAACAGAATGGCTCAGGTGTGAGAATCTCCCTCACATCCTCTGCACTGAAGACCAGTGCAAAGAATTCATTTAGTTTCTTCAAAATAGTCTTGTCTTCCTTGAGTTCTCCTTGAGCATCTTGATTGTCCAGTGGCCCCACTGGTGTTTGGCCGGCTTCCTGCTTCTGATGGACTAACAATATTTGCTGTTAGGTTTTGTATCGTTACCAGCGTGAAAGCTGCTAGGATTTTGCTTTGCTTTCCATCCCAGCAGGAGTGCAAGGATAAACAGTGCCAGCTCCAGTGCAAAGAACCGGCCCCGTTAAGGTCACTCTTGCAGGTTCCATGCATGGCCCTTGCATCTTTGATGGTCCTTGTGCTTTTGCTAACAGGAATTTCCAACTTCTCTCCTCGTCCCAGTGTTCAGGAGCAGCCTTTATTAATTCATTGGCTTGTACTTCTCAACCAGGCACTCCAGGACTGGGCCTCACAGTCACCAGTAGACAGAGGCTGATGGAATTGACTGGTAACCATAGTATTAGCCACAGGATGAGTCCATAGTACCCAGGCAGCTGTAAATGCCTCATCCATCCCTATGTTGCTTCTTGCTTTGGCTGTCCCAAAAGGGGAGTCTGCCTGCCACATGTTCTCCAGCACATCTGACTCCCAATTATAGAGCACTTGACAATTGACGGGGAGTATAGTTTTTCTCCATTTTACATTTAGGGAAACTGAGGCACGGAGCGGTGCCGTGACTTGCCCAAGGTCACAGAGCCTATGGCGGAGCTGGGAATAGAGCCCCAGTCTCCTGGTTCCCGGCTTCATGCGCAATACACATCTGTCACTTTTCACAAGCTTGTGAAAACGCTTCCCAAAACACCATCCCTAATGCCATTCCCGCTCACACCTCGGAGCACAGCCCAGGAGCCCCCGGAGCGTTCCTTCGTCACACTCTCGCATCGTCCAAAGCCAAGCTGAACTCTGCACAGACGTGTCTTTGACAACGCACCCCCACCACCTGCGACTGTCCCATAAAAGCAAATTAGAAGAAATATTTGGGTGGCTTTAAACATTCTAATTAATTCCTTTCTTCCCCTCTCCCACCCTCCCACTCCCATAAATAAAAAATTGCTGACTCAATCGCTTTGGAAAGTTTCCAAGCTCGCTCTTGGGCTGAGACCAGGCATGTGGTGAGGGTTCAACCTGAAAGGACAAACGCTGGGAAAGTTACAAGACACTGACAGCTTGGAAATGCCTTGGCAATCTCAACTCGAGTGCTCTCAGTCTCTGAGTCAGCTGGGCCAGGTAACCAGCGGGGAGCTCTGCTGGGCGCCTGGCCGGGCATGTCTTCTCCTAGGCCTTTGAAAATGGAGAGCAAACAGTCGAAGGGCGCTTTGAGCTTTTAAATCACTTGCTGCTCTTCCATAATATTGAATAATCCTGCTGCCCGCAGTGTATTGTGCTCTGTGTTGCAGGAGCAGCGGAAGCTTCCTAAAAGTGCAGGGGGGTGGGGGGCATTGGTGCCCAAACTGTCCCTTCTCCTGAGCCCCCGCCCCCGTGCCACCTCGTCCCCACCCCCCACTCACTCCTCTCTGCCCCCTCCTCCCCATCGCTCGCCCTTACGGCTGGTAAAAATGAGATGGCCCTTTGGCTTGTTCTGGCATCCCAGCTGTGTGGTATACCGAGTGTGTTCTGATGCCCTTTCTTATGGCGTTTGCAGATCAGTTTGTCCACAGGAACCCTTCCACGCCGTGTCTGTCCCTGCGCTGCGTCGACCCCGGGATGGTGAGCAGGGCTCCCGGCCGTTCGGGGAAGCAGAATGACTGCGTCGCCATAACGGGGCGCTGGGGTCCACGGGAGGCCGATCTGAGTGGGGACACCTGCACAAACGGGTCGACGCACAGCGACTTCTGGCGACTTCTGGCGACCTCGCTTTGTGGCGCAGCCCAGGCTTTAGATCGCAGCAAGCTGGCGTGGAAAGCTGTCTGCACATTAGGTGGGGGCGTGGACCCTGCCACCCGCACTAACAGCTCTGTAGTGTGCTTTGATCTGCTCCGCTTTGAAACAGGAAATCAGCGAAAACTTAGGAACTGTTAGCGGGCAGCAGCAGTGGCCCACACAGCCAGTTTGTGCGCAGCGGCTGGGGCAGGGTAGATTTACCCCCCAGCTTGCCGTGAGCTAAGGGCTCGCTTAGACAAGCCCTAACTCCCCGGTGGATGTCTGAGCCCCAGGAGGAGCAAGATCTGACTTCACGCAAAGTGCGCTACGTAGGCAATACGTGGGGGACGACAGCACTTAGCCAGTGGCTTTGAGGGATAATGGGGTGCAAAGCGGGCTTGCGTGGAAAATACAGCGCCCCTCAGGCCAACCCTGCTCAAGGCCAGCGGGTTTAGTCCAAGCGCCGCAGCTCCCTGCCACGCGGCGTCCAGTGTCACGCTGCAAGGACGTACGCTGCCTTAATGCACATGATGGTAGCTGCTCGGTTCTGCTGATCACTGGGTGCCTCTATGCACAAGGTCGGGCCTCGGGACCACATCGTGCCTCCTTGGCAGAGCTTGCGGGCCCATTTGCGGAGCTTGGGTGGCAGAGGGAGGTCAGCCAGCTGGCGTAGCAGCTGAACCGTGAGCTATTGCTCAGGTTTGGGCTTCTCTGAACGGGTCTGGCCATCCCTACTGCATGAGCTTAGCCTGCCTTGCTTAATAAGGGCCTGTCCACACATGCAAGTTAATCCAGAATGTAGGGTGTGAATTTGAAGCAGATTAACTGTTACTGATTAACTCCATTCTTATTCCAGAATAAGAGAGCCTTATTCCAAAATAGCTTAATCCGGTTAATCAGTAGTAGCTATTTTGGAATAACTCTCCATGTAGACAAGCCCTAACACTTTGCCCTTCTGTAGCACCTTCCTTCCTGTAGCACCAAGGATTTCAAAGCCTCTTAGGCGACGTCTGCCCTGCAATGAAAGACTCGCAGCACGGCTGCAGCTGGCCCACGTCAGCTAGTGGGGTTCAGGCGTTGGAGCTAAAAATTGCTTTGCAGAGCCAAGTAAGCAAGATGGGTAAAGATGCAATTTTTAGCCCTTCAGCCCGAGCCCTGCTAGCCTCAGTCAATTGACCCGAGCTCTGAGACCTGTGCCACAGGGTTTTCATTGCAGGGTACACGTACCCTGGCAAATGCTCACAACACCCCGGGAAAGAGGGGAGTATTGTTCTTCGCATGCAGCGGGGGGAAACTGAGGCAGGGTGGGGCCGTGGCTTGCCCACAGTCACACACTGAGCCAGCGGCAGAGAGCAGAACCCAGGGCTTTTGATCTCAGTCCCAGGATCTAACCATTAGACCCTCCTCCTGTCCCTTGACACGTTCCAGGTCTTGCCTATGGACCGATGACATCGAGCGCCCAGCACCGGGTATCTTGATCAGCTTTCTGCTCAGGGTGGCCCCGTGAAGGCCCGGGGTGTGAGATGGGACTGCGGCCTCCTGGCAGCGCTGCTGAGAGGGCGAGTAGAGACGGACAGCTGGAGCTCTAGGCCCTGCAGCATGGCACAGACCTGCTCTCAAGCTTCTGCTGAGATCCCAGAGGCATCTATGTATTTTTGCAGGCCAAACCAATAGCCAACCACATGGGCAATTTCTCATTACTTAACCCCCTCCCCCTCCGTGCCAGAAATGCCCCGTCTGCCCCGTTGGAAGGGGGCACGCCCAAGGTCCCAGTGGCTACCACGTAACGTCTGGCACGGATTTTTGGGTGTGGTTGCTCCAAAGGTCTGGTCCGAAGCTGGGTGGAGTCATTCACTGGGTGCGTGGAACAGCAGGCAGGCCTCAAGCCAGCAGAAGATGCTGCGATAAAGCCAAGAACTGGCAGTAGGGTGGGACGGGTCGGGTCGGCTTGCGCAGAGGCTGCTGGACGGGCTGCCTCACGGCTGAGCCGGCCTCTCTTTCCGGAGGCACCTGGCGTTGACCTTGGGGATTTGGTGCTGGTGGGAGCTGGTGGCAGGGATTCTCCGAGGGGCCAGCCAGCCCCCGCGGCGTCCCCCCGCCAGACTCCATCCCCGCCTCAGTCTCCTGGCACAGCAGCCGGCGCGGCAGGGCAGAGGGCGGGTGACGTCGGTGCCTGCAGAGGGGAAGTGCCGCGGAGCTGGGAGCAGCGGGCCTGCGGGCCTTGCACAACAGCAGCATCCCCCTCAGGCTCCTCGGAGGGCCCAGAGACAGTGGGGTGACATCAGCCCGCGATGTGATTGGTGCTCCATGCCCAACACGGCTGTCTGTGTGCTCGCAATTCATTTCCAGAGAGATCCTCTTCTCCATGTTCCCATCCCCGTGCCCATAGCAATGGCAGGTACAGTTCTCCGACACACGGAGACTCCAACATCGTCAACGGGCCAGTGACTTTCCAGGGGACTCAGCCTCCTCGGTCACTTCGCTGCATTAGGAAATGTTACCCATTGGTTGCACTGGTGAAGCGCCGATCGGGGGTGTGTGGGAAGCAATGAGCGTGCTGGGGACTGGCTGGGGAGCACTGATCCCCCTAACCCCAGAGACGCGAGCTGTGTGTTTGTAGCCCAGCTGCATCTCCACCCCTCGCCTCCCTGGATTGAGTAGCGGGAGTGAAAAGGCTCTGTCCAGTTTTCTCCGGCACCCCTTTCCCCCTCTGTGCACTCCGCACGTCGGACACAGTCTGCCAAGAAGAAATGCGAGCCCGTTCCCTTGTGCACAGCTCCGTCCGTCAGCTGGGCTCACCTCTTCCACCCATGCCCAGGTCTGCGCCGCCTCCACGGAGCTCCCAGCACAGGGGGCATTCCAGGCATCCCAGGGTGGGCAGGGGGAGGCGGAGGTGTGGCTGGGACAGGCAGGTGATTCCCCCCGGGCAGAAGCCCTGCTAGGCCACGGGCAGCAAGCGGGGCCTGCTCTAGCCTGGTCCAGGAGCCAACTGGGCCATCGCAGCCCCCTGTGGTACCATCTCCCCTAGCACCAGGGCCGGGATCCAACGTCTCGTGCCAGCCCCCGGCATGAACAGCCCTGCCCCGGCCTCGCTAATTTCAGAGCAGAGCGAGGAGCTGGCGAGAGGGTTACAAATCGCTGCGCTCGCCAAGAGGCCAAAGGAGTCTGGGGGTTGCGTTCGGAGGCGGCGAGGCGCGGCTGGGGAGAAGTTGCTCACACGCAACAGCCTGGCTGCTTGTGCTCGCTAAGCCGAAAACAATGCCCCGCAAACAAATTAACATACACAAATTACAAGAGAGCAGCTAAAAGTAGCCGATTCCCGAATGGGAAATGCAGGCTCCAGAAACGCGACTCGACACTCGAATGTCCCGCAACAAGGCCCATGGCTTAGGCAGCTGTGCCAGTCTTTAATGAGGGCAGGCAAATTGAATCGTGAGCAGGGGACGGCCGGATAAATACCCGAGCGGTGACTCACTGTGTCAGTGGGCAGGACGCTGGGGCCGCTCGTCTTGACCTTTGAGGCGAGATCAGGAGCTCTGAGCGGGCCTCGTGAGGCATCCGTGGCGAACCTGCCGTTGCTGGGGCCGACGCTGGGATTGAGAGTTTGAAAGTGCCTCTTGGAGGGCAGCCTTTGGGCTCAGCTGGTTCCATTGGTGCCGGTTGAATTTCTTTTTTCTAAGCGATCCTTTGTCACCGGGCAAAAGCTGAGGATTCCCCTCCGGAGCCAACGCCAGCCAGAGCAGCAACCTTTAATCCCTCCCGAGGGGGACAGGAAGGGGCAATTCTGCTGGCAGTGCCTGCAATGATCCCGTTAGCTTGGGTGGAAGGGAAATGAAGGATGAGATGGAGGTGACTGTGCACGGCCTGGACCAGATGAAGATGATGCTGTAGGGAGGGCAGCTCTATTGTCCAAGGTCCAGAGACACAAAGGGACTTGCCCAAGGACATGCAGGAAGCCTGTGGCAGAGTAGGGACTGAAACGCCCATTTCCCAAGTATGAGGCCACTTCCCTAAGCACTAGGCCATCCTTCCACCTAGGTCCTTCCTGTTAGGGGCTAGCAGAGCTTTTCCAGCTTGTCTGTTGACAGTGCTGAGCACCCAAGGCATGTTCGTGCCCTCCCGCGGTTCCCTGCCAATGGGAGTTACGGAGCTGGTGCTTGGGGCAGGAGCAGCACACAGAGCCCCCTGCGCCTAGGAACCGGACATGCCATCTGCTTCTGGGAGCCGCACGGAGCCAGGGCAAGCAGGGAGCCTGCCTTAGTCCCGCTGTGCCACCAACCGGACTTTTAGCAACCTGGTCAGTAGTGCTGACCGGAGCCCCCAGGGTCCCTTTTCTACCAGGCATTCCAATCGAAAACCAGACACCTGGCAACCCTAGACTGAACCCAAGTCCCGTCCCATCAAAGGGGGTCCCTGTTCCACCCTCCTCCCCACTGATCTTGTACCCTAATGTATCCTGTGCCCCTAGTGCTCACCCTCCAACCCACAGGCCCCCATCCCTGCCTTCTCCCCAGGCTGCTTTGGTCTCCCACCTCTGCACCCTGCTTGCCCCTTCGATCTGTCATGTCCCCATCATCGTCCATCCTCCTCCTCCCCCGCCAGGGTGCTCCGCACCTCTGATCCCTGCCCCTCTTCTCCCAGCCAGCTCACTGGGTCCCCTGAGCTACTGCTCTGGCCTGCCATCCCCCCCGCACACCCCTCTGCCTCTCCTCTCTCCGTTTGCGCTGGGTGTTGGTTTCAGGCACGCCAGGCTGGGCAAAGGCCTATTCGGGCCAGCGCAGAGCCAGGACAGCCGGTGGAGAAACACCAGGCCCTTCCATGCGGCTCTCCGGGAGAGTTTGCCAGAACCTGCCCCTCCCCGCCCTGCCAGACGCAGGCGTCGCGGTGCGAAGGGCCATGAAAGGAGGCCAGGGGAGGCGGCGGCTGGGAGAGGTGGCAGCGAAGTGACCCACTTACAGGCTGCCTGATGGAGACGTAGGCAGAGACCCCAGAGGGGCAGCGTTCGTGGCTAATTTTATCCAGCGTTCAATTAATCGTGGGTCAGGAGGGGAAGACGAGGCCCCACCGAGCCACAGAGATTCCAGCTCGCCCCAGCCGGCCGCAGGAGGGCACCCGTTTCTGGAGCCATGCCTGGCCTTCGAAACCGTGGACTGGGGCGGAGTGCCACGATTCCAGTGGAGGGGGAAGCTCCCTCAGCCCAGCGGGGGGTGCTGTGTTTCCCGTAGGGTTTACTCGGTCTCTGAAAGTGGCAGTCGCACAGTGTCTTAAAACTAGGACTGAAATCCGTCAGCGACGCTCACCCCCTGCCCTCCTCCTGCCTATTCGGGAACATGTTTACAGTGGCAGGGGGTGATGGAGCGGAAGGATGGCATTGTGGGCTCCGGCACTCAGGGGAGATGGGTTTAATCCCTGGCTCTGCCCTCGACCCCATCCATGGTGTTGGGTCAGTCACGCCATCCCGCCATGCCTCAGTTTCCCCACCTGTAGAGTGGAGATAATGATACTTGTCTATTTAGATTGCAAGCTCTATGGGGCAGAGACTCTCTCACTAGGGGTAAGTACAGCACCTAGCGCAAGGGAGCTCAGCTGGGCCCTGTAGATGTTGCTGTAATACAAACAAAGAGACGGAAATCTGATGTCGCATCTCAGCCCAACCCAACGCCAGTGGTGCGGTCCTGCGTTACTGCTCCCAGCTTGGTGGCTTCGCTTCACTTTGAACGGTGGCTTCCCCGGGGCATAAAGAGGCCGAGCAAAACTCAACTGCAAGACACACTGAGTGGGAGCCCCAGCTCCAGATCCCCGTCTGTCCGCCTCAAAAGAAAACCCCACCGTGGTCTGTTCCAAATGCTGATCCGAGTTTTGCAAGTAGTCCAGTCTCGCCAAATGCACTGGAAAAACATCCAAGGTTAAAAAAATGCATATAAAGAAATCCCCCCGGAGTGCTGCACGGCCATCCGCCTGCTCCGTGACTGGGGAAACAGCTCACATCGGAAAAGCAGCTGGGGTCGGCTCCAAGCCGTTTTCCTCTCCCCGCCATGTGCTCACAGCAGATAACGAGCCGATAAGGACAAAAGCATTGTTTATGCCTAATAACAATAACTTATCAGGGGCCTTTCACGGGAGAGATTTTCACTGCGGGAGAGGAAGCTCTGCAAATCATTGAGTCAGGATCTAGTGCGCATGGTGGGGGGTTCGGCTGGTGATTTTGCCTGCGTCTTTCACACATTTTAGAATGGTTCCTCCACTCCGAGACCCTGAGGGCCAGATTCTGATCTGAACTGCACCAGAGTCAATCTAGAGGGACCCAGCTGCAGTGGATAATAATGAGTGGATTGACATGAGGGCTCAAAATCCGAGCTCAAAATCCGGCCCCATGCCTGATACCCTGGCTGGGCTGCCATCAAAGTGTGGAATCGGGGTGCTTATGGGTTCGGCTGGAGGATCTGGCATCAGGCTGTAGTGTTGGGTCTCCATCCTCTCGTGTCAGGGGAGCGCAGGCCTAAAGCAGACCAACACAGAGCGCTCCAGGGAAAAGACTGGCTCTCTGGGAACATGGGCATGCGGGCGCTGTGCTGAGCATGGTGTAAGAATCTACATCGCATAGCCAAATACTGGGTCGGTGACGGGCTGTGGGTTGCGGAGGTTAGTGTTACGTGGGAAGGGGGAGCGGGCAGGGGAGCAGGTGACGAGCTAGGATGGCTATAAAGCGGATTCTTTACTGAGGCTTCTGGACACAGACACACCCCCTCTCTAGCTCCCAGGCGGAGTGGGACAGCCTGTGCTACCTAATGGCCACACAGGGACTACCTGTCCCCCTAAGAAGCCCTCCTGTTCTGTGTGCAGTACAGGGCCCATGACACACACTTGAGCAGTTCTGATCCCGCCCATTAGAGGGCAGTGGTTCACATGGACTCTCGCCACCTCATTGTAGCATTACGAAGCTATCGGCTGCCTATCAGGGACTGCCTGGAGCAGTGCGCAGCTTGGTTAAAAGGGTCCTTGGACAAATACCCCTGCCACCGTGCTAGCCATGGTTGTGTGTAGCTCACCCAGGTCTGCTGCCATGGTGTTGCTCACATCGCAGCCCTGATCTGAAATCAGAGAAATCCTTTCTGTGCCGTCTGAACTGGCCGAGCCCCCAAGCCCTAGAACAGGGGTGGGCAAACTTTTTGGCCTGAGGGCCACATCTGGGTGTGGAAATTGTGTAGCAGGCCATGAATGCTCACAAAATTGGAGGTTGGGGTATGAGAGGGGGTGAGGGCTCCGGCTGGGGGTGCGGGCTCTGGGGTGGGGCTGGGGATGAGGGGTTGGGGGTGTAGGAGGGTGCTCTGGACTGGGACCGAGGGGTTTGGAGGGCAGGAGGGGGTTCAGAGCTGGGGCAGGAGGTTGGGGCATGAGAAGGGGTCAGGGGTGCAGGATCTGGGCAGTGCTTACCTCAAGCAGCTCGTGGAAGCAGCAGCATGTCCCGTCTCCGGCTCCTATGCAGAGGCACAGCCAGGCAGCTCTGTGCACTGCCCTATCCACAGGTGCCACCCCTGGGCCACGGCCAATGAGAGCTGCAGGGGCGGTGCTTGGGGTGGGAGCAGTGGGCGGAGCCCCCTGCCTGTACGGGGGGGGGGTCATCCTGCTGGGGTCATCCTGCTGCTTCCAGGAGCCACACGGAGCCACGGCACACGTGGAGCGGGGCAAGCCCCAGATTAAAATGTCTGATGGGCCGGATACGGCCCCCGGGCCATAGTTTGTCCACCCCTGCCCTAGAACCAACGCTATGACCCATCTCTGCGTCCCCCATGTGGGCTCATTTCCCCCACGCGCAGCTGACCTTTCTTCCAGCCTTCTCACCTCACCCTCCGTCCCCCTATCCTCCCCTCCCTGAGCTTCATTCCTTCCCAGAAAACTGCTCTCCAGCACCAGCGGTTAACATTGCATTCTGATCCTGTGTCACACTCCAGCCCAGTCACTCTGCGCTGGCCAGCTGCAGCCCCGCAGCTCTCTGCTTTCTCACTGCCTCCTCCAGTGCCATCCCCAAGGTCCTGCCTATCGCTGAGCTCATGCCGAAAACCAGGGGGGCCCCCCCACACACACACAAGGGGTGCTAGAAATCCAAGCACAGCCCCTTGCCTAAAACAGGCCAAACCAGATCCCACCTACCTTGAACTGGGCAGGGCTCAAACTCCAGATCAGATTCGGTAACTGAATTCTGAGTCTATCTCTAATCATTCCCTTTTAATATTCCTTATGGTTTCTTCAAAAGACCCTGAGCAATGGTACCGCCCTGGAGATTGCATTCCCAGGGGCTGCTTTTCTCCGCTCTGTGGTTTTAGTGCCCATTAGGGGACACACTGAACCAAATTCTGTTCTCAGTCACACCAGTGTAAGTCCAGCGTCAGTCCACTGCAATCCCTGATCCTCCGTTTCCCATCAATCTTCCTGCTCTCGCATCTCGCTGAAAAACACCCACACACGTTTCTGGTTTTATGTAAGTGGACTTGGAACAGTTTGATGCCATATGAATCATTTACTTCTACTGACTTAAGATCTGTGACTCTGCTGGGGTCTTCTGAGTTGAAGATGTGTCTCACACATGAATGAGGGTGTTTCAGTGAGTATATGCAGGCACATGCGTGGTAATGAATGCACGGGTGTGTGTTTGTGCACAGGAGGGGGGTGACCCTGCACAAGGGGCTGTGAGCACGTGTGTGATCCCCTGTGTCCGCTTGTCGTCGGGAATCAAGAGATCAGCCCCCGAGCATTGTCACCCAGCGGTGGGTGGGTTGTACCCACTGCAGACAGATTCCTAAGGGATCTGTTTCTGCTTTACACTGTGACCACGCTCAGATAGCTCCACATGCCACCAAAACCTCATTGATTGGAATTGCACAAAGGTGTGTACGTGTGTGTGTGCTGCTCACTTTTCCTGCCCATCAGCCCCCTGTGGTGTTAGCAAGTGCCTTGCTGATGCAGTCCCTTCTGCTCAAATGATCCTGGGTAAACACCATTGTCCGATTAAGAGACTACAATTTGGACACTTACAATACAAATGAGCCTGAAACAGTCAGGCTGCAGACCCAGCTGGAGCGGGTTTACAAACCAGGTACTATCACCTTTGCTCTCAGGCTTCTCCGGATTTTCTCTCCTCATCAGCCGTCCCATGGTGTAGGGGGATGTGGCTGCAGAGCTGATGAATAGCCCGGATCTCACTGGGAAAGGCCTTGCGTAGTCCTCCTGCGCTGTGGCAGGGGGGAACCTAGGTCTGTCATAGGGGCTCTCCCTGTTATGGGTAGAGAAGAGATTCTGTTGGCCGGAGGGAGCTGTAAAAATCTGTGGGTCAGTCTGAACCCGGCCCCTCTCGATGGGAGACTGAAAAGCCGGATCTTTTTCTCAGAGCTGCAATCCCTTGAACCCATAACCTCACCAGAGATCTCTCCTGTTGGGGAGGGGGAGGGCCCACACACACACACACACATATTTAGCACCAGCTAAATATCTCTGTATTGAACTAATAAAACCAAGAATGTTGCCTGAATTATGGTGAGACTCAACGACCCCCGTATGATTAACCCAGCCTCCGTAACTTCAGTGCGGCTTCCCCAGACTGGGGCCCTCCTGTCCTGTCCCCTGCGCTCTTCACCACCACTCGCATGGACACATGCCAGCAGTACGAGCCCAGGCAAAAGCTCCGGATGCAGGTGAGAGCTCTGATGCCCTCAGAAGGGACCTGTCCCTGCCTGAGTCTAGATTTGAAACTGACTATGCCCTGGAAAAAGAAAAGGAGGACTTGTGGCACCTTAGAGACTAACCAATTTATTTGAGCATAAGCTTTCGTGAGCTACAGCTCACTTCATCGGATGCATACCGTGGAAACTGCAGCAGACTTTATATACACACAGAGATCATGAAACAATACCTCATGCTCAAATAAATTGGTTAGTCTCTAAGGTGCCACAAGTCCTCCTTTTCTTTTTGCGAATACAGACTAACACGGCTGTTACTCTGAAACCTGTCATTATGCCCTGGAAGTGAACCTGACGCGTCTCAAGACTCCCTGCCTTCCTGATGGATCTGCTGTATCAAACACTAGGGAATGGCTAACTGGGGGAAATTCTCTGGCCCGTGCTATACCGGAGGTCAGACTAGACGATCCCTTCTGGCCTTAAAGTCTGCGAATCTCATTCCGTTGTCTAAGCCAAGGGAAGCTTAGAAATGTTGGGGAAAGTATATCAGAGCCACGCAGTAACTCAGGCGAGCCAGCTAAGGAACTTGCCTACCCCATAGTGTGACCCACTGTCCTGGAGCTGAAGCTGGTGTGAATCGGGAATAACTCTTGTGACATCAAGGGAGTCACAGGAAGGTAAACGTGGATTAAGCGAGACTCCTTGTCCACCCATTAAAGAGGCAGATAGCTCTCCCTCCCTGGAGAAAGAACAAAGTTTGTCTGAAGTGCTGGTTTAGGGACTCCAGAAAATCGAGTTAGGAACAGGAACATGAAGAAGCAGAGAGAAAGAAATCATTGGAGTGAAAGGAAGTCCCAAGTGTTGAGACTAATTGAAAGGGTAGCATGGTCCAGTGGTTAGGGTGTTAGGCTGACTCGGGAGATCTGAGTTCAAGTCATGCTCTACCACAGACTCCCTGGGTGACCTTTTGCTGGTCACGTAGCTGTTCTGTGCCTCAGTTTCCCCATCTGTACAAAGGGGATAATAGCACTTCTGTGCCTCACAGGGATGTTGAGGTTAAATACATTAATGATTGTGTGATGCCCACATACTGCGGTGATGGGGGCCAGACAGAAATGCAGAGACATCTGAGTGAAGCAACTGTAAGAAAAGAGAAGGGGGGGGAATCATCAGTATCAGCAAAGATGCAGACCAGCAGATTGAGGTCCCGTTTCGGGAAAGCACTTAAGCACCTGCTGAGCTGAGCCGCTTGCGTCTGAATGCTTCTGTGAATCGGGGCTTGCAAGCGGCAGTTCACCGGCAAGGCCTGTTAACCGAGCTAAAGGGTCAGTAAACCCAGACCCACTAGCATCGGGGCTGAGGGTGGAAAGAGGAACGGCCAATGCTGCAGAAATTCCTGAGCTCGGGAGCGCTTCCACCAGTGCAGCGGAGAACTATGGGACGGTCGCATCATGCCTGGCTAGAAAGCAACTTACAATGGCGTCCATGCCTCGGGGGGTAGAACGGGAAGCGCGCTGGCTGCTAAGCAGCAATGGAAGGGAGCCAGGCTCCTGGGTCCAGCCGTGGCACGTGAAACGAACTTTGGAGACACGGAGGGAGGGGAAGCGGGAGAACCCGGCTGCTGGAACTCAGCGTATCGGCTTCTCAGGATAAAGCACCAAGAGCAGGCAGACGAAGGGAGCAGTGCTAAGGCCCTGGATTTTACAGCGAATGTGTTTGGGTGGCGAGAGGTTAAGCCAGGCTAATGGCAATGCATGTAACTGGAGCACACGGAGACTGAAGAGTAATTCGCAGCAGTGAAAGAGGGTACTGAAGTGGGGATCACGGGATCAAGTTTGGAGTGGGCTCTGGGTATCCCTGATCACGCCTGGAAGTGGCTGGGAGCAGGGCAGAGGCGTTTGGTGCCAGCCACCTCTGTCAGGTGTGCAATGTGCACAGCTGGGGTGGATCAGGTCCTGCTTCGAGTATATCTGACTGGCAGCAGAATTCGGGGGATTCGGATACACCAGCTCAATTTCAGCCCATCTCCAGCAAGGGCACACAGGAGCAGAAGCGAACCTGCAGCTCCCTGGCCCACCTTGTCTCCCAGCTGGGCTCCCCCTCGACCAGCTCCTAAAGCACAAGCCCGACCCATCTCAGCTAAAGGAGAATCCCCAGCCACAGCAGTACAGGGCCCATGACCCACAGTGGAGCAATTCTGATTCCATCAGGGGGGCAGGGCAGTGTTGCACAGACACGTTGGCTAGCTCACTGCGAAGTAGCTCTTTCTTGGCCCTGTCTTCTCACTCTAGAGACCCCAAAGCGTCCTTAGCTGCCTGGCATTACTATGTCTTTTCCGTCCCAGCTCTAAGGAAAGGAACTGGAAATGGCTCAGCTGGGCCTAGGTGGTTTGTCTTTCACAGCACGTTGCCAGATAAAGGTTCATTTGCTGTGACGAAGGAGGAGAGTCCTTGCTGTACAACCACAGAGGCTCTGTGCTGCCCGCTCTGCTCCTGTACGCACGCCTCGTTAGCGATGGGATGGGTGGCGCTGCCAATCAGCTCTGGCGCCCGTGCGACACACACAGGAGTACCTGGGCACTCGTACAGCCTCTGTGTTACTAGAGAGGGAACGAGAGGCACAGAACAAGGGCACATGGAGGAGGCGTGGTCACTTGAATGCCGGCCCTATTAAAACAACCCAGGACAGGTTACTGCGGCTGAGGCAGGCCCTCAGAGCCCTCAGCTTCTCTCTGATTTGGCTCCTCCAGGGTGAATTTGGGTCAAGTTCAGCCCCGGGCGCTGAGGTAAATTAGAGGCCTGCTGCCCCCAAAGACAGGCTGCCGGAGGAAGGGTTATGCTGGTTGTGAAAGCATCAGCCGTGATGGGGAAATCCAGGCTCTGGGTAGAGTTTACCTGGGAGACCCGATGTGACAAACCAGTACCGGTGCGGGGGCTGGTAGTGGGATTTGAACTTGGGACCTTGTGTGCTTAGAAGCCAGATCTAGGTAAGACACAGGAGGTGAGAGCTCTGCTCTCCTCGGGCCTTGGCTGGCGTGCTGTGTCCAGTTCTGTAATAACGATGTGGCCAAATTGGAGAGTGAAAGTCCAGAGGAGAGCAACAAAAATTATCAGAGAGCTGGAAAACCTGACCCCTGAGGAAAGGTTGAAAGAATTAGGCCCGTTTGGTTTAGAGAAGAGAAGGCTGAGGGGGGACCTGATAACAGTCTTCAAATACCTTAAGGGCTGTTAGAAAGAGGGTGGAGATCCAGTGTTCTCCAGGGCAGGACAAGAGGCAACGGGCTTCATCTGCACAAGGGAGATTCAGGTTAGATAATAGGGGAAACTTTCTAACCGTGAGGATGGTTACACTCTGGAAAGGTCCCGAGGACGGTCGTGGAATACCCATCACTGGAGGTTTTCTGAACAGGTTGGACCAAGCCCTGTCAGGGATGGTGTCATGGGGTGACTGGCCCCGTTAAGGTCCAGTGGCCCAGTGACTGATGAGCTGCCTCCCAGTTGGGGTAAGAGAAGGTACCTGGGTCTTATAAACAGAGGCTTTGCTAAAACAGTGCAGGAGCTGGCCAGGAAAAGAGGCCACTGAGGAGACTCAGGGGGAGAGCCATGGGGCAGAACAGGAGCTGAGGCTTGGCCAGAGCTGGGGAACCCCTGCCGAGTCAGGGGAGAGCTCACACCGAGGCAATGGGATAAGATCAGCCTGGGTGAGGGAAGCTGAGCCTGGAACAAGAGCGTCGATGGAGGAGAGTGGAGGACTTGCAGGCAGAGAGGCCTGGGGGAGTGGGAAGCTGCTGGAACCCCCCTTGTGTGGGGGCCTATGGGAAGCTAAGGGGGTTGGTCCTGGGGGTTGGGTCCCTGGGCAGGGTTGGCCCAATGCAGGGGGGCTGGTAGCAGAGCAGTGGGAGGGAAGCAACTCTGTAGCTCTGAGGTGGATGGCCTGGGGGGTGGGTCCAAGGAAGCGTGAACCGAATGGAAACTGACTCCTGGGTGGGTGATGGGGGAATTCTGCACGGGGCATCGGGAACTACGGTGCTGGTACCCGCCGCCCTCTGGGGCTTGGGAAGGAGGGATTCTATCACCAGAGTGCTGTGGACTGTTGGACAGGTAGAGCTATAAACTGTGCCCAAAGGTGGGATTTTGAATGGCACTGGGAGAACCTGGGCTCTGTTTGTGGCCAAACCAAGGGGAAACTGAGGCAGATACACTGATCGTGCTGCAGCTTTCCACAGGAGGGTCTCCTCCCACCCAGTGGGGCGTCATCTTATCACAGATGGTGTAGCTATGACTTCTTAAGCTCTCTTCCAGCCCTACATCTCTCTGAACTGAGTCTGGCTGAGCTGGAAGGCAAGTCCCTGAATTGCCGGCTGTAGCAGACTCACTGTGTGGCTTGCTGACTGGGATGGATAGCAGGCTCTTATGTGGACCAGCCACTGCAGAGGGACAAAGACCCTTACTCTCCTAATGGGGGTTACACACAGTGGGGATAGAACTAAGTACCTTCTGCAGGACAAGCTAACTCAGTAACTCTTGACTGTGCATAAGTAACCAGCTTTTATTCTCAACGAAGGCCAGTGACGGGACTGATCCCTGGTACAAAGCCGATGTATTTAATCTGCGTCAGGGGTTTTCAACCATTTTTCATTTGTGGACCCCTAAAAAATTTCAAATGGAAGTGTGGACCCCTTTGGAAATCTTAGACATAGTTTCAGAGTAGACATAGTCTGGGACCCCCAGGGGCCCAGGGACCATAGGTTGAAAACCACTGGTCTAGGACATTGCATTGATAAGATTTTTTTTCCAGAGAGAAATGATCAATGTAAAACTCATCTTTTGATTTAAAAAAATCTCCGTTGCTGAGTTACTACAACCTGTAACTGGTCAAAATGAGAGAAGAAACAACGTCCATCTGCTTCGTGTTTGCAGTTCGCTCTGCTTGAAGGATGAAACTGGACAGATCAGTTTCACTTTGTTTCCTGATCAGTTTCACCACCTTATCCAGGGTGCTGCTGGAAAGGCATTCCCCACATAGCAGGGGATGGGTTTCATTTTGTTTAATACCGTTTGAAATGAAAGTCAAAAACAACAAGGAGACCATTTCTGGGAACAGTATGGAGCCCGTGGTGGGGAGAGGAAGAAACCCCTTTCTTCCCAGAAAATCTCTCCCGTTTTGGGTGTAAGCTACTCGATACATTCCCTTTAACTACTCTTTCGGGAGTTGTTCCAAACCAATTACTGCTCCAGTGGGAAAAGACAACTATTCACAGGCCCCAGCGGGAGGCTCCCAACCCAGCCAGCGGCAGGGGGAGAAAGGGGAGATGTGAGATGGGCTTCTTTTTCTCTATTTACAGTGGTTTAGTGGATAAGCTACTAGAGTGGGACACAGAAGATCTGGGTTCTCTTCCTGGCTCTGCTAGTGGCCTTGGGCAAGTCAGGTCCCTGCTCTGTGCCTCCGTTTCCCCTCCCATCCTTTGTCTTGCCTATTCAGATTGTAAGCTGTGACGTTGTCTTGCCCTGCTAGCCGCTAGTCTTCCAGTCTGTAGCCTGGAAGGAGACTCCAGAGGCCTAGCCTATTGGTGGTACCATCAATCCCAGGTCATTGAGCCATCGCTGTTCCAATATAGATCAGGGTACGCTAGGCTCTGAGCAGTGACGCTGTCTTCAGCAGGGATCAATGTCTCCTGCCTTCGATAGCACGGGCCAGCTCCGGGGCACAGCAGCCCTCTGGGGCGTTAATTCTCCTGGAGTTTGGTTAGAGTCGGCAGGGCACCAGGCCAGCCATCTGTCAATTAGAGCAGCTCTCGGTAGCTTCCTGAGGGGCCGGCGGGGGTTAACGGGCAGCTGGCCTTGATGGGACAGTTTCCATAAGGGTGCTGTTGTCGTCCTGGTGGCGGCAGGGTGTAGGAGTCAGGCTCTGGCTGTGTAGGCAAGGCCCGTCCTAGGTCACCCTCCATGAGCTGATGAGGTCAAAGTGCTCTCCACAGTGGACACGGCCTCCTCTCTGGGCCCCATAAGGCCTGGAAAAGAGGAACAAACCTGCTCAGCTGGGAATCCTTCCTTACAAAAACTGACCAGATGGATGTGGAGGGAATTGATATATTTCCTGGGGCCCAACCTAACAGCAGAGCTGTTCCCATGGGGCAGTGTCCCCCAAGGGATGTGGAGGGGGGGGCCATCACTAAAGTCACGTCAAAATTAGGTGAGGAAAACCACTGTGCAGAGCAACCCCACTCCAGCCTCTAGCTAGGGGATGGGCCACGTGGGCTAATACAGCAGCTCTCTGCCTCTTCTGTAGCATGAGCTCACGTCCTGTCCCCCCACCCGGCTTCCGTCGAGCCATAAGAAAAAGGGAGTTCGCAGCCCCCCAGCTGAAAAATTGCTGCGTTAGCTCACGCTCTCCGTCTGCTGGAGCAGGGCGACCTCACGGGTGTGTTGCCTGGTCTAGTTCGTGACCCCACTCGAGCTGGTCCTGATCTAAAGACCCCTGCAGTATAGAATGACCCTGCAGTCAGAGCACAGTGCAGTCTGTAAGAGCCCTTTATATGCTAATACTTATCAGCCTGGATGGGAAACCGAGGCACAAACAGGCAAAGCAGCAGGGCGCAAGACAAAGAGAACCAGCCACTATTCGAGCAGCGATGTGAGCTCTGTCCCTCCCCTCGTTTGCCTTGGGGTTCGCTCTCTTTTCAGTCCAGCTGTTCAGTGACTGGTTCCCCCGTGGCCTCTACCCACCAGGGTCAGCACATCTCCGTTAGTCGCCTTTGTGTCACACACTCCGAGATTACCAGCCCTGGGAGCAGGTAGATCAGCTGCCGTAATGCCAGTAAGTTTGCAAACAAAGCTTATTTGCATTGGCCAGCCCGACTGTGGGGCCTCAGCTGCTTGGATCCCATGGCAGTGGGTGGGCAAAGGGGGTCTTTGGAGGGGACGTGGCTTGTTTGCGTTCGGGATGAGAACCCCTTGGAAACCACAGCTCCTGATTCTGTGGCCCTGCCTGTCCCAGGCTGGATCAAGACAGCAGGAGGGGAAGGACCGTGTGCAGGCCAACCCACAGCAGCTCTGCATCAGGGGGCTGCAGGGTTTTTTGGAAGTAAGTGCCTCACTGGCAGGAGGAAGGATGATCTGGGGGTTAAGCCATGGCGCTGGAAGCCCTGGCCTCTGCTGTAGACTTTCCCACGGGACCCTGGGGCAAATCAGGTATCTCCCTGGGCCTCTGTGAAATGGACATGCTGCTGCTGGCCTCGCAGCAGGGTTGTGAGATCCTGGCTGGGATCGAGACCCCTGCCCCAGTGGGTGATAGTGCTGGGGTTGGGATGGGGGAGTCTACTCACAGCTCCCTAGAGCGGGATGCTTCCCCGGAGGGCTCCTGGAGGGGAGCTTGCTCTCTAGGCTCATTCAGCCCAGTTCAAAGTCACGCCGATGGGTAACTGAACCCAGTAGGGGCAAGTGAATGCAATTCACTAGAGGGGGCGACTGTGAGCGAAGCAGGGAAGAGAACAGAGGAGAGTGGTTGGTGAGGGGGGCAATCGCCAGATGGGGGATCTGCATGGGGTCCGGCTGCTGCTGCTAGCTGCTCCCGAGGGAGAAGGGAGAAGTGAATTGCTGGGCTATAGAATCCAGTTTAACCCTCTTAGCCACGTGCTGACTGCATTCAGACCCTTCGCTGAAATTGCAAAAGCAGGTGACAGCCCCGTTCTGCCCCCCGTGCAAACCCTGCGGCAGAACATCGCTGGGACCCCCAGTCACTGGCTGGTCACCCCATCCCTAGTGCAGTGCTGCTCATAGACATGGATTTGCACCAGGGGTAAACTGGGCCCAGGGATGGGGGTAAAGCCACACTGTCCAGAGGTGGTGCAGGTCACACTTCAGTAATTCGGTGTAAAGGCACTGAGGGACCTAATTCCCCTCTCGCTCACAGCCGTTTTACCCCACGTAATGTGCTGGGCCAGATTCCCTGTTGGCATGTATCGGCCCAGCTCCCCCGAAATCAATGGAGCATCACTGATTTACGCCCGCTGGGGATCTGGCCCTCTGACTCAAGTGGAGTCACTCCTGTTTCTACTGGCGTTCGATCCGAGTGATCCTCATGCAACTGCCGCTCGGGGTAACTTTCCCCGGTCCCCCCCTCCACCCCAGTGTAAATCAGAGGTGAGTCAAGCCCCGTCACCTCACCGTTGGCAGGAGCTGGAATTGCAAAGGCTGCCAGGGTAGCTTAGGGGCAGGTGCCTCCCGGTGGCCCCCAGCAGCCCCTCTGCCACTGGAATGGGGGCTGTTGATTGCACTGTGTCTGCTTAGTTTCTCTCACAGCAGTCTCCCAGTCCGTATTGCAAGGGGGAGCCAGGTGACTCCCCCTTACTCCCCAGTGGGGCAGTTTGCCATGGGAGGGCTCATCGGCATGAGTCAGCTTCAAGCCTGGAGATTCTTCTTCAAAACAATGAGCAAGGCCGGCAACCGTACAATAATAAAGCAGGCGGCCTGCATGGCAGAGCAGGTGGGGAAATGGGTAGCAAATAGCTTTCCCTCCTGGGCTTCCAACAAACCCTAGCAAAGGAGACCTGGCAATGGCTCCTCGCCCCTCTGCAGCATCTGCCACGGGAGCATCTCGAAGCTTGCCACGAACACTGAGAATTGATGCCTCTTGAGAGACAGGTGAAGACGAGCTCCGCCCTCCGCCCCTCCATGGTTTCCAAGGGGAGAAACTAGGCACGGAGCGGTGACATGGCCTTGACGCTCCTGGTGATTCATGGAGCACCATGGGGTACCACGCGGCGAGGGGTGAGTTTCAAATGGAAGGCAAGAGTCCCGACTCCCTGTCCCCGTCCCCCGCCGATCGGTGACCCTCCCTTCCCCTGGGAAAATGCCTGGCAAGAGCCCAGGAAAGTTCTGCTGTCTCTCTGTGTTGTTAACGAGCGCGTAGAGAGCGCGTTTCAGCTTCAAAGCGCTTTACGAGCGTTAACAAATGAAAAGCAAGGTGGCTCCGTGCGGGGCGTGGGAGACCTGCTGGGAGAGGAGCGTGATTCATCGCAGGTGCCTTATAGGAGTCTCTTTGTTCTTAGGCTGGTGTGTTTGGCCTTCAGCTGGCCCTAAAGCCCCGGCAACCCCCGCACCACCACCACCGGCGAGTTAACAGGCTCCCCCGCCCCCAAAGGAAGCAACATAAAAGGTGCGGAGTCCCATAACACGCCACGTAGATCGCTCAGTCATGTAGCGTGGAGGGGCGAACGTGTGAGCACGGGCTGCATAGACTCGTTGAACCACGGGGTTAGACGGGACCGCCAGGGTCCTCTGGCCTCCCCCCCGCCAACATGCAGGACGCATCATGTGATTTCTTGCCTCTGTTGCCAAGGCCAGATCCTGCCAGCTGTGGTGACGGTGGAAGGACGAAGCATCAGAATTGCAGCAGGGACGGGGGAGGAAGCCGGGAGGTTGTGCAGAGAGACCCAAGTGCCATGGTGTCTCCACCGGGGCCTTCCCGACCTCTGCATTGGCCCCCTCCACCCCAGTGACAGGCAGGAGATGGGGATTTCACCCTGGAAAGCCAAGGGAGGACTCGGATCCAAGCACCGGGCAGGGGATAACCATTTGTGCTCCGTTGCCCTGGCTGCCGTATCCCCACGTGCTCCCGGGGCAGACCCGTCCCCAGGAGGCCCTGCACAGCTCGCACAGGGGCAGGCCCCAGCTCTGTGCAGCGTGGTTCGCTCACTCCATACCTGTCCTTTCCTTTCGGAGAAAGGGGAAGCTAATAAATTCTTCTCCATACGGGGGGGGTTAATTTGTTTCCACTTGTTATTATGGGGGGAGAGATAAAAGCATCCCATGGGAATTGCTTAGGTGGGGAGGCGTTCATAGGCCAGCTGCTACCTTGGCTCCGTCACTAGCGATTGAACCAGGAACCATTAGATCCGAAAGCGTCTGTACAGCTCAAACTGAAGAGCCAGGCAGCTCTGAGGAGAGCTGTGACCCCTTGCAGCCTCTGGGAATCCGGCCCAGAGGGGGATGCAGAATGTCCACTGAACCCCGGGTTATGTTCATGCACGTCGGTAACCTCTGAAGAGAGAGAAGCAAGAAATTTGCTGAAGTCCACTAGGGACCTCTCCATTGCCGATCCATTTAACACAAAGGGTGCTTAGTTACTGTGGTGATGGGCAACAGCACAAACCCCTGAGATATGCCTGTGTGCCTGCTGGCGTGCGAGTGTGCGAGGCACACGTGGCATTCTGCACACGTGCTTGTTGGTGAACATAGAATTATAGACATGCAGGGCTGCAAGGACCTCGAGAGCTCATCGACTCCAGACCCCTGCCAAGAGTCAGGACCAAGTAAACCGAACCCATCCCTGACGGGTGTTTGTCCAACCTGTTCTTAAAAACCTCCAGTGACGGGGATTCCAGCCTCCCTCTGAAGCCTGCTCCAGAGCTTAACTGCCCTGAGAGTGGACAGATTTTCCTACAAGACTCCTGTTAATACACCCCAGAATGACATTAGCCTTTCTTCGCAACTGCATCACAGTTCTGACTCATATGAAATTTATGATCCTCTGTAGCCCCCAGATCCTTTTCAGCAGCATTACCTCCTAGCCAGTTATTCCTCATGTTGTAGTGTGCGGTTGATTTTTTTTTTCTTACGTACAGCACCCTGCATTTGTCTTTCCTGAATTTCATCTTGTTGATTTCAAAGATTGGGCCTATGGCCACATGAACCTCGGTGCATTTGTACATGAGTGTGCCCCTGGGCCTGCATCTCTTTGCACACTGACAAGCTTACATGCTTGTTCCTGAGCTTGTGTCCACATGTGCTGAGCAGGCCTGTGTGTGTAGAGGGCTTGGGTTTATCTCTGTCCCCAGCGCTTGGACTTTTCTAGCACTTGCTCCATTGTGATTCCAAATCCAGTTGGTTGAAATCACTGATGTGATGCAGCTCTAACTACCTGACTTTTCTTGTCCATGACGTTCCTCTGGCCAAAACCAGAGAAGTTCATTTCACCATTCGCAGGCGCTGGAGAGAGGTTTGTTATTCTCCACTTCAGTCTCAGAGGTTTTCTCTTGCCCTACGTCTGTTTCTGCCCCCCCCCACCTGTACAGAGAGGTCCGTATTTCTGCCATGTGTTTACTTAGACAGTCGTACGTGTACGGCACATACGCTGTTTGTAGAGACCACAAAATAAAAGGTTTCCAATCATTTCCAAGAGTCTGATTTGAACCTACAGGATCCCGACACATTTGATGCTGCAGCTAAAAAGCTCCCTGTGATGTTTCTTTTCCTTCTTCTCCGCACCCCCTTGCCCTGAGCATGCTCCAAAGCCCTGGGCTTCATTGCAGAGGTGATAATAAGGGAGGGCAATAGACCTGCTCCCGGTGTTTGCCATTCCCAACCAGCTCCTGGTCTCACTGAAGTCAGTGGGCAGGGTGGTGTTGAGCCCATTGGGAAGGGGTTGGTCCTTCATTCTCCCTTGTCCCAGCTTCCTCCTGTACATGCTGTGTCCTGACTCCTGAGCAAGGCACCCGGATATCCCGTGGGCGTGGGCGTGGTGTCAGTGGGGATGGTAGCGGGAGAGCTGGAGGAAAGGGCCCATCGTGCTGGCTTTTGCCTGCTGCCCATGTTGCCCTGGGCCGTGTTCTGCAAGTAGATGGGGAGGGTGTTTTGCTGATGCCCAAGGCCGAGTCGGGGGCAGATTGCTCTTTCTGCAGTGTCTGCGGCTCAGCTCTGTAGGGCATGCGCAGAGCAAAAGGAGTGGGGCAGATGGTTAAAGCTCCAGGGCTGGGATTCGAGAGATCCCAGTTCAGTTCTTGGCATGGCCTCACGTTCCCCAGGGTGTTGGCCGAGCGACTTCACCTCTCGAAATTCTACAGCCGCCGAGTGGAGATAATCCTCCTTTGTCTTGTAGGACAAAGGCTCTTCAGGGCAGGGACTGGACAGCGCCTAGCACAACGGCACCCTGATCTTGGCCCTCTAGGGAGGCCCCCCATAATAATGCTGGGAGGGGAAAGGCGTTGGGTGGCTTGTGAACGGCGAAGGCAATCAGACGTAGGCAGCCCCTGGGAGCTGGGACAGGCACTAACTAACTGCCACCTTCGCAGAGTCCTGTTCCTAACCCAAAGCACACGGTATAAACGGCAGGTTTAAAAAGCCGCCAAGATTCTTGCTGGCTGTAAACCCTCCTGCAAATCCGGTCTGACCTCGGGAACGCTGGGAGCCCTTTAACGGCAGCGGTGCCCGCGGGCACGACCCCGTTCCCAGACACTGAGTGCTTGTGAGGGCCGGGGAGGCTGAATGGAGCGTCTGTGCGGCCGTCCGGGTGGATGGGCAGGGAGGAAATGAGGGTAGCTTACCTCATCTGTTTACCTGGAAGTGGAAATTTCAGAGTCCAGCTGCAACGGTCTGGCCGCCGCAGTGTGACGCCTCACAAAGCCAGAGCAAATGGAGCACAGAGCGGTACTGCTCCTTCTTCCACGGCCCCTGCTGGCTCCCACTCTCCTCGCCTGGCACCTGCCAGCCCCTGCTGGCTCCCACTCTCCTCGCCTGGCACCTGCCAGCCCCTGCCGGCTCCCACTCTCCTCGCCTGGCACCTGCCAGCCCCTGCCGGCTCCCCAGCTCCTCGCCTGGCACCAGACCAGCCCCTGCTGGCTCCCCGGCTCCTCGCCTGGCACCAGACCAGCCCCTGATGGCTCCCCTCTCCTCGCCTGGCACCAGACCAGCCCCTGATGGCTCCCCTCTCCTCACCTGGCACCAGACCAGCCCCTGCCGGCTCCCCGGCTCCTCGCCTGGCACCAGACCAGCCCCTGATGGCTCCCCGGTTCCTCACCTGGCACCAGCCTAGCCCCCGCCAGCTCCCTGGCACCTGCCAGCCCCTGCCAGCCCCTACCAGCACCCCCTCCTCACCTGGCACCGGACCAGCCCCTGCCAGCACCCCCTCTCCTCACCTGGTACCAGACCAGCCCTTGCTGGAACCCTCCTTGCCTCATTGGCACCCGCCAGCCCTTGCCAGCACCCCATCTCCTCGCCAGGCATCACGCAAGCCCTTGCCGGCTCGCTGGCTCCTCGCCGGGCACCACACCAGCCCTTGCCGACACTCCCTCCTCTTGCCTGGCACCAGCCCAGCCCCTGCCAGCTCCCCCCTCTCAGAACCAGCCCGGAGGAGCCTCTCCTCTGCATATCAAGGCCAGAGCGGGAGTGTGCTGCAGGAGGACAACATACGGTGCCTCTAAGTGATGGCTGGCTTGACCCAAAGCCCGTTGAAGTCAACAGGAAGGTTCCCAATGACCACGCTGGGCTTTGGATCCGGCCCCTGACACTCTGCCAGGCCCGAAGGTGGCGGAGAGCCAGGTCTCCACTCAGCAGCGAGACCTGCAAATATCCGCTTTCCCCCTCCGTCCCTGTGGAGCCGCAGCTGGAGTCGGGGGGTGGGGGGGAGAGGGCTGCTGAGACAGCCCCCCCCCCCACCTCTTTGGTTTAAAATGATGGGAGACTTTGCTGATACATGGGTCAGAGTCCAGATTTCAGCCCCTTCTAAAGCCCGGGGGGTCACTGGGCTCAACATCTCACACGTGTACCTGCGCCCCGCACTGCAGGAGAACCCCTGCGAGCAGATGGAGATGGAGAGGCAGATAAGACTGTCGGCCGGAGGGAGCCAGGCTTTGCTCCCGGCAGCCTAGCCGGGCTCCCCCAAGGGCCTGGCTCTGCGCCTACACACACCTGCAGGGAATCAGTCCAGCCCCCAAACTCGGGAGCACTTAGCTCTGAGCGTTGGATTGTCTGGACGCTAGAGGGTTAACAGGGCCGGGCTTCTCACTTCCCGAACCCAAAGGATTCATGTGGCAGTATTTTCATTGTGTCTATTTCTATTTGGCTCCAGGCAATGTGGAGTGAGAGTTCTTTCCACCGCACGGATGATGACATGCCGCTAATCCCACGGGCTGCAAGACAGGACAGATGAGTTCTGCTGTAACCGACGCCCCTTCATTCCACCACCTTTCCCAGGCCGCAGCGCCGGGCGGGCGCTCGGGCGTGAGGGGCGGGTCGTGCCCTGGGCTACTGCACTGCCCTGGGGAAGCTTTGCCCGGACGTGCGCGCTCACTAAATAATAATAGCTCCTCAGAGGCCAGGCTGGGGAGGGCCACAACTGCGATGAGTTTGGCGTTCTCAGGCTTGTCAGTGAAAGTCACCTGATGGGCCCCACAGCTGGCACTGAGCCAGCTGTCACCCGTTCAGTGGGCACTGAGGAAGCAGGGTGCCTAGCCCCCTTCATACTGTACCCATGATGGCACAGCTCCACCGTCAAGGCATCACCTCTGCCAACCCCAGGATTATAAAGGCCATTGATTATTGAGCTCCGATTTCCAGGGGAAGCAGCCCTAGGGGTGGGTCAGATCCTGCGGCCTCTACTGCAGAAAAAACTTCCAGTGGGCCCAATCCAGGGGTGGGCTGAGCAGCAGTGGGTCAATCCAGATTCACGCTGCTGGAACGGAGATCAGAAAGCAGGCTACAGAGAGCATATTGTCGTTATCAGTTGTTCGTGTTACCATGGCCTCTAGGAGCCCGAGTCATAGATCACAACCTTGTTGCGCTAGGTGCTGTACAAACACAGAACAAAAAGACACCAGATGGACACTGCCAGCTGGGGGGTCCCAGGAAACAGTGAGACCGTACTGGTCAGTGTGGCGGGCGGCAGTCTGAGCAAACCAACAGCCTCCATTGTCGGCATCCCGGCAAAGGAGAGTTTTCGGGAGGGAGTGGAAGGTGGGTAATGGGGAGGGGGCTTTTGCCAGACACAAGGGGATGCATGGGAGAAAGCACAAAGGGGTTTGTTTGAAACCATAACGCGCTGGCAACCGAGGCTGGCGTCATGGGCTGACCAGAGGTGAGCATCTACAGCGAATGAGGGGCTAGGGCGGGGATGGACTACGAAGGGCCCTGAAAACAAAGACAAGGAGCAAGTGTAAACCAAGGATTAAACCGGCAACCTACAGAGCTGACACACAAACAGCTGGCATGTGAGCACAAGGGCTAGCAGGCTCAGATGCACTGCGGCTCAGGCCCCGAGGACTGTACAGGGGGTTTCACGAGATCTGTGCAAGGCCCCGGTCGCTTCTTCGTGCTGTCGTTTTTCCATCTTCAGTTCATGTCAACCAGGTTTTTGCTCGCTGGGTTGAAAGCTGGTGGAAGTCAGCCCCGGAGATCAAATCCTGGTGTTTCTCCTCTGCCAAGGTAGAGGAACATGGAAAAACCAGACTGCTGGCTCCCTGCACCGCTCACTCTGCTGCAGGTGCTCAGTGCTTCTCCTGCCTAGGGCACTGGTCCCCGCTGCCCCATCCATCGAGGAGCTCAAAGCTCGTTCCAAACGTTCAGTGAGCCTCGCGGTTCCCCTGCGAGGTTGTTAAAGGTAGCGGCACTGAGACCCAGGAAGCCCCAGTGTCGCACAGAGAGTCATTGGCCGAGCTACAAAAAGAACCCAGACGCCCTGATTCCATTCCTCTGCTTTCGCCACTGCATCGCACCTGTGACCCTGGCGGACTCAGAGAGCAGTATTCCCCTTCCTGCTTTAGGGCCCGATTCAAAGCCCAGGCGAGACTTGCCGTTGACTTCTATGGGCCTGCTGCTGAGCACCCATTGGCTTCGGTGAAGGTTGCTCAGAACCCAGCAGCGTCAGGCCGTTTAGTAACAAAACTCTGTGTTACAGACCAGGAGCGGGGGACGCTGCCCGACTGTAGATAGCCGTTACTGCCGGGTGCGGGAAGAATCACGGGTGTTTTTTGTTTAACACGCCCCCAGTTGGCACAGCGGGAGAGATCCCTGGAAAGGGATCCGGAGAGGGCTGCAAGGAGAGCGGTGGCTGCAAATGCAGCTGGGCTCTCCTTTCCAGGAGTCGCTCCTCAGCTGCCGAGCTTGGGCACGGCGGCCTCTGAAGCCCACTCTCGTTCTGCCTGCCCCTTCCCCTCCCACACGCCGGTCTCCCAGCACAGCGCACATCTGCTGACCCTCCCGCCAGCCCATCAGCGGCGCTAATTGCAGCCTGCCATTTGGCCGGCTGCAATGCGTGTCTCACGCCCCATGGTGACAGGGGCTGCACTCTGGGCTATTACAGATAATGTTTTCTAATGGCCCGTTTCAAACCCTGAGCCCAGACGCTGTCACGTGAGCTCATTTGTTGTTTCAGCTGTTGGATGGGTTTTCTCTGCAAACTGGTGACTTAACTGCAATGTGCTGCTCCTGGAAGGGCTGTTCTTTGCCATTGTGGTGAATAGCCTGGAGCTTAAAATCACTCCATTTCTGAGAGGACTATCTAAGTCCAGCAGCCAGAATCCCTGATCCCAGCACCTCCTCTCCCCAATATTGTGGATCCAGATGGCCCTTGACCAATGTTCCCTCTAATTTTTGACAGGCCGTGTGCGCAAAAAAATTCTTCTGTGCAAATCGTTGTGCGTACGGTGTTTCGCCGTGTGTGCGGGGTTTAGGATCTGTGTGCGCTCACACAGCTTAGAGGGCAAAGTGCCCTTGACTCTGTGTTGGGCTGAACCAAATCCGTGGACTGGAAACATTTGGGTTGATGTTTTGCAGCTCACTGGTCCATCTGTATTTTCCGCTGAACGCTGACTCCAGGCATTTCAAAAATCAGGAATCAGGCCCCCAAAATGAAGAGCTTGGCTTAAAAACATGAGGGTTTAAAAAAGAAAAGAAAAGAATAGAGTCACTGGGGGGCTCTTTTTGTTGATATCATGGGTTCTGAGACATTGGCGGCTCATGTTTTCAAGCTTTTCTTCATGACCGCTTGGGCTTGACACTTACTGGTTTTAAAAATGGCAATTCCATCACATGACTCCAGGAGCAGGAGCTGTTGGGAAAGCACCAAATATGGTGAGACGGGCAATCACGTTGAGCGTTGGCAATGCTGTGCGTGTTATAGGAACGCCCTGGTATAATTAAAAACACACATTTCATTGGCTTTCGGCATAGAACTTAGACTGTGTTTCTGAACATAGGGAATTGAATCTGTCTCCCAGCCCAGCCTAGCACCCTTACCCCTGTACGAAGTCCGTGTTCCCTTGGCTTGTTGCTTCAGTGCAGGCCTACAGTGTGACACGGCCTCTGCCTGTGTTTGCGGGATCTCCCTTTCGTACATGCAATTTGATTTGGGCCTGCAAAAGTGGGTTCACACGTGTTATGCACGTGCAAATCGGGCTGTCGCTCATGACACTTGCCCATTGCACGCCCCCGGAAATGACACACATCCATTTTGTGAGGGTCAGCTGGTGGGAAACTAACACACAGGAGTCCGATCCCTCTGACTCCTCCAAATGTAGCAGCCGCTTGTGAGCAAGAAGCGACCAGTTCTCATTTCCCCGCTCCCATGTCCTGCAGGCCACTGTATAACTTCTCTTACACGTGCCAAGTGCCTGAGCTCTTTGCTTGCTTGGGAACTTGCACAGTAGAAATTAATTCTGCACCGGCCTTGGGAAAACGGATTAACGAAGCCTGGAAAGTGTCGTCAATGGGGCAAGTCAGCGGTCTGCAGCCGGACCCCTCTGGCAATGACCGCACCTTGCAGGGCACAGAGAACCTTGTGACTCACAATTCCGCTCCCCCTACAGACGCTTCCGTGGCTTGGGGAAGATTTTGGGCTACGCCCGGGGCAAATCTGTTGGCTTCTCTAGGGCGGAGGGGCTGAGCCGTTCTGTCAGATGTGTGGCTTTGCAATTGCATCTGCTCTTGTGGTTAATGCACTAGGGACTGTGATCTCTGGGTTGCATTCCCAGCCCCTCCAGAGACTTTCTCTGTGACCTTCAGCAAGGCCCTTTTAGGCCCAGATTTTTAAAGAGATTTAGGTGTTGCTGCGCTCAGCCTTGCTGCTGGTTTAGGGGCCTAAATCTTCTTTTCCAGAGGGATTTAGGCACTTAAGGGCCTAAATCTCATTGACTGTCAATTGGAGTTTGGCTCCTAAGTATGTAAATAGTCGGTAAGAACTGAGGGTTCCCAACAGCTCACAGGATGAAGCTCTTGGCTTTGCTCTGCCTCAGTTTCCCCACTCTGAGGCTTAAATCAGTGGTTCTCAAACTTTAGCAACCTAAGGACCCCTATTTTGATTTTAAAATTTTCATGGACCCCCAAACTGGCTTCTAATTTTCTCTGGGGGTGCTCAACCCCCACTCAGCCCCAGGCTGCATCCCCACTCCACTCCTTCCCCCAAGGTCCCACCCTCACCCCACCTCTTCCCCCTCTCCCCCACTCCACCCCTGCCCCTCTGCTTCCCCACCTCTTTCCACCCCCTCCCCCGAGGGCTCCCCGTCCCCGCTCCTTCCCCTCCCTACCAGCGCCTCCTGCACACGGCTGAACAGCTGTTCTGCAGCATGCAGGAGGCACTGGGAGGGAGAGGGCGGAGTTGATCAGTGGGGCCTGCGGACCCCCTGGACTACCCCTGCAGACCCTCAGGGGCCCACAGGCCACAGTTTGAGAACCCCCGCACACCCCGTCATGAAGTTTGATTATCTTTAGAGCCACCATCTCAGTTTTTGTTGATATTTCATTAGCACATAGAGACCCCAAATCATTGTACTTAGCGAGAGACAGCCCCTGCCCCAAAGAGCTTACAGTCTAAAGAGAGGTTGGGACGGGGCCTGCTGGCCAAGTGACGAGAGCTGGGCAAATTGTGGATTTTTGGACTTGAAAAGTTGACGGGAGGGGGACTGGTTTGGGTCAAGCTAGAAATAAAAATGGTCAAAATGTTTGGCGAATGGAAAAGTCAAAAGAGAATCACACTAGGTCGCGGGAAACGTTTGTTTCCTTTCGCTGCTGGCCATTTTTGAACGGTTAAAAAAAAGGAAGGGAATTTTTGAAATTAAAAGTTGGTTCAAATCACAACAGACTGTTCTGATTTTGGGGGAGGAAAGGGGGGGATTTGTCTTGGTGTTTTCAAAATGAACAATTTGCCAAAACCAGCACAAATGTAATGACATGTTTCGGTGCCGCCCATTAAAAGGTTCATAAGAAAAACTGGCCAAACGAAAGGTTAGCGGGCAGGTTAAGATTAGACCTCCAGTCTCCTAGCCTGCTGCACTTTCCACTAGACCACGCTGCCTCTCTAAGGCAGACTCCGTGCAGGGAAATCCCACAGCGCCAGGCTGGGAGCCCAGCTAGGCACCTGACCACGGTGCTTTCATCTTCGGCAGGATGAAGCCCCGCTGCTGTCCACGCACAAATCAGTCTGACAGGTCAGCAAGCACATCGGACCCTGCTGGGGCGTGGCTCAGAGCCTGAGTCCCGCTGTGACTTGGGTCCAAGCCCTGACGTTTTGCAGCGTGGATGCAACTGAAGCCGCAGAGCCGAGTCAGAAGGTCTGTGTAGTGCAGTGTGGACTTGTTAGCCCAGCTGTGAGACCCGGATGCAGCAACTGTAAGCTCAGGTTTACAAGGCAGTGCGGATGCCAAGCACAGGTGTGGAAACACTGAGTCCCCAAGCCTGGTTTACAATGCAGTGTTGACCTGCCCAGAGTGACTCCACTAGGAAGTGAATGAGAGGGAATTTTGTAGTTAGGGGACAGAGGGGAAATACAGTTACGTCTTCCCCTCTTCTTTCCCATGGCAAGAGCCGGAGAGGGAAAGTGGTGAGTTGTTCAGGAAATGGCCTTTCGCCTCCTCTGCAAATAAAATAATGCAGACAGGCTCGTTTGTGTGGGTCCTCTGAGTCACCATGTTCCTTGGGATCAGCATCCTCCGCTATAATTAGCTGCTACCTGGCTCCATGCTTTTCATCTACTCAAGAGCGTAGCAATTTGCTTCTAAAGCCATCACCTGCCCTGGCCTAGGAGACGGCACTTGGAAGCCAAATTCCCTCCCCACTCTCGGAGACCACACAAATCCCCTCAGTGACTGAAACACTGACGTAGAAAATAAGAGGGTGGAAGGATCTCCAGAGACCAAATTGTCTTAATCCCTCTGACAGCCGTGGTGAAGTGACCACGAAGGAGATATCCATATGGTCATTATGAATGCGTCCCGCTCACTGCTCTGGAATGAAGACATCTCTGCGAGATCTTTCCTCCCAAGGAAAACTCCTTCCCAGCCCTTCCTTGGTGAGGCTAGAGCCGGAGATCTTCAACTTGGCAGGTCTTGCTCAACCACTGAAGCTAAGTCTGCAGCATGGAATGAGGGACCTGACAAGCACTTGGGGTCCACTAGGGCATAATCACTGAGGATGGCAGAAAGCCAGCCCAAATCCAAAGCCAGGAGCACGTGTTCTCCCGGGTGCAGAAAAATATCAGGGTGTTTTGCAATGCCCTGCAGAGCAAGTTAATACAACTCCTTCCCGGGGAAGGATTAGCAAAGCGCCTCACAACAGCAGAGCCAGCGTCTGAAGTGCATGAGAAGCCTTCAGCCGACGCCGGTCATCTGCAGGAGGATGGAGAGGAGTTTAGTGATGAAAGCATGTGATGACGCAGCATTTCCAATCTGGGCCAGCAGCGAGTTGCCATATTTGGAGCCCGATCTTGCAAGAAGCCTGCCTCCTTGGTCCCCAACGGACGTAGCAGGAGGTGCTCATTGTTTGGCAGGGCCGGACCCTCAGAGCACCTTGTTCATACAGCCCAAGCCTGCACTGTGTTTTGCAATGTCCAGCAGACCGACTTGAAATCAGAGCTACCATTGAGAGATCTGGGCTCGTGCATTAGTGACAGTAGCGGCTAGCTACATCTCTGGGCAGCTCTCAAATCCCATTGATATTTACCAGGGAACCCCAAGTAACCAACGGTTGCAGGGACATGATGGAATCGCCTTTCACTACCTCTGACCCTACAGAGGGTGTTTTTTCAGGCTGACTTCAAGGCTAAGATGCAGTTTAGGGTGTGTCTACACTGCAGTCTGGAGGCCTGATGTAACTCCATTGGATTCAGCAGGGTTACACCAGGGATGAATTCTGGCCCCTTATCTGAGAGCATAATCCTAAAGGCAAATGTTAGCTTTTTGTGAAGAGAGGCCTCTTCCTCGAATCCTCCTCGTTCCATCTCAGGACAAGACAAGGCCACTGGGAGATCCACTGAGTCCTCCTCTGAACTGGCCACCCTCCCAGCAGTGCTGCTAGCCCAGGGCGACCAGGAATCCAGCCACCGCTGTTTCCACAGGCTAGAATGACCTATGATGCTATGCCCTGTCCCGATCATAGAATCATAGAATATCAGGGTTGGAAGGGACCTCAGGAGGTCATTTAGTCCAACCCCCTGCTCAAAACAGGACCAATCCCCAACTAAATCATCCCAGCCAGGGCTTTGTCAAGCCTGACCTTAAAAACCTCAAAGGAAGGAGATTCCACCACCTCCCTAGGTAACGCATTCCAGTGTTTCACCAAGCTCCTAGTGAAAAAGTTTTTCCTAATATCCAACCTAAACCTCCCTCACTGCAATTTGAGACCATTGCTCCTTGTTCTGTCATCTGCCACCACTGAGAACAGCCGAGCTCCATCCTTTTTGGAACCCCTTTTCAGGTAGTTGAAAGCAGCTATCAAATCCCCCCTCATTCTTCTCTTCTGCAGACTAAACAATCCCAGTTCCCTCAGCCTCTCCTCATAAGTCATGTGTTCCAGTCCCCTAATCATTTTTGTTGCCCTCCCCTGGACGCTTTCCAGTTTTTCTAACATCCTTCTTGTAGTGTGGGGCCCAAAACTGGACACAGTACTCCAGATGAGGCCTCACCAATGTCGAATAGAGGGGAACGATCACGTCCCTCGATCTGCTGGCAATGCCCCTACTTATACATCCCCAAATGCCGTTAGCCTTCTTGGCAACAAGGGCACACTGCTGACTCATATCCAGCTTCTCGTCCACTGTAACCCCTAGGTCCTTTTCTGCAGAACTGCTGCCGAGCCATTTGGTCCGTAGTCTGTAGCGGTGCATGGGATTCTTCCGTCCTAAGTGCAGGACTCTGCACTTGTCTTGTTGAACCTCATCAGATTTCTTTTGGCCCAATCCTCCAATTTGTCTAGGGCCCTCTGTATCCTATCCCTACCCTCCAGCGTATCTACCTCTCCTCCCAGTTTAGTGTCACCTGCAAACTTGCTGAGGGTGCAATCCACACCATGCTCCAGATCATTTATGAAGATATTGAACAAAACCGGCCCCAGGACCGACCCTTGGGGCACTCCACTTGATACCGGCTGCCAACTAGACATGGAGCCATTGATCACTACCCGTGGAGACCGACAATCTAGCCAACTTTCTATCCACTTTATAGTCCATTCATCCAGCCCATACTTCTTTAACTTGCTGGCAAGAATAATGTGGGAGACCGTGTGAAAAGCTTCACTAAAGTCAAGAAATAACATGTCCACTGCTTTCCCCTCATCCACAGAGCCAGTTATCTCGTCATAGAAGGCAAGTAGATTAGTCAGGCATGACTTGCCCTTGGTGAATACATGCTGACTGTTCCTGATCACTTTTCTCTCCTCTAAGTGGTTCAGAATTGATTCCTTGAGGACCTGCTCCATGATTTTTCCAGGGACTGAGGTGAGGCTGACTGGCCTGCAGTTCCCCAGATCCTCCTCCTTCCCTTTTTTAAAGATGGGCACTACATTAGCCTTTTTCCAGTCATCCGGGACCTCCCCCAATCACCATGAGTTTTCAAAGATAATGGCCAATGGCTCTGCAATCACATCCGCCAACTCCTTCAGCACTCTCGGATGCAGCGCATCCGGCCCCATGGACTTGTGCTCGTCCAGTTTTTCTAAATAGTCCCGAACCACTTCTTTCTCCACAGAGGGCTGGTCACCTCCTCCCCATGCTGTGCTGCCCAGTGCAGTAGTCTGGGAGCTGACCTTGTTCGTGAAGACAGAGGCAAAAAAAGCATTGAGTACATTAGCTTTTTCCACATCCTCTGTCGCTAGGTTGCCTCCCTCATTCAGTAAGGGGCCCCCACGTTCCTTGATTTTCTCCTTGTTGCTAACATACCTGAAGAAACCCTTCTTGTTACTCTTAACATCTCTTGCAAGCTGCAACTCCGTGTGATTTGCCCTTTCTGGTTTCACTCCTGCATCCCCGAGCAATATTTTTATACTCTTCCCTGGCCATTTGTCCAATCTTCCACTTCTTGTAAGCTTCTTTTTTGTGTTTAAGTTCATCAAGGATTTCACTGTTAAGCCAAGCTGCATTGAGAGAGATCATTAGAACGACCCCGAGCGAGGAGACTTCCCAGAGCCGCTTCCTGGTGAAAGCATGTCGCATGGGAGCTCGTGAGGGATCACCTCACCATGCTCTGCTCTTCCAACTGAGTTAGAGAAATACGGAGCGTTCGACTGAAAGCCGCGAGAGGCCGGCGATTCAGAGCTGGGTGAAGGCTTGGATTTCATTGGTGATCCCATCCCAGCATGTGGCATCAGTGCCCCTCAGGAATACACTTGTTATGGAGTAGGGAAGCCTGGACATGGGTCCCCTTGCTCCTTCCTACCCACAGCAGCCAGCAATGGCCCAAGGTGCTAAATTTTGAGCCAGGTTTTGAACACCCCAAAGTTTAGGGCTGTTCAGACCAGGGGGCCAGATTCCCAGCTAGTGTCCGTATCTATTGGCTGCCCCCCGATCCTCCACCAGGGTACACTGGTGTAACTCCAGGGAAGGCTCTCGCACAAGGTCGCAAGGGAAGTCTGTAGCAGAGCTTGGACTGGAACGTGGAGAGCCTGTGTCTGAGCCACCGTGCCCAGCTTCGGTGTGAGCAGAGCAACCTCGTGCACGCTGGGCGTATGGAGTGTGCGGGCGTCTTACCGTGTGTGTGTGTACGTGTGTATTACCTAGTGTATACTCACACATGTTTGCGTGTGTGGCAGGGGGTGTATTACCCAGTGTACGTGTGTGTGTGTGTACTGTTTACTTTATCTACCCCTGAAATGCAGCTGTCTCTGGGGTGAAAATGCAGCAGTTGTTTTAACAGTTTTCCCAACTGTGGCGCCGGGCTGAGTTGTGCCCGGCCCTATGTGAGCCCGCTGGCCTGGCACATGCTCAAACGCTGACACCCTTGACTACAGGCTGGACACAGTCACAGTCCTGGCCAAGGTGGGTCAGTAACCGTGCCCCCGAGGCCTCAGTTCTGCCTGAGCTACAATCCCTCCAGCAGCTCCTGCTGCCCCCTACCCCTCCCATAGGAGCTGGGCCTTAAAGACTCCACTGTGTCCCCAAAGGGCTGGGCCCCTCTCTCCCCACATCCACCCTTTGCCCCTGGCTCCCACTTGCGTAGTTCCCCTCAGACTCTCCAAGCCGGGGGCCATGCAGTTTGCAGCCCTGGGTCACGGCAGCATCTCTAGGTTAGCTCTCGGCTTCTTCGTAAAGATGAAGCCAAAGTAGGAGCCTGTTGTCGCTAGGCCTGACCCGATCGGCTCAGGGGACGCCCAGCCATGGCTTATGCTTCTCACCGTTAGCGTGTGGCGACGCAGGGGAGGAACGGGAACTGACGTGGTTTCTGCCCAATAGTCGGTTTTTCGCCGCAGTTCAACTCCTGGAGCCCCCTGGGTTAAGGAGATGGCGGCATCTCCACGTACACTGGTACATATTCCTCCCGCCCATCGGCCGGGAACCTGACACGACTGAATCCCTCAGGGTGCCCTCGGCCGCACCTCTCGGTTCAGCACTCGGCTCCCGCGCTGCGAGGGGGTCGATGGCCGGGAACAAGACTATTGCTTTCTCTGCAATCTCCTCGTAACAAAGAGAAGCTTAATCCGCCTGCCAATCCTCACTCTCCCCGGAAAAAGGAGAACTCGGTGAAATCTAGGAACCGGAGCTCGATCAAGCAACAGCCGAGACGTTTTAGGGAGCACGTTAGTATGATAGAAAGGCCTGGCTGCCCTGTTGAGGGAGATTTCCTTTGCTCTTGAGAAGCTGGTGGATTGTTACAATCAGACTGTTAACAGCGCTGCTCGCAGTGACTTGTTCAGCGAGGAAGTCGTTCGGGGTAGACAGGCAGGTCAGCACACAGAGGGCAGGGGGGTTCCGCAGGTAACACTCAATCCCCGGCTCTGCCCGCACGTTCCTGCGTGACCAAATCCCTCGGGCCAGGCCCGTCAGCCTCCAGTGCCGAAAGCTACCCCCCGAGGTGGACGTGATGGGATTGCCTGCAGTGGTGGTCGAGGACTGCGCGAGGTAAGGAGCACAGGATCCGACCGGCTGTGAGGATCACTTCACAACAGGGGCCATCGCCCCCACCCCCACCCCATCACTAGTGCTGGCTGACGGCCAGAGCCTCCTGCAGGCCTGCTACCTGAAGCTCGGAGCCCCACCATGCTGACAGTTCTGGGGCTCAGCCCGGAGTTCCCCTCGGCCTCACACTCTTGCTCAGAGGGGCTCTTGCTTAAGGTCACGGCGCCAGGGTCAGGTTTGGCCAGGGATCAAAGTCAATTCTCCTGTGCTTTATTCGCCAGAGCATCCTCCCCCCACCAGTGACACATGTAGGGTGGCCAGTTTTGGTTGGCCGTAGTCCTGGAGGTTTGATCGCGTGACGTCATCTTTAATTAAAGATTAGTCTTTCATTCCTGGCGACTCCAGGACAGTCCTGGAGGGCTGACAACCCTTTAACACATGTGCACCCAGTTCCTATTGACTTCAGTCTGACAGCATCCTTCTCTGCAGAGAATACGAGCCCCGACACTGGGAGGGCCAAGCCCCTCCAGCTCATAAATCCCTCAGCTCGGGCCCTGGGGCAACCATGATTTGGCCCTGTCGTTTCACTCAATATCCCCTAACATGAAAGGGCTCTGCAGCCTCCAAAGGCGGAATTCTCCTTTTCAGTCTCTGCCCTCAGGCAGCAGAACAGTGACCTTCGGGGGTCTCCACTGGGAGGAATCAGAGAGGGAACCGTTGCCCTCTGTATCATCCAGGAAATGGACAAACACTGAGCTGAGAAACTTCTCCGTCAGGTGCGATCCGCTCCCGCCAGAGCCATCCTGTGGCTTGTCAACATTTGCCCGGCGAGCAGGTCTATGTGCTTTGTGGGGTGGGGGGAAAACTACATACAAAGCTTGGGCCCAGGTAGACGCATGTAAATAACAAGACAAGGCGGGGTGGCCAAGAGGTTAATGGGGCGGCTGGATCCGTTTGCAGATTAAAGGAACAAGACTCTTTGAACCTGTCTCTGCTCTGGTGAGTGTCCTCAATACCCACCGTCTCCAGCTGTCTGGTTACGTAGCTCCACTTGGGACGTTCACTACGTGACTGGCTCTGAGTCGATTAGTTTTTTTAGCTGCGGCTTGGCGAGTTGCGTCCGGCTCACTGTAAATAAGGTAAATGCAAGTTTGCAGAGGGCGCTTAATCCCTGGGAGAGGTGGATCCCATGCTGGCGCCGTGCCTAATGCCGCTGAGGAGTCAAAGTAGGACACAGGGGCCGAAGCAGCCTGGTGCGGGGGAAGCCGGGTGCTGCTGGCGATTTAAAGCGGCCGCGGTGCAGCCCTTGCGTGGGTCTCTGCTTGTGATCAGAACGCAGGGGGCAGCCTGGAGACGATGCGGCTGGTCTGGCTCGAGTCCAGCCGAGGTTCAGGAGCAAGGCTGCGACTCTGCTGTCCCCAGCCTGTCTAGGTCTGGCCGAGGTCTCGGAAGGGTGGGGAGGGATTCCACGGATTCCTCTCAATCCCGAGCTGCGGCCGCCCAGTAAGTGACGCTCCATGCACACTTACACCCACAGGGCCTGACCCTCCGAGGTGCTCTGGGCTCCTTGCAACATGCTGGGCCCCCTCCATGATGTTCATGTCGTTCGGGCTCAGGACTTTAAAGATATTTAGGCATGGTCTCCTGCACCCAACGCACTGGAGCTCCAGCCCTGATTAACTACAAAAAAGAACCCCTGTCCCTGATTATCAGAGAAAATACAACGGGACCATCGTAAGTCTCCTGCTGCTTCTTAGGCCTTGCCCGCGCTAGGGCAGTCTTACCAGGGTAGCGCTACCAGCCACCCTCTCAACCGGTCTGGCTCCTACCAGCTCCCCAGATGGAACGAGCCCTTTGATGCTGGTATAACTGGGCCTGGACGAGGGCTTTTGCCAGTGCAGAAGTGTCACGAAAAATCACAGCCCGAACCAACACTGCTGTCCTAGTGCCGACCTGGCCTCAGTCTCTCTGCTGACTCCTGTATCCCAGACAAAGGGCATGTCCCTGCTGCAAACACAGTAGCTGGGTACATCTAGCCGAGCTGCTGTCACACCCACAGTCCGGTCCTCCCATCCAGCTGCCATAGCAAATGGGTCTCGCTCTCCCGTCAAAGCTGAGGCTGCTCTGAGTTCTGTACAGGAAACACCCAGCTGTCCCAGGGGGACGGGACATGGATTTTATCTGGGTTCGTGACTCTCTAGCCTGAGAGGACAAAGAGAACCAGGGGCAGGAGACTGAAGCTGGACAAATTCCAGCTGGAAATAAGGCATTCAGAGGGAGGGCAGCCCACCACTGGGACAGTTGAGATAGGGCTGTGGTGGATTCCTCCATCGCTCCTCCATTCCTTCATTGGAGGGAATGTTCTCCTCTCCACGGGCAGGGAGTTCTTCCCACTGCTGTTCTTCCTTCTCCCACCCCCTGCTCCTCCAGGGGAGATCAGACCCCCCCCCCCACCCCTCCAAAGTCAAAGCCCATTGCCTGGCCCTGTATCTAATTCACGTGCTCGGGGCTGGCCTGGCACAATATATTGATATCTTTCGTCTGGACTGGGACAGGCACTCCCAGTCTCAATGAGGCGTCCAGCCCTCTTGGGCCTTTAGGAAGGGGACATGGCAAGGGAGATGTGGCACCCTTCGTATCTGAGAGCACCCATCAGACCTTCCTTACAGCTGGCGGTGGGGAGGTTAAAGAGACGGTGGATTAATAATCCAGTCAGAGCTGCCTGGTGATGGAAATGACTGCTTTCTTACCCGCCCGGATTCCTGCTGCCGAACAGGGTTGTGAGTTAGACCCAGGAGGGGACAGAAAGGATCAGCCGGCTGGGTGCTCTTTGCTGACAGCAGTCCTTTGTTAACCCTGGCGTGGGAGAGTTTTGCTTGGCCCTCACTGGGGGTGCTGGCAGGCAGGGGCTGCAGGCTGATCGCTGGCACCGGCAGGTGGGGACTCCTTGTAGCAACCGATCTGCTAACCCCTTGCTGAGGGTGCTGGATGGGGAAGCCTAATGAGGCATCCATTCTGGGAGGCATCCATTCTGCTTCGAAGATCAAAACACCCCTCGTGCCCTCTGTGGCTCCCCGGGCTGCAAAGCCTGCCTGCCATAGATGGGCGCCTGTCACGCAAGCGTGATCCGGAGACCAAAAAGCTGCTGGGAGACCTGCCTGGCCCCCTCTGGTAGATACCCTGGCTGTGTGTGGCATGGCTCCTGCTGCCAGGCAAGACCAAGTTCCCTGCATGTTGCCCTGAGGGTAGGACTCAAGCCTGCGTTTCCCCTTGGAGCACTTCTATGCCAGGAAGAGCCTGGAGCAGTCTCAGCTCTAGGGCACTGTCCCTGTCTAGTTGCCCTCAGGATGCCCTCAGGAGTGAGGGAAGGTAGGGCGGGGGGCCAGGGCACCACCCTTGAAGAGGGTCCAGCGTTCTCCCTCCCGTCTACAGAGCCAGCACTGTGGGGTTGGAGCCGTAGGACTGGGGCCTCGGGTCCACCCTGGGTCCTGCCCCCTTTCAGGCAGCTGGCACCCGCCCAAGCAGGGCACAAGGGACTCCCCTCTGGGACCCTGTCAGAAGGGTCTCAAGAAGGGGGAGTTTCCAATTGCCCAGCCAGCCGCCCACGGGCCGGTCAGGGGCTTTGTGCATATGGGATTGTGGCAATGGGGGAGTGGCATGCGCAGGACAGGGGAGTTGTTCAAAGAGGGGGGACTGGTGGGTGCTGTGGGGGGACAGTCGTGGTCATGGACGCTACACGCACTGTCTCGCCCACTCCTGCTTGTTTCCCTCTAGCTTAAATCTGGACTCCGGGGGTCCCCGGGCTCACGCCCTGCCCCGCAGTCATGCGGGGAGCTGGCAGATTGGCATTAGCTGGAGGGCTCCATTGCCAAATCGGATTTGAGATCAGGCAGTGAAGTGTAGCAGTTTTTCAAATCTTCATCCCCCTCCACCTCAGCCCTGCAGCGGGGACTGTGCGGATTTAGAAGAGAAGGTTTTCCCCGCAGGAGGCTGGGAACGACAGGCTCTTAATCCCCAAGCCTGTTAATGGAGGGGCTGTGAGCTTGGCTCGGACACAGGAAAATCACAGCTCGGTGAAAGTTTCCATTGCTTAGAGAAGGCAAATCCTTCCAGTTCTCTAGGATAAAACTCCTCTCGCTGTCACGGTCACTGCTGTCTCCTGACAGTTCCCAGTATCTCCCCACTCTCCCTCGGTGCGTGTCCCCCTTGGAGAGCCTGTTTGCTGTAATTATTCAGCATGCAGTCTATGCGCTGCCCTTCCCCCACCTTAAATTATAAATGGCCCTTGGTGCACAGGCACACAAAAGCTCTTTTAAGGCCATCGTTAGCTGTAATTAGGATCCGTCACTCATCTTCAGCAGTTAACGATGAGCCGAAAGCCACAGGAATCCAGCAGCAGATAAAATAAACACGGTTTCAAACGCTCTGGAAATAACAAATCCTAATTACACAGCGTGGCCCCGAAATAAGGGCTGTCCCAGGGGGCTGCTCTGCGAACAGAGCGCGAGGCGAGCTGCTCCGGGAAGCCTGGGCGCTGGAAGGCAGCTGGGTTCGAGCCGATGCTGGGTTTGAATGGGAACCCCCCATCCAAAGCTCTTCCCCCTTTTGGAGGTGGGCATGGGGTCAGGATCTATCCCCGATTCCAGACCTGAATGGCATGAGTGGAACCAAATCTCCGGAGCCCCAGCTCTCGGCAGGTGCAAACTCTGGATACGAATTTCCCAACTGACTCCTGTGACTGACAGGGCAATTTCGTGCAATATCCGTGGGCGATTGGACTATATCAGGTTTGTGTATCATTGTGGGCTGGCCATTGTATGTCATTCCATGGAGGGAGGGTGACGCGGGTTCCCCCAGGGGCTAAGAACAGTGCGGGGGTGATTAGGCAAATTCACTCAGGTGATAACGCCTCCAGAGAGGTCCCACCACCTGGAGAGGCTCGCCTAGACTGGTTCATAGTGGTTTCTCCAGATACCCGACAAAGAAAGGACTTTGGGATAAATAGCCTGAGTTTAAACTGTCTCAGGGCCTGCTTTCTGACCCAGACAACGGACAGGGCCTTCTGTCCAAGGAGACCCCAGTCCTTCCTGGGAAGGGTGGGAAGGACTTTGGCCTACTGAGGCCCTGTAAGACTGATGGGTGACCTCTGGTGAGCTGTTAGCATGCGCATAGGAGCTTTCTATGTTTTCTCTGTAAGGCTTTCACCTTAAGAACAAATAGGCTTGCGTAGAAAGAGCTGCGTGGAACTCATAACTGCTGGCAGTTACGCTGTTCGTAAGGCTGCAAAGAGAAAGTAAAGGGCAGCTGCTGGCCTGCTGGGAGTGTCCCAGCGTAGGCCGGGAGCTACGCAGCCTGGAAGAACCCCGGTCAGGAGGAGAGAGACGTGGGTCTCCACCCACCAGAGGTGACGTCTGGGTGCCAGGAGCCTCGGAGGAGGGGCCTTGGGTGGACCACACGGGGGAAATACGGGTGCAGTTGCTCCGAACTGTGACAACTCCAGTCTCCGCAACGGGCCCAATCCAAACCCAAAGGCTCAAAGCAGGGCCCAGTTGTGCCCTCCCAGCTGTGCAGAGCTTGGCTTTTGGAGAGGCCATGTGGGTGAGTGGCTAACGTGGCTGGGAGTCAGGAGATCTGGGTTCACTCCCTCAGCCAGGGCTGGCTCCTGGTGGCAGGTGGCGGCTACACGTACTAAACCCAGTAGCTTCATATGGCTTCACTTAGAGATGAGCCAAAGCCAAGGCCCCTGTCCTAGCGCTCCTGAACCCCAGTGGGATTTGGGAGTCCATCCCAGATCCAAACTGCATGGCTGGTGCCCACCTAGCCAGGCACCAGGGACCCCCGGGCTCAGGGCCTGAGCTGAGCTCTGCCGCTTGGGGCCTGGTGTTAGTATCAACCCGAAACGAGGCCAAAGGCTGTCGTTTCTGTGGTGTTTCAGCCAGGCAGTTGGGGGGTTCACTCAAATTGACCCTTGGGCATACAAAGCCGTGAAGCCAAAAGAAGGTTCTTGTGGCCTCTGCTAACTGAACTGCCAAGTTTGTGGGCCGGATCCTCATCTGGAGTCCAGCGACATAGCTCCGGGGAAGCCAACAGAATGATGTCATCTGCCACCCGGCCCTTCCTTTTGCCCCCTCGGCCATCGCAGCAGAGCTGCGGAGGAGTGAAACCCAGTGAAGTGGGACTCCGGCCTCCTGAGTGCTCTTCCCACCACTGCTCTCGACGCTCGGTGAGACCTCAGACCGTTCTGCTCTGCTCTCTGTTTCCCCTTTGGTTCCATCACAACAATGCTCAGCCACCTTTCACAAAGGGCTGTGACTGCAAAGCCCCAAAGGGCACTCTGCACTCTCCGAAATAACAGAAATAATCCAGAGCCCAGGATAGGCCCAAGAAACTAATCGATTGACACGAACCTGCCCAAAGTTAGGATGAATCACTCCTATGACTGTAGCAACTGAGGCGTCTGCGGAGATCAGGTCCCATTGTGCCAGGTGCTGTACGCATGCACGTATCAAGAGACAGCCCCTGATCTAGACAGTTTACAGTCTAACGAGAGGAGAAACAGGCACAGAGAGAGGTGACTCGTCTCAGGTCACCCAGCATGGGACCACAGAACCCAGCCCAGCATCGACCACAGCATCTCTTACAACCGCACAGCAACATGCTTGTCTCTAAGACAGGAGGAAGGCAGAGAACTGAGGGAGGGATAACTCAGTGGTTTGAGCATTGGCCTGCTAAACCCAGGGTTGTGAGTTCAATCCTTGAGGGGGCCATTTAGGGTTCTGGGGCAAAAATTGGGGATTGGTCCTGCTTTGAGCAGGGGGTTGGATTAGATGACCTCCTGAGGTCCCTTCCAACCCTGATATTCTATGAACTAAAGGATTCATGTCAGTGATGGACTTGTGGGGCCTGGGATCAGCCCAGCGGGATGAGGATGAGCCTGGGTCTGTCAGGCGGGCTGGCGATTGTATCGCTATTTGTATTGTGGCACCGAGGAGCCTCCATCATGGGGCAGGACATGAGCATGCTAGGAGCAGTACGAACACCTTAGCAGCATGCTACCATGCTACAAAGGGGACGGGGGAAGAAACGGTGCTGACCACAGCTGGTTGTGCTGTACTGGACTTGGGGGAAGGGTCCTGCTGGACTCCCCTGCAGGGAGAGGAGACCTAAGCCTGGCCCAGAGCCGCGGTTGTGGATTTATGCCGTGGGCCAAATTCAAAGGGGGAGTAAACAGCACATCAGTGCAGCACAACAGTGAGTTGGTGCCAGTTGACCAGAGTGGTGTAATTTAGGCCTTGTCTACACACAAGCCCGGCCCCATCTAGTGAAATGATGCAAACCCATGTGGACACTCTGAATGCGGATTGTGTCTACATGGGGAAATTTGCCAGCATTGCTATCTGGGTATAGTTACACTGCTATAGCTGTACCTGAGTGGGTTCTCTTGTTCCAGACATAGCTAAGCTGAACAAGGCCATTGTTATTCCGAATCAGAGTGTCCACATGGGAAGTTCTACCAGTATAACTGGTTTCAGAGTAACAGCCGTGTTAGTCTGTATTCGCAAAAAGAAAAGGAGTACTTGTGGCACCTTAGAGACTAACCAATTTATTTGAGCATAAGCTTTCGTGAGCTACAGCTGGGTCCTGGTTTACTAATGCTGGTAAATTTCTCCCTGCAGACAAGCTCTAAGAAGGGCTAAGTCTGGTTTACCTGAAACCTGTTCCTGACCAAATGAATGAAGTGTGTCTATGTGGCCTTCTGAGCTGGTTTAACTCCATCCGTTTTAAATGGTATCATCAGTAAACCGGCGCAGCCCTGCGTGTAGATGGACCCTGTCCCAGCACCTGGCACTTCTTCTGCCTCCTGAGCTATGCCAGTATATCTAGCCCTTGATTGCTCTTGGCCGCTCACCGTTCTCCTGGGCTCCCTCTCCCAAGCTCACCCCTTCCCGAGGCCAGGTGTGCAAAAGCCAGCCATCCCAGGTGGGGCTGTACGCTCTGCATTTAAATGTCCATCCTTAACGAAGGCGCTCAGGGATCCCGCAGTGAGCATGCTCCGGGTGGAGCAGTGACTCCCCTCGTGTCCTGCCTCCAGCCATGTTGTAATGAATGCTCTGGGTGGGGGGCGCGCAGTCCTCCGAAGGCTGCAGCCACGTACATAGCAAATCAATCCAATGTGCTGCATTTAAAGGGACGTCCCCGTACCTTCCGGGTGGATTATGTCAGATGGGGTCTCCGGCAAGCAGGGCGTGATAAATACTGTGCTGCGTCCCATCTTGCCGCCCTATGGGAGGCTGCGGGGTTTCGTTCCAAGGGCAAGGTGATACCAATGAAGGCGTTCTTGCTTCGGGGTTGTTGTTCGCAGCATCCCGAATCTGCCCTTCTCCCAAACCTAGAGTGTCCTTCCTTTGGCTTCATTCACCCCAGCACTGAGCGCTCCTCCACAAGGGTGCCTTCTCCTACGCTGCCCTTAGGAACATAGGATTCGCTGCACTGCGTCCAGGTGCCAGCCCATCGATTCCGGTCTCCCAGCCAGTGCTGATCATTCACGTGGGGGCAAATCTCTCCCCCTAGCCAATAGTACGACACCACTCGTGGAGGAATTGGCTGCTTCCAACCCTCTGTGCTGATTGCATACACGCTGAGTCCCCTGACCTTAAGAATATAAGAATAGCCATATGGGGTCAGACCAAAGGTCCAGCTAGGCCAATATCCTGTCTTCCAACAGTGGCCAATGCCAGGTGCTTCTAAGGGAATGAACAGAACAGGGAATCATCAAGTGATCCAATGCATGTCGCCCATTCCCAGCATCTGGCAATCAGAGGCTAGGGACACCCGCAGCATGGGGTTGCATCCCTGAGCATCTTGGCTAATAGCCATTGATGGACCATTGCTAATAGCCATTGCTCCATGAATTTATCTAGTTCCTTTTTTAATCCAGTTATACTTTTGGCCTTCACAACATCCCTGGCAACAAGTTCCACAGGTTGACTGTGCATTGTGTGAAGAAGTATTTCCTTTTGTTTGTTTTAAACCCGCTGCCTATTAAATACATCGGTTGATCCCCTGGTTCTTGTGTTATGTGAAGAGGTAAATAACACTTCCTTATTCACTTTCTCCACACCAGTCAAGCTTAGCATGGGCATCTGAAGTTATTGGTGATAACATTATCCAGCCGTTTAAAGCAAATTCAGCCACACCATTTGACTTGAAGACCATCCTACAGCCAGGAATTCCATAGATTAACATTCATGTAGGTGTGGATCCAGAATACCCTTGCTAGATGGAGCTCGGGGAGGACTGCCACATGGAAAGAAGGATGGTATTAGCCTTCTGGCTTATCAGAAGCATACGCTTTCTTATGGCACTGTTTATGCTCTGGTTCAACCACAGCTCATTGGAGTTATTATAGGAATCCCTGCGTGGAGTCCCTGGCTTGTGCTATGCATGAGGTCAGGCTCTTCTGGCCTTCCAGGCTATGAATCACCCGCACATCATCCGGAGGCAGTGGATAGGCAGGGGGCCGAGTAGGAGTCCCTGAGATCTAATTGTTGTTTATTTATATCATTGAGGAAGGAAGTTGGAATGATTCAAACCATCCAGCTATGCACAGCGCTAGCCTGTACAGTAATGGATTCCTAGCATCATTACCCTCATATTCCCTGCCCCGTTCCCTCTGTCTCTTTGTTACACCTACTTGTGTATTGTCGTAGGTAGAGTGGAAACTCGCTGAGACAGGGTCTGCCTCTTACCATGCGTCTGTGCAGGGCCTAGCACGGTGAAGCCCTGATTCTAAGTCAGAGCAATGGTAATACATGTAGCTAATATCACAGAGCCTTATGGCTAGTAATCTAAAGGACAGTGCCACTTGGGTGTTGGCTGTATGGGAACCTACGTGTAATGGTGGTGGACTGGGTTGGATCCTTTGGGAGCAGCCTTGGCTTTGATCGACCAGACTCCTGTTGGCTCCCTCTCCAGATCTCTGCCCAGGATTCTGGAACAACCAAAGAAGAGGCTTCCTCTGGAGACTCCATCCCAGATTTTGCACAGAGCCCAGGGCAAGCTGGGGCTGCTGGACTTGGGGATTTTAGGCAGTGCCCTGCAGCTGGGTGAAGCACAGCCATGTTGTGTCTCAGTGCTGTGGTTTGAGGAGCTCTCGGTAACCCAGGATACAGCTCCACCCTGCAGAGCTTCTGGCTGATCCGGCTGCTCCCCTTCCTGGGCGAGGCGTGTACAGTGAAAGTATGTCATTAAATTAGGGGACCTGGAAAGCTCCCCCACAATTGTCAGAGCAGGAGCCAGTTAATGGGGTTTGCATTGCAGGGGCCTTTTTCCGGTGGTGGCAGGGCAGAGGATTAAAAAGTAAACTCCAGCAAACAGATCCCTGGTGCATGCATGTGGGTCTGGCTCCAAAGTCTCAGAGATGCAGGGCTCCGCACCCAGTCCCATGGGCAGGAACAGCTGGCTGAGGAAGGCCAGGCTAGCACCGGTTGGTGTGTACGGCAGCGAGGGTGAAACCTTCCAGATGTTTGCACCTGTCTCCAGCTCCGCGCTGTGGGGCAGGTTTGCAAAAGGCTGAAGTTGCACGGCTGCTCCAGCGGCGAGCGCCAGCCCCCCGGGGACACGAGCTCTCCGGTGATTTAATTTGTGGCATTTGGGAGCTCGGCCAGCATTCGTCTGTAGGCACGGATGGGACCCTCTGGCCCTGATTTTCTCCTCACCTAGCTCCATTGATGCCAGCAGGAGCGGACAATGGGGCTCTCTCTCCAGCGGCTTTCCAACCCATCTATAGAGCTATGATCGGGGGGGGATTGTCCCAGGTACACAGAGGAACCTAGCTCAGGTGGGACCGGAGTCAGGAGAGCAAGGTCCTAGTTCAGGCTCTCGCCGTGAATCTGGCCCACCCTGTGCCTCAGTTTCCCCGTTTGTAAGTGCGGGGGATGATCCTTCCCTCCCCCACTGGGGGTGCTGTGTTGCTACATTCACTTACATTGCTAAAGATCATCAAATAGGAGGTGCTCTAACCGTAGGGAGTGTAATATCTGAAAAAGATTTGGTGGTCATGGTGGATAATCATAGGACCACAGGGTTAGAAGGGACCACAAGGGTCATCTACTCTAACCCCCTGCCAAGATGCAGGATTTGTTGTGTCTAAACCATCCATCAACTGAACATGATCTCCCAGTGCGACACTGTGGCTAAAAGAGCCAGTGCCATCCTGGGAGGCACAAACAGAGGAATCTCCAGTAGGAGCAGAGAGGTGATTTTACCTCTGGATTTGGCCCCGGTGCGACCGCTGCTGCAATCCTGGGTCAAGTCTGGTGCCCACCATTCAAGAAGGATGTTGATAAATTTGAGAGGGTTCAGAGAAGATCCATGAGAATGATCAAAGGATTAGAAAACCTGCCTTCTAGTGCTAAATTCGAGGAGCTCAAATCCATTTATCTTAACAAAGAGAAAGTTTAAGGGTGACATGATTACAGTCTGCAAGTACTTACAGGGTAACACACATTTCATAATGGGCTCTTTAATCTAGCAGAGAAAGATCTGACACAATCCAATGGTTGGAAGCTGAAGCTAGACAAATTCTAGACAAAAGCTAGATGAGGTGTACATTTTTAACTGTGAGAGTAATTAGCCATTGGAACAATTGACTAAAGGTCGTGGTGGATTCTCCATCACTGACAATTTTTTCAATCAAGATTGGCTGTTTCTCTAATAGATCTGCTCTAGGAGTTATTTGGGGCCTGTGTTATACAGGGGGCCAGACCAGAAGATCACAAGGACCCCTTCTGGCCCATAAGAAGCTATGAATATACAGTACAAAGGCTTGCTGTGTGTTCTGCTTGCATGCATGTCAGCATGCATGTGTGGCTCTGTGGATATGTGCATGCATGGTGGAATAACTCACACACACACTTTGTAAAGTCTTGGCACTTATTTTATTTCCTCAGCCTAAAATAAAGTCCAGTTTAATCACAGGATGCAGTCAGTCCCGGCAGGTGGGATATGTCTCCACTTTCCAGAGGTCAGCCCCTGCTCCAGTGCAAGTTAGCTGGGCCTCCATGGAAGGACTCTGGGTTGTACTGAACCCACTGGCATTTTGGTTTCTAAATAAGATTGCAGAGATTTCTGGCACGCCCGTTCCTCAGAAAAAAAGATATCCGATAGCTAACAAATGACTGACTTCCTAGAGCAGCTTCCAGCTGAAGACCTTGAAGCATATAAGGCTCCTGTCTCCCTTGTGAGGCCGGTAATTATTCTCCTTATTGCAGCTGTGGAGAAACTGAGGCGCACAGAGGTTCAGTCACTTTTTCAAGGTCACTCAGTACATCTGTGGCAGAGCCAGGTGAGAACCTAGATGTCCCAGCTCCTGGTGCCACGTCTAATAGGCAAGAGTGTCCCAAAGATCTGTTGAACATCTCGCTCTCCCCCGATCTAAGCTTACCATGTCCCCAGAAGGTGACCCAGTGGTCTTTACACCACTTCACATCCTATTTAGAACAGAGGTGCTGACTGCGGTCTCCAGTGAGCTGGCTGGTTGTATGATCTAGCTTCCTTCCTTGTTTCCAGCCGCTAAATTGCAAGAAAAGGAGCTAAGAACACATGGATACCTTGCTAACGTTACTTTTCTATGGCAGCAATTACCACGTCGTGTGGTCACGAATAAGCGTGGTCCATGCAGTCATGGATGGGAGCGGAAAGAGGGTCTGTGCGATGGCGAATACAAGACTACCTCTCTATTAAAATGTGGGCCACGTGAGGACCCCTTAATTGGAGGCCCTGGTGGGTGCTGACAATAGCTGTGGGGTGAGGTCTGTTTATTGGCAGGGAAAGCGATCGCTTTGGGGTTTGCCGATGGTGGGTGTGTCACATGGCGACTGTTGCGGGCAGAAATATAATCTGGGTCTTTGTCCTCCTTTCCTTTTGTCCCAGCCCACGTGCACAATCTGATGGGCCAGAGAAATCAGCATCAGCAGCTGTAGGTGCTGTGGGGATGGGAAGACGCAAACAGAGCCTGTATTGTCCTCAGCCGTTCCATTTCTGCCCCTGGTTTCTAAACACAGACCGTGGTGGTGGTTTTGCAGATGGGAACCAGCTCTTTGCACGTTCCTTGCCCTGCCCGCGCTATGGCGCTTGCAAAGCCACAGTGGCACAAAGCAGCCCTCCTTGTTTACAGTCAATTCCTCCAGGGAACAAACAGAGCAAGGACCAAGGAGAGCTCTGGCCGAAACAGAGGGAGAATCCCCGGGTGAGACATGTCCCCAGAGCGGGGCAGATTTGCAGCTGCTGCAGCGGGTTGGTCTCCTTAACGCTCGTCCGTTTCAGACCTTTCTTCAGCCCCCTCCCCCGATCCCCTGGGCCTGTTCACAGTTGAAGGGCTGCGGCTCCCGTGCTGTGCTGTGAAGATGAATTTGTTCCCCTCCATTGTGGGCCTGCTTCCCAGCTAGGACTTTGTGATGTGGGCCCTCACCTCCCTTTGAAGTGATGGGGCCAGACCTGCCGCAGGTGTAAATCACAGTAGATCCAGGGACTTCAGTGGCTCTGTGCCAATGTACGCCAGTGAAGAGCTGACTCATTGTCTTGGATGGGGTTATTGGCACCTCTCAGGACAGGCTAACTTGAGAGAACGGTTCACAAGGACTCCTTGCCTGAGGAACTGACCCTCTTTTCCTTCCTATGAAATATCCATGCACAGACCATGATTTCCTCAGTTATTTGCTCTCGGAGATCAAGGTTGGTTAGTTGTGATTGATTAGATAAGTCACATGGTATTGTTCTGTTATCTGATTGGATGAGCATGTAAATGTAATGTAACTGTAAATTGTTGCATTCCCCTCTAGTGGCTGGTCCACAAAGAGGATAATAGCATACTACTGCCACAAAGTAACGGAGTTACTCCCTTAGGTCATGTAATAGAGTTCTGCACTGTGATATGGAATATCCTGTGTTCAAACCTCACATGGGACAGAAGCACTTCCGGTGGGGAATATTCACGTGTGTGAATCTGAACTTTGGTTGCCAAGAATAACCACCCCTAGGGATTTCCCCAAATATTTGCGCTGGTAAAGCCGATCCCAGCACCGTTCATGGGCAGCAAGCGCAAAAGGGGCGTGAGCACAGCCAGAGCGAATCCAAGCAAGCAGCCACAGAAAGTGTTGTGTGTTGTAAATAGATGCAGATGGTTGGAGAGAGAGACAAAGAGATTGGAGTGGGTAGGCAGACAGGCGCTGTAGCTGTACATGCAGGGTTTATTTTATTAACGCCTCTGAAAGGAAAGTCTAGGACACCCTTCCCCCAGGTTGATTGCTATAAGATCTTGTATAAATCCCACCACGTACAAGAATGGCTCCAACAGTATCTGAGCAACAAAGCTCCTTCAGCCACTTCCCCTAGCTACAGAGCTCAGACAGACAGCAAAACCGCCTAGTCCAGATCCCAGACCACCTCAGAGCCTGGCTTTTTATCACCAGTCTCTCCAGTTGTCTCCTCTTAACTCACCCACCTCTCCTTGTGGACTCCCTAGTCTTGTCGTCTCACAGCCAGAGTTGCTCTGCTTTGACATGTGGCCATTTGAAGATTCGAGATGGTGTTGGACCCACTGCCTCCCAGCCTTGAAGCTATGGCCCAGGAACATGTACACACAGCCAAGGGGACCGGGAAGATGGTATATGGGGAATAGATGGTCACATACACTCACATTAAACATTAGCATTTGTCGGTGAGCAACAAGAGCCGTTCCACATGGGAGAACGTGATGAGTCACAATTGGGTTCTGTCAAGGTTCCTTCCCCACTCTGAACTCTAGGGTACAGATGTGGGGACCTGCATGAAAACCTCCTAAGCTTATTTTTACCAGCTTAGGTTAAAACTTCCCCAAGGTACAAACTATTTCCCTTTTTCCCTTGGACTTTATTACTGCCACCACCAAGCGTCTAACAGATATATAACTGGGAAAGAGCCCTCTTGGAAACGTCTTTCCCCCCCAGATCCTCCCCAAACCCTACACCCCCTTTCCTGGGGAAGGCTTGATAAAAATCCTCACCAATTTACATAGGTGAACACAAACCCAAACCCTTGGATCTTAAGAACAATGAAAAAAGCAATCAGGTTCTTAAAAGAAGAATTTTAATAGAAGAAAAAGTAAAAGAATCACCTCTGTCAAATCAGGATGGTAAATACCTTACAGGATAATCAGATTCAAAACGTAGAGAATCCTTCTAGGCAAAACCTTAAGTTACAAAAAGACACAAAGACAGGAATATCCATTCCATTCAGCACAGCTTATTTTCTCAGCCATTTAAAGAAAACAGAATCTAAGGCATATCTAGCTAGATTACTTACTAAGTTCTAAGACTCCATTCCTGTTCTGTCCCCGGCAAAAGCATCACACAGACAGACAGAGAGAGAGGTTTTTCTCCCTCCCTCTAGCTTTTGAAAGTATCTTGTCTCCTCATTGGTCATTTTGGATCAGGTGCCTGCGAGGTTATCCTAGCTTCTTAACCCTTTACAGATGAAAGGGTTTTTCCTCTGGCCAGGAGGGATTTTAAAGGTGTTTACCCTTCCCTTTATATTTATGACAGGTTCCGATTGGCAGGCCCAACAATTGGTCTGTGGATAAACGGCATTCAGCCAGCCACTTGTCTAATCAGTCCCTCTCGGAGCTGGCGTAGAAATGCCATGCAGACGCTCTCTCTCCTTTGTCACCATCTCTTGGCTTTAAGCTTCCCCCAGGCAGGAAAGAGGGGTCTAGTCACTGGATATGGGGCCTGGGAGTCATAGATTCATAGATATTAAGGTCAGAAGGGGCCATTATGATCATCCAGTCTGACCTCCTGCACAACGCAGGCCACAGAATCTCACTCCTGCGATAAAACTCTCCCCTATGTCTGAGCTATTGAAGTCCTCAAACCATGGTTTAAAGACTTCAAGGTGCAGAGAATCCTCCAGCAAGTGACCCGTGCCCCATGCTACAGAGGAAGGCGAAAAACCTTCAGGGCCTCTTCCAATCTGCCCTGGAGGAAAATTCCTTCCCACCCCCAAATATGGCGATCAGCTGAACCCTGAGCATATAGGCAAGATTCACCAGCCAGATACCCAGGAAAGAATTCTCTGTAGGAACTCAGATCCCACCCCATCTAACATCCCATCACAGGCCATTGGGCATATTTACCATGAATATTTAAAAATCAATTAATTGCTAAAATCATGTCAGGACTCCTTGAGGCTATTCCCCCACCTTGGCCACTGACTTGCAACATGGCTCTGGGCAAGTCATCTCAACGCCCCCTCTGGGAAAGAGGGAAAACACCACCTGCCTCAGCAGTGGCGCATTTCGAGTTAGTGGGGCCCTGTGCGCAGCTTCATTTTGGGGGCCCCCCCTCGGGAGCCAGCCAAGAAACAGAACATTCTCTCTTATCTCCTCCGCTTCCTGTTTTTCATTCATTTTTTCTTCATCCTCCTCCTATATTATAAGTAATGGGAAGTAAATGAAAATAAAGTGAGGTACCTTGATCGGGGCAGGGAGTTGGGGTGCAGGAGGGGGTACGGGGGTCAGGCTCTGGGCTGGGGTAGAGGGTCGGGGTCCTTACCTTAGGTGGTGCAGCTCCCAAAGCGACCGGCACACCCCCCCCCTCTGGCAGCAGCTCCTAGGTGGGGGGGTGGGGGTCTCCGCTCACCGCTGCCCGCAGGCATCACAGTTCTCGGCCAATGGGAGCTGCAGAGTTGCCACTTGGGGGGGTGGCAGCGCGTGGAGACACACACACGCCCCCCGCCCCCCCGGGGTCGCAGGGACATGCCCCCCACTTCCGGGAGCAGCAGGCAGGGAGCCACCTTAGCCCTGCTGCTGGCACATCTCTGCACGCCCCTTGGCGGGAGGGGGGCAGCGGGTCTCCGTGCGTGGGCAGGGGCAGCACGCGGAGCCACCTCCCCCTCTCCCCCCGCCAGCCAGGGGCGCGCAGAGACATGCCAGCAGCCGGCCACTTCCAGGAGCAGCATGAGGCCACCGGCCATGGCATGCAGGCAGCCTGCCTGAGCCCTGCTTTGCCACCAGCTGGGACTCGGGGGCAGGTTGTCAGATGAGATTTGTCCTGCATTTGGGGGGGCCCCCTGTCGTTGGGGGCCCCGTGCCACCACACTGTTTCCTGGTAAATCCGCACCTGTGCCTCAGCGGGTTGTTGGGAGGCTCTTAGGACCCGTGAGGAGCTTTGAGAAGCTCAGGGGAATGGCTTTCTGGAAGAGCAAAGTCTTTATGTGTTGTCAGCTGGTTTCCAGATCTGGGGCACTACCAGTCACTCTCAGGCAGCTACCTGGGGAGCGCAGTCGTGTCTGCAAGCCTAGCGGCTGTGCCTTCAGTTCACTGTGGGTACAGAGACATGCCAAATTTGAGGCACTTTTTCAGATCAAGTCCTTCAAAACTTCCCGTCTCTGGCTTACAAACAGCCCTCTCCTGCCGCCGCACCAGAAGTGGAAAGACATCCCCTTCGCCTGTGTGTTCTCCGCCCTCCCGCAGTGCCTGGCCTGCCTGCTTCATCTGTCTGTCTGCGCGCCACAGAACTTACTTCTGTGGCTCTTCGGAGCTTGGGCAGTGGCTGCCAGCACCCACCCTGCTTCCGCTGAAGTTCGTGCAGGGCAGGATTACAGTTCAATGGAGCCTAGAGCCACCCATCCTTTGCACCTCCCCGCAGAGACACTCCAGCCTGCCTCCTGAGGTGGCTTCTCAGGTCTCTTATGCCCTTGAGTCGCTGGCCTTCTTCCCCAATGAGTGAGCCCAAACACTTAGGTCCTGAGGGTGCCAGGGGGCGTGCAGCACATGTATAAGGGTGTCCCTGAAACAACCCTCCACCCCCACCTGCTAAAGCAATGACCACCATGTTGCCAGGGGTGGGGGGCAGGATCTGGGTTCAGGACTGTCACCCTCACAGGGTTCTGGGAAGCTAGGAAGCACCTTGTGGGCTTGTCCGGGGCCCTCTGGGGCCTGCTGGAGGGGCAGCATTGACTGGGCCACCGATACGCAGTGTTCAGCCCTTCTCACCAGAAGGGGGTGCTGCTGCGACATTGTTCCTTTGAGGGGGAGATTGAAGGGGCAGGTCCATGGGTTTCCAGAATGGCTTGGAGCACCCCAGGGAGCAGCCATGGGAGCCAGCCCCTACCCCAGTGCGGTTAACAGGCGTCCCTTCCCTCTTGGCGTTGGTCACCCGTCTGCTGTCCCCCAGGGGGCGCTTTGCTCAGGACAACCCGCTGAATGCACCTTAAATGGCTTAATCCCTGGTAAAACGAAGATTTGTATTCCCTGTAAGAGCCACAGGCTCCCTTTGTAACTGTGAGCCTCAGTTTCCTCGCTGTAAAACACCCCCAGCAGAATGTGAAGGTAAAGACATTAACGGCTAGGAGGGGCTTAGATATTGTGGTGACGGGGGCCAGATCCGTGCCATAGATAGATAGTTACAGTGGGTGGAGGGATTAAGGGATCCCCTTACATTGGGTAAGCTTGGGTTGGGGGAGGGGAGGAGACAGGGCTAGAGGGCCCTGCATAGGGAAACCAGAATGACTTTACGTTTCGGTGAAAACCCTGGGTCAGATTCTCAGACAGCACCAAACAGGCATGGCCCCATCCATGCCAATGGAGCGACTTCGATTCGCACCAGCTGGCAGCCTGGACCGCTTTGATTTCTGAATTCGCCTGCTTATTTGCTTCATTGTACTGGTCGCTCAGGCGTACCAGTGTTAAGCTAGCACACAAACACCAGGCAGAGAAACTTGCTTTGCTGCCCCAGCCAACCGAAAGGCAAAGAAAGGAACCAATCCCCAGAAGGAGCACTCTACATTTTAAAATCCTTTTCCTCTATTAGCTCAGGTGGGCGTTGGTAACACATTTTTGCATCCATCAGCCTCTCGCATTGATCCCCAGCAGGTAAAGGGGAAGTGAATAGTATGCATGAAACACCAAATATTTAGTGTGTTGGTCTGTATCCATGTCAGCCTATGACCGGCTTCCTTATCCTGCGATGACCCCCCCATCCCTTTCCCCTGAATCTGTAACCCCCCTTCCACCGTACATGCAGCCTTGGCGATACACAGGACAAGGGAGACAAGTTATCTTGGCAGCTGCTCCCAGGCAGCAAGAAAACTTCTCCAGCACCTTGGGATCATTGGTGGGTGATTTAGGGCCAATGCAGAGGATGCATTGGGCTGGGCCCTGAGTAACCAACGCATGTCTGAGCATTAAGGGTTTACTGCTAGAAGCTCCAGTCAATGAAGGCTCCGGGCATTCCTGCTCGGCTGATGTAATGCAGGCCTTGTGAGGGGCACATGAGATGTAAGATAAGCATAGAAGTGACGGAGCTCCATTTATGTTTCACTTCCTGCTCACCTGTCCCATGATTTCCCTTCCCCCCAATCACCTAGCCAAGGAGGCAGTTTCAGGCCAACAGGAGGAAGTGAGGAATCAGGAGGAGGACAGGGAAATCAGATGATCCTGCTGGACTCAAGGCAAGAGGGAAGGGGCCCCTTCTGCGCCTTTTACACACCACCCACAGCAGCTCCACGTTTTATGTTAATAAATGCTAATTAGCTGATCTGGTGATCCAAGGGAAAGCAGAAGAAATCACTTCTCTCAGTTCCATGAATAGGTTTAAAGAAAAATCCATGTTTGCAAGAGTGTCTCATGTTTTTAGGAGAAGCAAAGGGGATGGTAGCAAGGAAGCTGAGCTGGGCCGTAAACAGCCAGATTACCCGGAGCGTGAGCATTTATCTTTGTCTATAATCCATCCTGACATTACTTGCTCCTTGCAGTATTTAACTGGAAAGTTTGAACAATTTCTTCCATCGGAAGGCAGAAATAATTAACCGTGGGGCTGAGCCATAGAATTCCAGTGCAGATCCAGAGCCAGCCCTTCCAGAACTGGGAGACACTCGCTCCTGGTCTAACCGGAACCCTATGGAGCTCCCCAGCAATGAGGCACCCTTAGAAGGGCTCCCCTCTGCAGCCGACGAGCTCAGGAGTAATTGCGATTGGTCTCTGCAAGCACAGGAAAGGTAGGCTGCTTAAGCTGTCTCTCCTGCCACATGTCCCTAACAAGGACGATCCTCAATATGGCTTTGCTCAGGTTTCCGTCAGATCCTGAAAGATGCCAAGCAGCTGCAAGCCAGACTGACTCCAGCGTGAAGTTTGTATCCCCCTGAACTGTGATTCTGTCTGGCAGAAGAAGTTCTGTGACCTGTTGAATGATCCCCAGGTTTGTTCCAGAGTCCGTAACGTCAGCCTCAGTGGATTTCATTCATAGGAAAGCCAGGGTCTGTTTTTGAGCCTGGAGGAAGCAGCCTCTCGCAGTAAAATTTTGGATTCTGGGAGCAGAGACCCTTATTGCAAAAAACAAACAAACACCAAGCTCAGTAGTCCCTATTGGAGACAAGGGCCTGCAACGCCCAGGTGTCTCATTCAGGCCTCAATCCTTGTGCAACGTGCAGCGGGAGTGCAAAGGAAGTTGTGCTGCAACATGCGTGTGAGAGGAGGCTACACAAGAGGGCGTGTAAGGTCATGTCCTAGGCGTAAAACCCCCTGCCTAGCTGCTCCCTTATTCCCAGGGTAACAGTGGGAGGGGAAAGTGGGCATCTCCAAGCATTCTATGGGCATCACGCACACCAGGGGAAACCTGGCTCATCAGCTCCCAAAACAGATTACTGGAGTAATAGATCCCTTATCCTCTGGGCAGACCAGCCCCTCTCTCTCTCGCACACACACACACAGTACTTCACACTCCTCCCCCAAAGGACGCAGCATTTCACAACTCACCAACCCAAGACAAGTCTCTAAGGTGCCAAAAGTCCTCCTTTTCTTTTTGCGGATACAGACTAACACGGCTGCTACTCTGCAACCCAAGACAGGTGGTGTCTTCCACAGTAGCTTCCAAGATGAGTCACTGCAAGAGGCAGAATGCTGGATTAGGTGTATCAATGGCCTATGTATCTAAGGCCATTCCTACGTTCCTTTTTGGTGGGAGAAGAAATCACCGTGACACAGCTAGCCCGGCCGGCTCAGGGAAAGCTTTTACTTTTCTTTCCAGTTTCCTGTCGGATTTGCCGGTCCGCAGGGAACAATGTAGCTTCAAACTGCCCGTCTCTCCTGATTCTCGCAATGGAGAACTGCAAAGTGCTAATGAAGCCATCCCAGCTCTGCAGAGCCAGAAGCTGCCTCGGTGTGGGAGGATGAGAAGCAGAAGGCTGGCAACAAAACGAGACTCTCCAAGCCTAGAAAGTTGAATGATCAATGAACAGGCTCCAAGCTAAACCCGCCTTGCTATAAAATATGTATCCGTGTCTCCTCGCCTGGGCTAGGATGTAGATGGATAGCTACATCAGTATCTCCCAGCCATTCGGTTCGCCCTCCATTCGTATCATTTGCCTTCCCTGGCTGGGGTTGAGTTTTCCTCTGCCGGGCAGCCCTCAAACCATATATTAAGACCCAGACCCTCAAAGGTATTTAGGCACCTAAGTCCCATTGAAATCAATGGGAATTAGGCACCCTCAGCCTTCCTGGCTGTGCAATGTACCCCGTACTGCACTGACGAAAAGTGTGGATTGACTCTCTGGGTAAGCCCCCGTCAGCTGTTTTGAAGAGAAACTAAACTTGAAACTCACATTTCCGTCTGAAAACTACACAGCCCTTTAGAGGATGGTGACCAAAGTGAGAACATGCATTTCTCTTGCTCTCTCTTTCTTTCCAGGGTGTTTGCTTGTGCCTTTGACAGCACTTTGTCGACAGTGACGGCCACTGTTTTGTTTCTGTCTCATTGGCCTGTATTTGCCAGCAGGAGGACAGGAAACATTGGCTCAAATTGTTGTCACTGTCCTCATTTCGTGTTTTCATCATGGTCAGGTTGTGGTCTTCACGGCACAGCAAAGCCATTGTCTCTGAAGAGATTGTCCAGGGGTAATTGGGTGCAGAATCCGGGCTGTATTTGGAACTTAGTTAACAGTTCTGTTGATAGGTTTCAGAGTAACAGCCGTGTTAGTCTGTATTTGCAAAAAGAAAAGGAGTACTTGTGGCACCTTAGATTTATTTGAACATGAGCTTTCGTGAGCTACAGCTCACTTCATCGGATGCACACTGTGGAAAGTACAGAAGACATTTTTATACACACAAACCATGAAAAAATGGGTGATTATCACTACAAAAGGTTTTTTCTCCCCCCACCCCACTCTCCTGCTGGTAATAGCTTACGTAAAGTGATCACTCTCCTTACAATGTGTATGATAATCAAGGTGGGCCATTTCCAGCACAAATCCAGGTTTTCTCCCCCCCCCAACACACACACAAACCCACTCTCCTGTTGGTAATAGCTTACCTAAAGTGATCACTCTCCTTACAATGTGTATGATAATCAAGGTGGGCCATTTCCAGCACAAATCCAGGGTTTAACAAGAACGTTTTGGGGGGGGGGGGGAAACAAGGGGAAATAGGTTACCTTGCATAATGACTTAGCCACTCCCAGTTCTGTTGATGATGCACGAGCCAGTGTCGAATCCAGCTCATTCTCCCAGAGCCCCCACCGGAGTGAAAAGTATACATAAAAACATGTATTTTGCCACTAACATCAGCAGATCTGACCCTGAACGCACATGAGGAGCAGATCTCAGTGAGGAGAAATTCAGATGTCGGTTTTACATACTCCCTTTTCGAAGTAAAACAACACTTTAATAAATCACTCAGCAAGATTTTCAAACCAAGCTGGTCAGCAAACCAGCCGGATGTATTTTCAATTAGCAGCGTATTGCAGTCTTCACACCAGCATTATAAGCCACAGGCGACCAAAGCATGGCTAAGTTTGCCAAGTGCATCCCACCGAGATTATGATGCAATGATGCAATATTCCTTTCTGAGCCAAGTGTCAGGGCTGTTGGAGCCCAGAGGAGCATTGCATGCTGGGAACTGCAGTCTCCAAGGTTTTACTTTGTTAGTGAAATAGGGCAGCTGCTAGCACATAGGACATCTCTCCATGCGGCCAGCAGCCGGTTGCCAATATAGTGGCAAAGTCTGAGTACCATATTATCAGCCCGGGAGAGTTTAACATGCTTCACAGCTGACCCCTAGCTTCTTATTGCTGAATCAAAGCATTTAGTTGCTTGAATGATTGACAAGTGCAATTACACTTCAAGTACCACTCCTGATGCCGCCAAGTTCCAATACCCAGGGTAGGCTCCGGGCGTCTGTATCTGGAGCATCCAGCAAAGCCGTTTCTGACTGATGGCTCCACAAGTTCTTATGGTGTGAAGTAAAGAATTGTCTCCTCGCATTTGAGTCGAGGGTAGACGAGTGTATTGTTTCAGACCCCCCGGAGGTGCAGCTCCCTGTACAAAATCTCAGAGAAGCCCACATGGCCTGTCCTTCTGAGACCTGATCAACTGAAGTCTTTGGATCAGGCCACTGGAGGGACAAGAAAAGTGGTTGAGATGCCAGAGCATTCATCGAAATGCCATCGTGGGTTGATGGGTTTTTTTAATTATTATTTTAGTGAAACCTGGTTTGGGATCGGATTGAAACAGTCCCTCCAGATGTTGGCGCATTTCCAGCTCGAGCGTGAGCAGGGAGACATGACGCTGGCTGGAAGCAAAAAGGAGAGTACGTTTTCATTGCCAGTGCACAAGGGAAACAAACAGCAGAGATGGCGGTTTTTAAAATTGTTTTCGCTGGTTATAAACCCAGGAAACTAGAGTAATGCAGGAAAGGGCTTTATCTACATCTGGGTGTCACAGGGCAGGGTGACCTTCTAAGGGAGCTGGGCTGAGCCCTCTCGCCTGTGACTAATTAGCTGTCACTCAGGAGATGGATTTGAGGCCAGGGATCAGGTGATAAACTGCAAGTCACCTGCTTCTTCAATAAATGGCCAATAAGCAGCTCATTTTAAGCTCAGGTGACAGAACCTGCTTTATCTATTTGATTTACGTTGAACTGTTTTGATTTGGAGAAATAACACTCCGCCCCGAAGAGGAGGGACTGAAATCGGGCCACGGTTGGGAGTTTTTATGTCCTGCTGGCTCGGGAGTTGGCCCACCGACTTATGTTGGCTTCCCCCGTTTTATTTGTGTAGTCCCAAGCCTGGCAGTGCCCTGGCGACATCTCTGGCATTTCCCAAGCTTTGCTCTTTCCCATGAAGCTGGCTGCTAAGTGTGTGCACTGTTGATGTGTGTGTAAAGTGCCTGGTGCGTTCAAAGCACGTCCTGATGTGTCCCTGTCCTTTAATAGTGGTGGTAACACTCCCTGCAGGAAGAGCTGAGTGCAAGAGGTGTGCTGAGGGAATCAGCATTATTATTATGCCCTATTTGTACTGAGGCCGCCTGCAAAGGCCCCGTTGTCTGTGGTGGCCACAGAAGAGGATGTGGGCCCTGTCCTGGCGAGCTCACTCTAAGTTATCGCAGTCGTGTAACATTCTCATCCCAAGATACGCTGTGGGGCTGCTCCAGAGAGGTGCTGAGCGCTTGTAATGCGTCGTTTCCAACAGGGTTTCAGGCTGCCCAATACCAGGCTCTGCCTTGCTAAGATGATGCATCTCAGGCAGCCTCTTGCCTATGTGTTCCATTCATCTTTCACTTATTGAATCCAAGCGAGCAACCCCCTGTGAACTGTATTGCGCTGATGACAGGTGCAGGGCGGAAAGGGAGGAAGAGGGAACTAGCAGCAAGAAGCACCCACGGAGGAGACGTGGGTGTTTGATGTGGCCGCGCTGGTCCCAGGCAGTGCAGCTGGAGGACCGTTGGTATGGACTGGGAGAGAAAAGGAGGCTGCAGTAGATAGTTGGCTGATATAGCGGTCAGGGAAACAGCAGTGACGCTTACAAATGATCTCGCCGCCTGCACGGAAGAGTTCTTGTTATAAGCTCAATCAGACAAAACCATGGTGCTCTCTTAGGTTAATCTTGCATGCAGCAGAAAACCACTAGCTGTAGTGAAAATGTCTAAAACTCCCCCAGATGTGTAATCGGTTGGTACCCAAGCAAGCCAGGTGTACTTGGGACAGACAGTTACCCAGAAGTGCATTATAAATCATTCCCTTCTCCCCCAGATAACGAGATTTCCATTCCCCAACAAGCGGCCAAAGCCAGTCCTCATCCCCCATCGCTGCAACCTCACCCAGGTAACAATCCCGGACAGGTGACGGGCTCTGAGGATGGGCTGTTCCATTCTCACCACGCGCCCGGGGGTTTGCTAGCCTCCAAGAAAACAAAGGGGAGGCACAGACCCCAGTGCTCCCCTCTGCTTCAGTGAATGGAGGGGTGTTCAAATCTCCAGATCCCAGGGGCCCGTTCCCCAGTCTCTCTGAAAGTGCTCCATACGGCTCCACCTTTGCAGATCTTGAGGGGCCAGGGTCAGGATGAGTGTGGTGGGGGACAAAGGGCCCTTCCCCATAGCATTGCCCCTTCCACAAATCAACAGACCAACCCACACAGGGTCGGCTCCAGATGCCTGTATCTGTAGATCCAGGAGCCAGGTACTGGTCCGAGGGGGAAGCCAAGTCAAAGGTCGGAGCCTGAGTCAGAATCAGGGCAGGGAGGCAAGGCCTGGAGCAGAGGCGAGAGCAGGGCAAGCGCGGAAAGCATTGAGCAGCCGCTGTGCAGCTGCAAGCCTCAAGGAGCAGGCTGCTGGCTCCCCCACCCAGCCAAGAAGCGTGACCACTCAGAGAAGGCTCCTCGGGCCCAGCTGAGCTTGCTGGATTGCTTAGTGACCAGGCTGGAGCCAGCTGTGCACCTGACACTAGGCCCAGTAAAGTAAAGGTCTTCTGGACTCCTGGAGCTGGGTTGGTGGAATGACACTGACCCTCTTTGACTGTATGCTAGGTGAAATTCACCCCCGGGCAGAGAGGAATTTCACCCAGGATCCCAAAGGCTGAGATGTAAGTGGTGCACAGGCATGGTGCTGGCCCGCTGAACAGGGGTACATTTCACACTAGAGCTCAGACTCTTTGGAGCAGTTGTCTACCCCCATTTACACCAGCTAACCATATCACCTCTCTTCCCTTCCTGGTGCCGCCTTCCTTCCCGCCCCGAGACGTGTGCAGATCATTGGATGCTCCTTCTTTCCTGGTCAGGTGTTTTGGGGACTGCAGGGGATGAGAATTTCAAACAGTTCAGTGAGTGCAAGATGGTGAAACATTCCCTGATCGCGAGACATTAGAGAAGAAAGGGACCACCTGGATCATCAGCTCCACTCTCCTGCCAACATAGGATGCAGTCCCCCTTCATAGGGCATCTGCTGTTCAAATGATACCGTGCTTGATCTCGGACACAACGCCAAGAAGAAGTGCTAAAAGGCTGGCAGATTCCGCTCCCAGACGCAGTTCCTATTGAGAGACACTAAAATCATCTGGGACACAGGCAATTGATTCCCCGCCTTTTAGTCATTCAGCGGCAATTCGCAGAAGTGGGTTTCACAGCAATGAAGCGAAATGCTTTCCCCAAAACGTCCACGTACCGTTGAAGTCCTCCACTTGGGAGAGGATGCTCTATTGAGGGGTTTGGTCACGCAGTGGAGAGGCACGTGCAGAATCACTTCACTCCAATGAAAGCTCATGTGTTTAGCTCTGCTGTGCATCGGTATGAACATAACATGCCCTGAAGTGGTTAACAAAGCACCCTATTAACTTCCTGGTAATCGCTGTAATGCAGGCGCAGGGAAAGCTATCAAGATTGGTATCCGAGGCCTGTAGCTATAGCTGTAACTAAATCATAAATCCCGAAAAGCCATGTACAGTGGGGGGAGTTGGAGCCCTAATGCCCGGAGCTTTGCATTGCTAAGGAACAGCCCCTCTTAGCTGTATCAGCGGATGAAGTCTGGTACTTGACAAGACTCGTGCATGTGTACCACTGTCCTCTACTAGATCGACTCACTGCTGCTGGACTGTGTGTCAGAGAGCCCTCTGCGGCTGCGGGTAACCAACGGTTCTCCTCTAGCGCAAGTGGAAGTGGCCTGTGCTTTCGGAGCTGGAGGCTTCGGTTCTCAGGTTGTTGTCCCAGTGAAGCACTGAGTGGGCTTGGAGTACAGTCTAGTGACAACCATGAAGCCCTAGCTGGCCAGGGATTTATCAGAATATTTTAAAATAATCTGCAACGATTTGCCCCCCTTCATGCCGAGGTGACCCGGGATCTGGGGGGGGTGGGGGTGGGAAGGGGGGATTGCATTCATAGTGAGCCTTTCAAGGTGGTTTTTTCCTTCACTCTTCTCAGTTGTTTCTGCATTGCATCTAATGGACTTTTTAGCCGGCTTGCATTAGAGTCGAGGCCGGCGCAATGGTGACCCCCCCAGCCATGTTCAGTCTCTTGGTTCTAAACTCAGTTTAAACATGGCTCCGCCAGAAACAGATTCAAATCAAGCGTGAAAGTGGTTTGGGTGACATCAGGAGAGTCCCCAGGGACACGGGGGCTGTGTTTTTCCTTCTGGGAGCAAAAGGCCATGGATTTAAAACAGCGTTTCTCATTAGAGACACAATTCAAGGGGAAAACCAAGATAAAACCCCCTGGCTGTTGTATTTGATCCACGACCGCTCACAATCTGCACCCGGTATTAATACAGCAGTGCTCTTCTAGAACTGTCTTAGGTAGAATTTAGCTGGACACCCTACCCACTTGACAGTTCACAGAGAAACCACAGGAAGAAAAACAGTTCTCCCTCTCCAGAGGCGTAGGCTCTGACCCCCGAACTAAAGGTAAATCACCTTTTGGTGTCAAGAGTATAGGGCCTATGACACACAGTTAAACAGCTCAGACCCCCCCGCCCAAGTTCATTACAATCATTATCAATATGTTATTCCCTTTCCAAATGCGTAGTTGCTGGGAGGACTCGACTGAAACCACAGACATTGCGGTCGTGGAGTTAAAATGCAAACCATTCGATGGGCAGATAGCCAGAGAACATCACTAGAGTCACTTTGAAATAATCAGCAAGATCTAGGGCCAGGGAACAGGAAGAGCAGACTGACAGCTCAGGGGCTGTTTCATTATAAAAGAATATTAATGCTAACGGCAAAAATAATGGCAGTAGTGCCCTGCATTGATTACACTGAGCAGTAAGGGCGGTGTGCTCAGATCATCTCTGCTCTGGATTATGTCCTAAAGAGGCCACATCAATTTAGCTTGCGTGATAATCGTTGATGCAAACTGAACAATAGCGAGGGCTTATTTCTGTCTCTTCCCAGACAGCCGGAGGTCTCCTCCCTCGCTTGTTCTCATGAGCTTTGCGGCTGTGTCACCTATGGATTATAGAACGAGAGCGAGAGAGGAAAAGCGTGTGTATTTAGAGAGAATAACATATAGTTCCTATTGCCCTGCTAGCTCCGATACCAACCAGACCTTTAAAAAGCCGGATCCCGAAATCCTTGCTCACATGAGCAATCCTTACTCGAGGGAGTAGAATTTGCAGGCTCGGGCCCTGTGCTTGCTAATGGAATTAGGACTTTTCCCTCTCAAACCGACCAGCCCTTCTAGTTCGCTGGCTGTCAGAGGGTGCCCCATTGAGCACGTGAGCTGCGGAGCTGCTGCTGTCCAGGCAGGAAGCATCTGTCAGTCTGCAAGAAGCGACCCTCTCGCTGATAGCCATTGCCTGGCATTTGAGGGTTTCCAAAGCCTCTTGCCCAGCTGAACTCCAGAAGCCACATCCCTCTGCATCCCCAGTCTTTGTGCCTCTCTTTGTCTGGCGTTGCCGTCAAATCCTCACACAACAGCAAATCAGAGGGAGCATTCGGGAAGGGAGAGCTGAGCTGCCCCGTGAGCTGGAGAGTGTAGGGCAATGGGAGCGGTGGGCAGTGAGGGGGAAATCAGCGTAACATCCTACACGCAGGGAGAACGAGTAAGCCCAGCAACCAAGTGGGGTTCGGGAGACAGCTGTAACCAGGGCATTGGAGAGAATTTACCTCCATCTTGTCCCCCTCCTCAGACATTTTGCTAACACAGAATGAGTAGCTGGCACGTGGCAGCTCAAAGCCCTTTAACAAACTATCTTCCCCATTTGGCTGATGGGGAAACTGGGGCATGGAAAGATCAACCGGTTTACTCACAGCGGCAGAGCCAGGAGTAGCATCCAGCTCTCCTGACTTCGCTTTCCTCCCTGCAGGACCAGACTGTCCCCTAATATGGCAGCGGTGTTGGTTATGGAATACTGGGTCACTTCACTTGCCAGGAGTATGTGGGTATTTCACTGCTGGTGACACACAGGAGTTGGCTGTAATTCTTTGGTCTCATTTCGGTTGTTGGCCTTGGTGTGCGAGTGCTGAGTTGTGTTGGAGGCTTGTGATGTATGATGTCAGACTAGATGATCTAGTGCTCCCTTCTTGTCTTAAACTCTATGTGGGTGCGGGTGTCTACACTGCATAGTAAACCCAGGTCTGAGGGACTTGGGCATGTGGATTCGGTGTTTCTAACCCTGCACTTGAGCATCCACACTGCACTGCAACCTGGGCTTACAATTACTGGATCCGGGTCTCCCAACTGTGCTAACATGTCCACATTGCACTACGCAGACCTTCTGACTCGGGTCTGCGGCTTGAGTTGCATCCGCACTGCAAAATGACAGGGCCTGGACTCAAGTCGCAGCAGGACTCGGGCTGTGAGCAAACCCAGCAGTGTCCTGAGCGCTTGCTGACCCAAGTCAGGCTGATTTGTGTGTGGACGGAAGGGGGGCTTGGGCTCAAACTGAAGTCAGAGCCCGGGGCTCAGTGGGAAGCGTAGACTTACCCTAAGACTCTATGTGTGGGATGGGAGTTGGTAGGGAAGCTAGCTACTGATGTAGGCAGCATGTAAACATCAGTGTGCTCCTCTTGTTTGGAAACATTGCTGTAGCTTTTAAGAGGGGATCAGTGTTGTATGTGTACCCCTATCTGCTACTCAGAGCCTAAAGAGATGGTATTCAGCAAGTGCAAGGGGAGATGCCAGTTTTATCTCATTCTTATAAGTTATGGGCCCACAATTTTTGCTTCATGCTGGAAGGGAATCAAAAAACCAGAGGGGCTCAGGAGTGGAGTTGGGAGGACGGGAAGGGATATTAGGTCGGATTTGTGTTTCGTTAAAGACAAATTGTTCTGCTTGAATTTCCAGCCTTCTCGGAAGGCGAGAGGCAATTTGGGTCAGGATGCAGAGATAAAGAGAGATGCATGCATGCAAAGATGTATTTGCACAGCTCGCACTTTGCTTTCCTGGCTGTCAATACTCAGATAGCCCGGAGCGAGGATGCCTCATTAAGGGAATTTTTTGGGGGGTGGGGGTTGCATTGCAACTAGGGATGACATCATTGAGCTGGCAGCAGTCAGGGTAGTACTTTCCATCTCCAGCAATCACGTTGAGGGAGATCGGCTGCTTATTCCTTCCCCCGCTGGCCCTTCCCCCCCCTAGGATATGGGAGCTAATGGAGCGGCTGCCTATTCACTGTAACCTGCTCCTCTGAAAAGAATGAATGGTTCGATCCTCATCAGCAAAACGAAGACGGCATTCTCGGAAACGAGGCTGGAGAAATATTATAGCCGGGTCCTCTTGTCATCTTCCTTGAGAGGCAGGCAAGGAGCAGCAGCTGGGTGTGGGGGAGGGTAGGGGCAAGATGGGTGGGTTCTCAAGGTTGAAAATAAGGGAGGATTGGAGAAAGGACTCTCCGGAAGAGACAGGGCCTGTAGACTGCTTCATACATCAGCCAGGGTAAACCTAGGGGCACGTGATCGGTAGGGGCATTTTCCCTGGGCACCTGGGATCAGGGGGAGGTCTCACGTGAAAGAATGCCAACTCAGTTCTGCATGAGTGCATCCAGAGCAGCAGGGCGCTCCATACACGGAGTGGGTGCCGGATCAGCCTTGTGACTGCGATCAGAAATGTGCCAGAACCCAACTCCAGACCAGAACAAGGCTGTCCTCCCCGACAACTGGCACTAGGCTTTGCAAGTCGGGCCCATCGCTAAGGAATAGAAAGCATTGGACTTGTCTTGCAAAGGCAGTGTTAGACCCCCCCCTTTGGGATTTAGGATCGAGTGGAAGAGGACATCCTATAGGGAATGAGGGCAGAGACTGGAGAACTAAAGGCTGTAGATCTCTGCCATCTCCGGCTTTTCTGATGAATCGTGATGTCTGTGATTTACTCCTGGGGGCTTCTAGATTGGGAATGGTCATTCCAGCAGTCCTCATGGGCACCAAGTAAAACAGAGGCTCTTCTACTTGGCAGGTTCTGCATGTGTGTATGTGAGAGCCAGAGCCCGTGGTCAGGCAATAAAATAAATAAATGTATGTAAGTCATACACTGGAATCAGAACCCTTCCGTTTGTGATTCTCATGGCAGGCACTAAAAGCCCTGTGCAGTGTAACACGAAATCATTCAATTACACAGAGCCCTTTGGAGAGAGAGCTTGTAGTCCTTCAGCTAAACATCAACCAAATGGGCTGAATGCAGCTAATATGTAACTCAGCTGATCCGCTGCCGTCACAGGCCTCATTGTATTTACCTCCTAAAACAATGGCAGGAAATTCAGCTCAGTGCAAATGCTTCCAAGCAAACAATGCTTCTCAGTATCAACTGATGCAGGCAGCTCCAGAGAGCTTGACTGGGGCTGTTGCCATGCAGTCTGAGATCCACTCATCCGATGAAGTGAGCTGTAGTTCACGAAAGCTTATGCTCAAATAAATTGGTTAGTCTCTAAGGTGCCCCCAAGTCCTCCTTTAGATAACTGGATAGCTTCACTCCAGCGCTTGTAAGGATCCCTTTAGCAAGCAAAGGGAAGTCCAGGGAATAGTGCAGATACTGGGATAACCTATCTGCTCCCCTAAGGAAAAATTATCAAGTTGTTATGGGTGACTCCAATTAATATGCCCTAAAATGACAGCCAATGGGATTTAGGCACCTAAATCAGTTAGGCATTGCAACACTCATGTTAGCAACGCCTAAGTACCTTTAAAAATCTGGGCCTCTGGGCCTTGGTTTATTCATCTCTCAGGGAGATGTAATAATGGCTTGCTCGTGGCAGCGTTGTGAGGCTTCGTGCATGGCTGAGAGCTCTTTTTATTCCGGATATCACCAGGTTGAATCATGCCTGGGTTTCACGGTCGGTTACCATCCAATCTGTAAGTTCTCAGCTGCTGTGATTTTATGAGTGACACTCGTGGAGGGTTCAGCTCCAGCCGGTATCTGTGCCAGGCCAAGAGTCCTAGACAGTTCTGATAGCAGAAATAACTCAACCAATCACCACCCTCCTTCTACAGCTAAATTTGGATGCAGCAGTTTCATTGGTTGTGTGAGGGAGATGGTAGATTACTTAGCCCAACTGCCACCCCCACAAATCAACACAGCCACCCCCACAACAACACAACCAGCGCACCCAATAAGCCCATAGCCGCTCACCGCAACACAGCCCTCATTCGCCACCCGCACAAATCCACGCAGCTCACTCAGCACAACACAACTAGCACACATAATCACCCCGAACATCACGCTGAAGCCTAGAACGCCTGAGCCAGTGTGAAGCGATGGGAATAGCTGCAAGCCTGGGTGAGAGCTCTTTCTGTGTCGCTTATCACCAGAGCCAGGCAGGTTTTAAGTTCTCAGCCATTTTCAGCTTTTTTACGCATGACTTTACAAATTGTACCATGCAACAGCACGGGCTTCCAGCTACTAGTAAAGGCAGAAGGTTTGTAGCAAAGTGGCTAGTGTGTATTTACACTGCTGCCCTCTTCTGGATGGAACTGGAGCTGCTGCACTGTGTGCCACAGGCCCTGTACTGACAGTAGCTGGGAATCTCCCTTCACATGAGTGGTGGGGGGCCTGTGTCTGTGGAGCAGTAAGATGCGTGGTCTACCTCTGCTGTCTCTGTGAACTTCCAAGTGGCCACAAGCATGTAGCAAAGCAACACCCGTGAAATCCTTGAAGTCCCTTGATAATATTTGTAGCCATATTGTTCCTAGAGAAAAAAGTGCAATGATTTAAAGACAGAATCATAGAATCATAGAATATCAGGGTTGGAAGGGACCTCAGGAAGGCATCTAGTCCAACCCCCTGCTCAAAGCAGGGCCGATCATCAATTAAATCATCCCAGCCAGGGCTTTCTCAAGCCTGACCTTAAAAACTTCTAAGGAAGGAGATTCCACCACCTCCCTAGGTAACGCATTATAGTGTTTCACCACCCTCCTAGTGAAACAGTTTTTCCTAATATCCGACCTAAATCTCCCCCACTGCAACTTGAGACCATTACTCCTTGTTCTGTCATCCGCTACCACTGAGAACAGTCTAGAGCCATCCTCTTTAGAACCCCCTTTCAGGTAGTTGAAAGCAGCTATCAAACCCCCCTCATTCTTCTCTTCTGTAGACTAAACATCCCCAGTTCCCTCAGCCTCTCTTCATAACTCATGTGTTCCAGTCCCCTAATCATTTTTGTTGCCCTCTGCTGGACTCTTTCCAATTTTTCCACATCCTTCTTGTAGTGTGGGGCCCAAAACTGGACACAGTACTCCAGATGAGGCCTCACCAGTGTCGAATAGAGGGGAACGATCATGTCCCTCGATCTGCTGGCAATGCCCCTACTTATACATCCCCAAATGCCATTGGCCTTCTTGGCAACAAGGGCACACTGTTGACTCATATCCAGCTTCTCATCCATTGTAACTCCTAGGTCCTTTTCTGCAGAACTGCTGCCGAGCCATTCAGTACCTGGTCTGTAGCGGTGCATGGGATTCTTCCGTCCTAAGTGCAGGACTCTGCACTTGTCCTTGTTAAACCTCATCAGATTTCTTTTGGCCCAATCCTCTAATTTGTCTAGGGCCCTCTGTATCCTATCCCTACCCTCCAGCGTATCTACCTCTCCTCCCAGTTTAGTGTCATCTGCAAACTTGCTGAGGGTGCAATCCACGCCATCCTCCAGATCATTTATGAAGATATTGAACAAAACTGGCCCCAGGACCGACCCTTGGGGCACTCCACTTAATACTGGCTGCCAACTAGACATGGAGCCATTGATCACTACCCGTGGAGCCCGACAATCTAGCCAGCTTTCTATCCACCTTATAGTCCATTCATCCAGCCCATACTTCTTTAACTTGCTGGCAAGAATACTGTGGGAGACTGTGTCAAAAGCTTTGCTAAAGTCAAGGAACAACACATCCACTGCTTTCCCTTCATCCACAGAACCAGTTATCTCGTCATAGAAGGCAATTAGATTAGTCAGGCATGACTTGCCCTTGGTGAATCCATGCTGACTGTTCCTGATCACTTTCCTCTCCTCTAAGTGCTTCAGAATTGATTCCTTGAGGACCTGCTCCATGATTTCTCCGGGGACTGAGGTGAGGCTGACTGGCCTGTAGTTCCCAGGATCCTCCTTCTTCCCTTTTTTAAAGATGGGCACTACATTAGCCTTTTTCCAGTCGTCCAGGACTTCCCCCGATCACCAGGAGTTTTCAAAGATAATGGCCAATGGCTCTGCAATCACATCCGCCAACTCCTTTAGCACTCTCGGATGCAACGCATGGACTTGTGCACGTCCAGCTTTTCTAAATAGTCCCGAACCACTTCTTTCTCCACAGAGGGCAGGTCACCTCCTCCCCATGCTGTGCTGCCCAGTGCAGTAGTCTAGGAGCTTCTGGGTCATAAAGGTGTCTCCTCCAGGTGTCCTCCAAAACCTTTTCCTTATTGACTCAATAAAAGGCCTGACCTTCTTCACCGCACCTTGCTAACCACTTATTTGTGAGTTTTAAATGCTAAAAATCCCGCCCAGTGACTGTTTCCTGCATCAGTAAGTCCCATTTGTGTGAACTCAGGCAGGTTCTTTCTGCCCATCAAGAAACCCAGGTCATTCCCTTTGCATAGGCTCGCGGTATCTCTGGCTGCACGCGCTGTTGGCTTGCATGCTAGCCACTCCAACTCCAGCAATCCTGCACCTTAGTCCCTTCAAGAATTTCTCATAGAAACAGGGCAAGGATATATGCTGTAGCTAGATGATGGGGCAAATGGAAGAGAAAGGAGTTGGTACACAGTTTAACTGAACCATCACTGTGTCTTGTCTTCTGGAATCTTTTCGCCGGCTGCCTTTCTGGGCTGGATGCAGAGTCAGACATCACTGTATTGTATCTATAGGACTTCCAGCCATTAAAACTGACCTCTGTTCAAGCCCCCCATCCCCTCCAAAACCAATGGGGAGATCTCCAGTGAATTTTTGAAAAGGATTTGGGGAACAAAATCCTTGAAGCCTTCCTTTCTAGTAGAAACCACCTCACAATCCTTACTCGCTCGGCTCTTGAATTTGGTGTCTGTTAGGGACATCTACAGCACTGTGATTCTGTTACGATGAGCTGCTTGTGTGAGTGTATAATCAATCCCTTATCTAAGACCTTGGCCTCTCCCATGGTCTCTGGGAAGATGACTAATTGGGTCATCTGGCAGAGCAGGGGGTTCCCAAGGTTTACCAAACCATGTGGCAACTTGCCAGCCCCCCCGGGCTGCTCCTGTTTTGCACAGATCGGAGCAGAGCAGCTGCCTGCACTTTCAATAAAACAGAACTGCGGCCTGCAAGTTCAAGTCCCGGCGTGCAATGTCCTGTCTGGATCCAAGCGGTCAGTCTCAATGGTGACAAGAAAAGGGGAGTCTCTTCTGACCTAAGTAAAAACAGAGTCGGGACTTCAGGATTCAGCACACAGAGAAGGAAGAAAAAGGTATCTGCTGACGGGAGAGAGGCATGGGTGAGAAGGAACAGAACTCAGCATTCCTGAGTGAGATTTTGCATGTTCAGAGCCAGTGAATGGGCTGGAGATGGTGAAAAGAGTACCTTGCCTTTCTCCCTCTCCATCCCCACATTGAGAGACCACGGACAGATAAATTGCTCCTGTTGCTGCTAAACACGTACCACTTCCAGCACCGAGGGGATGGGGCAGGACTTGATCCTGACCTCTTAAACATCTGGAGAGTTTAGGTCTTTTGGATGAAAGTCTCTGTGTATGGAGGCAGGTATGAAGGCACTGGTTGCAGCTCCATCGATAAGGATGAATTGAGTTTTGCACTTAATGTATATATAGAAGGATTTATTACCTGTTATATTATTAATTATCCCGTCAGCGTTGATAGTGATGCCTTTTGCTCTGGCCCAGTGCTGATCCTCAGCAAATATGGTCTGTCTTTGATCCATACGTGCTCCTCTTCCCACTGCTTGTGCTTCTGTAACACCGACAGACCCCAGTCATCTGCAGGCTGGATTGAACCTGGGACCTGTGGGGCTTAGTGCATGAGCCTCTACCCTGTGAGCTAAAAGACAACTGGCTGTTAGTTAAAGCTGTAGAGCAGACTTATTAGTTGCTTTCTCTTTCTCTAGGTGGTCTTGGTGCCACTAGATGGGACAGAACGCCACACCCTGGAGGTGTGTGGGTTACACTTCCATTTGGTGTGCAGTCTGAAAAATCCCAGCCTTTGACAGGTTACAACATTTACAAAACCAGTCTCCAACCTCCCAGCCCTTATCAACAGAGACCTTTGGGAGTGGGTGTTTTTCACTTTCCCCTGGAGCAAGTGCTGAGCTGTGATTTAGGTGATTACTGGGCTAAGGTCAGTGCGGTTCCCCTGGTCAGTTTCCTGCCACTGCAGTGGGAATGAGTATCAGTAGAGATCTGCCCTTTCCACCTCCCATTTCTCTGTTTCTGTTGCTTTGATCTTGGGCACTATGCAAAAAAAAAACAAAAAAACAAAAAAACCACATGCTCTCTCCATGTGAAAGGCCCACACTGTGTGCCATCTATTCACAGCAAATACTCTTCGGCAAGTTAGAAGTGTGTATTGATTTGATCAGTGCAAGTAGCTTTCTCAGTGCATTAAAATTATCTGCCTTATTTCCCAGGAGCCTCTTTCTTTAATGCCCCTTACAGAGAAGATGTAGTTGATTGGAACTTCCTCATGAAAAAACAAAATATCGACAGCAACGTCCAATGTATATTCTCTAAACTTGCTCTGAAACAGGTTGCCGTGGTATGTGCAGGCTAGCAGGGAGGGGGAGGGGGAAATCCCCGGCCACTTAAGTGCTGCGTCTGGAGCGCCTTTCTCAGAGCAAGATATGTAAACACATTGTTTAATGCACTTTAGCATTGTGTTTAATGCCCGCCATGCTCCCGGTAGCAAATACATCTCGCTCTTCCCATAGTTCTTTGTCCTGCCCTTTCCCTCCCTCAATGACCTGGGGAGGTCAGTGCTTTTTTAAGTTTTGTTCCTCTCTGCAGAAATTCAATTATATTCATATCTCATGCCAAATGCAACCATGGGGTGCATGGGGGAGTTACCCAGTGGGAGCCTTGCACATGCAAATAAAGGTAGAATTTGGGCCTTTCATTGCAGGGGCCAGATCCAGGTGCCCTGAGCAACTAGGTGTCGTGCAGGGGGTGTCCATAGGGGTGGGAGGAATGGAATCTTCCTCACTCCAAACCCTAGGGACACCCAAATGCTGCAGCCACACGCAGGGTTTCCCCTGTTCCTTGCAGGCCTTGAGCATCTGTGCAAGGTGGATTTGACCCTAAGCATTTGGAATTTAAGGAGTGAGTCAGTGCTTGTGTGTGATACAAAAAGGAGAAGGAGTGAGGTATTTTTAGAGGTCATCATAACACCCGCAGACCTAAAAATGGGGCAATTCCCAGAACTCATGCAGGAAGGGGGTGACTCTTTGTGAGATGCGAATGAAGCTTCATCAGGACTCCCTGCGCGCATCCATGCCAGGTGGGTGGGATTCTGCGTGGACCCACTCTTGCAGAGGCTGCTGCACCTGTGAGTGTGTGATAGCGAGGGCAGAGAGGCAACGCCACTTGCAGAGCAGCGGGAACAGTCCTCGCCCCACCCCTGAGCCCTGGCACATCTGTGCAACACTCAGCCTGGTTACTCGGGAGGTCAACGATCAGCTCCTTTGTGTGGCGTGCAGCCTGTTGCTGACATCTGCGGCTGCCGAGACCTGGCGCGGCTGGGGCTCTGCTGGGAATGAAATCTGAAGCGAACGGGTCTGCCGGAGTGTCTCCCAAACTGCCCCAGCGTAGGCTTATTCCAGGCAGCGCTCAGCACAGACCTGCTGCACCGACACAGACGAGCATAAAACAACTGCCGTGCTATTTTGGTGGCAGGATTTTTTTTTTTTTTTTATCATTCTGGTGCGCATTCCAAATGGAGCCTTCGTCTATTTCACAATCTTTTCTTTTAACATTTGAAATGAGCCACTAATCCTGCACGCCCCTGCCAGTGTTTATAAAAGAAGCCACTTGCCAAATCTCAGCTAATTAAAATACTTTTTGTTCTTTTACTGGGGCTTCAGAGATGGGTCGAGGAGGGTGAGGGAACCTGGTTGCCCCATTTCTTCATTCTCCCCCGTACAGGCTGGGAGCAGGGCCAGCATGACTCACTCGGCTCATTGTTAAGACAGAACAAGTATTTGTATGTTAGCCGCAAAGCCATAGATGGCACAGCTGCCGTTTACAGTAAATCTGAGTAACTTGTTTTGGGCATAGCGTTTGAAGTACTGTATGCATAAAACTAGCTGTATCCTACTGGAACAATCGAATCCTTCCTGCGTCTGCCATGTCCCCTGGGCTCTCTCACGTTCCCTGCTCTGATCTGCAGACTCTACCCTTCGCCCCCCTGCCATACCACAGTCCAGGCAGGGTTCTTTCATATTATATTCTGAGGCTTTTATCTCCCCCATAATGTCAATGGGTTGGGCTCAGGCCCTAGATTACTGATTGTGAGATCCTATACCTGTATATGCCCCGATCCCTTTCTCCGTGAAATATCAGTTGACTTTGAAAAATATTTGGGGTCACAGACAGCAGTCGCCATTAAACTCATTACAATTGCCCCTGCAAATAATTCACTTTAAGGTAGGATTGCTGCAGTTTGCCAGGTGAAGCTAAATAAGAATGGCAAATACAGCTGTCAGGCCACTTAGACAAAAGCAACATTGTCAAGATGTTAGTGGCAACCGCTGTATGCAGTTGATGGTACGGCCCAGATCTGCTGCTGAGGTAAATCAGAATAGCTCCAGTCAATGCCAGTTTACACCACCTGATATGGTTTTTAAAAAGGAATCCATCATCATCATGAGTGACTTTAAAATATAGGGCCAGATCATAGCTGGGCACATGCCTGTGCTGGGCCAATCCCAACCACAATCCTTGAACCAGCAATGCAAGTAGTTTCCAAAATGGGCCAGGGCCATGACTGTCTTTCCAAGGAAGTGGAGAACAGCGGTTAACAGCATGTTCCATCGAGGGGCATTTTCTTTGCCCCTTGATGAATGCACTTTATGGTGAAACTCAGCGATCCAGCATAAAACCTGTGTACCCCTCTTCAGAGTGCTGAGGTAATCCATAGGTGCTGTGCTTGCCCTGTAGATGGGGTGAGGTGAATTTCATCCTTAATATGAAAGAAGACAACATCGCTAACCCCAAATATTCAAAAATCACGAGACTGTCTCAACAATCATGAGATTTTGAAAAAGCATCATTGATTGGTTCTTTTTGTTTGCCTTCCAGTTTGGGGCCTTGGGGTGATCTTTTCAAGCTTTTCTCCACAACTACAAAGGCTAGAAACGTACTTCTTACAAAAAACAATGTAATGAAAGCTCAGATTTGTATATAATCCCATGACTCCAGGAGGTGGAGTTTAAAGAAAAATATCAAATCGCACGAGGCTTGCAAGGAAAGCATAAGGGCTGGCAACAATGTGAAGGTTACATGGACTTGTTGAGTGGAGAATATGCTGTGTTGGGAATAACTATACTGAAGAGTCTGGAAGCAAACTGGGAAGAACCAACAACTGCTTTTTACCGAGAGAGAAATTCAACCATGCACTCAGGAGGGACTCAGCTCAATCTGACTCCAGACTCCCCTAGCAGGATACTGAATGAGAACACATCCAACAGAAGGAACTCAAGACAGGCGCATTATTCTCCCATTAGAACAAATCCTGAGGGCAAGATCACCTCGCGGTGTCTGGGAGCTCATTAACCATTTGCGGGGGGTCTCACCACACACACACAAGAATGTGTCAAGTTTTGCTGTCAGATCTGTGCTGACTATGTCCGGTGGCTATTGTGCACATGTTCTATGGACAGAACTCCCCTTCACATGAAGGAGAGTTGTGCACAGGAAGTGAGTAAGGGACACCCAAGAGAGACATAAGGTGAATCTAAGGGTTTGTCTACATGCGAAAGTTAGTAAAGCATACCAGCTGCTCCACACTAACTCCCCGTGTGGACGCTCTTACTGTGCACTAAGGGCAGGTGAGGTCTACACCAATGTTCTAATTTTTCCCACACATGTGCGGAATGAATTTTGTTATGTGCACTGATCTGGAGGTGATGTGTGACACGACCCTATGTGACACATCACCTGCATATTGGTGCAATAACAAAATTCATGTGGTGGGGGTGAGGCCGAGGGGTTCGGAGTGTGGCAGGGGGCTCAGGGCTGGGGCAGAGGGTTGGGGTGCAGAGGGTGAGGGCTCCGGCTGGGAGTGCAGGCTCCAGCGTGGGGCCGGGGATGAGGGGTTTGGGGTGCAGGAGGGTGCTCCGGGGCTACAGTAGGGAGAGAGGACTCCCCCCAGCAGCACCTGGGCTTGGGGGTGGGGGAGAGGCTCCCCTCCCCTGACTGCGGCAGGTCCAGGCCGGAGCTGGGTTGGAGCCGTAGGATAGGTGTCCCTCTTCTGGTCGCAGCGGGTCCGGGCCGGGGCTGGGTTGGGGCTGTGGGATAGGCGCCCCTCCCCAGTTGTGGCAGGTCCGGGACAGGACTGAGTTTGGGCCACCCCTCCCTCAGCCACCGCAGCAGGTCCAGCCGGGGCTGCATTCAAACCGCCCTTCCCCCGGCCGCCATGGCAGGTCCGGCTGGGGCTGCAGGCTGCCCCTCCGCCAGTCGCACAGCCAGGCGGGTTCCCTGAGCACCTGCGCAGCGCTAAATAGGCTGCTGCACGGCCACATGGCCACACAGCTTACAGGGATCTTTGGTCTACACTAGAAACTTGCACCAGGTAGAGCTTTTGGTGAAGACGCTCTAAGCCGGGAGAGAGTTCTCCTGTCAGGTTAATAACTCCACCTCTGTGAGAGGCAGTAGCTATGCCGACAGGAGAAGCTCTCCCGCCGACTCGGCGCTGTCTACACAAGGCGTTGTGGTCGGTATAACTATGTCTCTCGGAGGTTTAGCTTAGTACACTTCCAGAGTGCATTAAGCCAAATGACACAAAGGTTCTCTTAGTGCCCAGTGAGAATGTCCGTGTGGGGAGTTAGTGTGGAGTAGTGAGTGCACACCAGCTCCTGCGGGCTTTTTCCCCATGTAGACAAACCCTAAGGGCCGAAGTTTGCCTTCATTTTGCTGGCTGCACTTTTCAGTAGTTTTCAAAAACTAGCTGCAAACACTGTGTGAGTTGCATTCTGAAGGCTGTCATCATTGTAATAGTTGTTCTGTTGGATCCCAGGACTAGTGCTCAGGGAGCAGAGATTTGCCATCAACACGATTACAAAATAGCAATCGCTTGGTCCCATACAAAATAATTTAATTTCACATTTTGCTGTGACTTTTACCCTGAGTAGAAAAGCTTCCGTTCGGAGGTTGGCGTGTGCGTGTGTGCATGTGTGTGTGTGAAGAAGTTGAGGTCGCAAATCTCTTTCAAATACGTCATTTTGTCATATCAGAACACACTGCTGACTAAACTCTGTTGGCCAAATTCATAACGGACTTAACCTTGTCAAAATCAATGGAGTCACATGGGTGATTAATTTGGCCCGTTGGCATCAAGCTTTTCTCTTCCTAACATAAGATGGAGATTCAAGCATGTATCTCAGCTCTTTTCCACAGCACTATTGATCTGCTAAGTTTAAACCTAAATGGCATGTCTAGCCAGGCCTTTCAATCTGACGTTCAGAATTGTCTGACAAGCTCCTTTTTATTCATTTATTTATTTTTGTTCGAAACCGACAGCATTACAACTGCTCCTCTCACTTCTAGAGCACCTGGGCCGGACAGCAAGTTGCCTTTCTGTTATTATACACAGAGCTGGTCAAAGTTTTTCATTGAAACATTTTTTGGACCAAAAAAAAAAGGGGGGTTTCATTCAAAAGGAAACTTTCCACAGAAAAATTTCACTTTGGCCAAATTTTCTTATTGCAAAATTTTGCTGGTAAAAGTTGAGACACTGATTTAGTTGAACCCATGTAATCCCTTTTGTGTGGACCCTTTTAAATTAGCTCCAGGATGTTGTATATCGATTTAACGGACGTGGCACTTCTACACTGATTTAAGAGTGATCACACAATGCAGTTGCACTGAGTTAACTAAATCGATCTAGTTAATTCGGTACAACTTTTGTGTCAGCACAGGCCTGCGTTGTTAGCCAAAATGGCTTTGGCCCCAATACTGAAAGATATTCAAGCACCTCCCTAATTTTAATGAGTAGTCTCATTGACGTCAATGGGGACACTCACCTGTTTAAAGCTGGACATGTGCTTAAGTGCCTTGCTAGATTGGTATCTGACACTGAGTGATATAGAATCAGACAAACCAGAACATGCTCCCTATGCATTAGAAGTTGGAAATTCCAACCTGGCCCTTCAACCCAGCCTGTTGTGCCCATGTATTGCAGTGTATATGATTACAGTATACATGAAAGCAGCCACTATATAACGGTGACCTAATGGTTTCTGTTTAACCTGCTGTTTTCAGTCACTGTAACTCTCTAATGTTTTCTCCTTTGGAACTGAAATGATCCAGGCTTTTGTCCCTGAGCAAAAATGGTTCTGAAGTTTTTTGATTGAAGAGGAGAGTGGAAATTTCCTATTGTAAAAAAAAAATCTTGCCAAGCCTTTTATGAACAGCTCTGCAGCCCAAATGGCTCAGGATTGAAAGTTGAGGAGAGGTGCCGTCAAATGTGCCATTGACGTTTGGTTTTGATATGACCAAGTTATGACCCTCTGAAAAACACCGGCATTACATTTAGCACAGGCTTGTTCACCAAGCTCTGAAAGTGTGAAAGCTAAGGGGGCTGCGTTGCACCTGAATGCATGTGCATAGTGTAAAGTGCAATGAAAATACCTGGGTTACGGAGGGATGCTGCATGCTTGTGAGGTCCTACTCTGGTGCATCTTTCGGGAGGGGAGTGGGTGCTGCATTTTCCTTGGTGTACAAAAGAAGGCCTGTCTCCTACAGGCCAGCTGTACTAAGTGCACAGTGCAGGACATTTCAGTGGTTTATCACCGTACTATTCTAGATTGTGGGATTTACACACATCGTTGCCAAAGTTTTGCAAGCCAGGGAATCTTTGAGCAGCTAGAGCGTGAAACTACATCCTTCAGTTATTTCCATATACTGTTTTTATGTACACAAAAGACATTGGGAAATTCCATTAAAAAACTGCGCTAAGGGAATCTTAGTTACACCGTCAGGAAATGCCAAAAATGGGATTGCACATGCAGATTTCACTTTGGCCCCTTGTGGGTAATATGCCAAAATACAGCTTTCAAGGACATGACCACTGTCTCAAAAAATTGTAATATACTAACCTATCCTCCCATTCAGTCAACACGTATAACCATTGCACTACTCCGCACTGCTTTGTGGATGCCAGATGAACCCAAAGAGAATCATTTAGCTGAAAAGTACACAGTAATCAGTATGTGCACGGCATAGTGTGTCTCAATTATTCAACACAGAATAATAGTAAAAATATACTGTGACATACAGGCCCCCTAAGTTTGCAGCTAAGTTACCTCTGAAGTTAACTCCCTTAGCCCCTGCTAGGCACCTCAGAAAGGCTGTGAATCTTGTTGAAAAGAAAAGCTAAAATACTTGGGTATTAACAACAGATGAGATTTGAGCAATAGATACCCAACGCAGTTAGTCTCCTTTGACCATCCCATACCTTAGAGAGAAGAGAATATATCATAAACAGTGCATTGGTCTGATTCTGGTCTCATTCTAACACTGGTGTAAATCCAGGCTAACTCCTCTTAAGCAGTGAGTTATACCGCTCTCACTGAGATCAGACCCTGTCACTAAGTCAAAACCTATAGACTGGACCAGTATGACCATTAAAGAGTTAGCAGAATAATGTATACAATGATTTTTAAAATATTACAAATATCTAAGGATGTAGAAAACTTTTGTATGATATGGTATTGAGCAATGGTAAATGATCATTTGTACAATTAAAGACTATAATGCAAGGCATGTGTAGAAGAGGGAAGAGTTAAGGTTGTGTATGCTATACAGCCTTAATTACTGCATTTCCTTACTTTTGATTGCTTAGTCTTGAATCCTTAACTTTTTGTGCATGTAGTTTTTTGTACAGAATTATAAGTAAGGTTAACCACATACTGGTCTTAGGGCCCGGAAATCCCCAGGTAGAACAGCCTGAGACAGAGATAGATGTTTGACCAGAATGAATATCATGCCTCTTTGAGTATTGGACTATATTCTTGATGTTTCATATTGTTTATTTTGGGGACTCTATTTTTTTTTTTTTTTTTGGCAGGGGAGGAAGGGAAGGGAAATACATTTTTTTGAAAAAAAGAGAGCATCTATCTATTGAAGAAGCCTGGTCCAGTGGCTAGGAAGTAGTCTGGGGACCAGGACACATGGATTCTATTGCTGTTCTGCTGCTAATCTGCTGTGTGACTTTGGGCAAGTCATTTACTTACATTTTCTGTGCCTCAGTTGTTCCATCTGCAAAATGGGAACTATAAAATTTACCCACTTTTGTAAAGTGCTTGGATCTCTCGGGATAAAATACAAGTGCTAATTAATAGTAATATCATGAAAAGCATCGAATAGTCCTGATATAACTTCCCCTTTAGTTATGATCTAGCATGTCAATATGTATTTAAACCAATTTTTCCAAGTATATTATTTACCTGAGCGTAATGGCCCCTTTGCCATTATGGTCTATCTTGTAATTACATATTTCCTTTAAAAAGTGAGTACATACTATTTACCCATTAAGACAGTCGTTTCGCTGGGGAGCATGGATCTGGGTATCCTATCAGTCTGTACCTTGAAGCTAGTAGCGGTTTAATGCAGATGGGTCTATTTGAAATAAGGTATTGTATAAATTCTTATAGGTGAGTAGAAATATCCCTTAGGATTCCCTTGTGAGCCCCTACCAGCCCGGAGCTCCTACCAGCCTGGATAGGTTACAGTTGCCACAGCAGTAGATAATCTCCCTGCCACCTTGCCCGCTAGAGCGAGATAGGGTGGGTCAGGCATTCTGATCCTGATCTCAGTCATTTATTTCTATCCCAGTGTGACTGGTGTGCATAGCCTGCACTAGCCAAGATGGGGTTAAACCCACATTATGGACAGCAGCAGTCCCGCCCCCTAGGCTGTACTGGGCATGCTCCAGATGTTGCAGCAGTATAAAAGGAGGAAGTCCAGCTTATTTGGGGTTGGATGCTGGAGGGGAAGGACCTGTGCTAGAAGCTCCTGCTGAGGACCAGCTATGGCCCCTGCCTGTGGGGATCAGAGTCTCCAAGGGTCAGCTTGGACCCCTGCAACTAATGGAGCCCCAGGAAATAACTGGTGCTGCAGAGTCTGGAGACCCCGCAAAGCCTCATGGACTGCCTCATCAGAGACAATGGTAGGAAGTGACCCAGGGAGGGTGATGGAGTGGTATCTCCCACCCAGGTAAGCTCAGTGTCTTTTGGTGGGACTCCCCACTGAGCCAGTGACAGATCACTCCACCACTGCCAGGGCCCTGGGTCGGGGCCTGGTGGTGTCAGGTGGGCCTGGATCCCCCTACCTGGGCTGCCAGCCACCCTAGCTGGTGGCCCATCGGGTGCTGGCTACTAGGCCATGCTGCCCTGCACCAAAGGGCTGTGCTTTTGATTCTGGCTACTAGGCCACACTGCCCTGTATTGAAAGGCAGCACTATTAACTCTAGCTGCTAGGCCACACTGCCCTGGGCACCAGGACTATTAACTTTATGGTGGTCCTTAGACCCCAGGGTGGCGAGGTCAGAGACATACAAGCGGACTTAACGGTGGTGTCTGCGTATCCCCTGGCACCCATCTTTTCGTGCCAGGGTGTACATACAATGCCACACCCAGGATCTACACTTTATAAGTATTGACCTCAGTGCCAGGCAGTGCCATATTTGTGTTCACTTGTTTAAAGAAAAATGAAAGTGACTTTGCAAACAAATAGAAGGGGAGAAAGTGGGTCAAACTGGGGTTTTCCAGTCATGCTAGTTGTTGGGGTTATTATTTATTTGTATTATCGAAGCACCTAGGAGCCCTAGTCACAGACCTGTACAAACCCAGAACAAAGAGATGGTCCCTGCCCCCAGGAGCTCACCATTTAACTGTAAGACTTGAGACAATAAATGGATACAGACAGATTGGAGAGTCCAAGGAAACAATGAGACCATATTGGACAAAAATGATAGACAGTCATTTTAGAGAAGGACTGGGCATTCCAGAGGCAGCAGGAGTCGAGGAGGGGAATGGCATGAGGTTAGGAATGGTGACACGAGAGAGTCTGAGGTGTAGCCTGGACTCCACACACAAAGAAATACTGTGTAAGTCTGCTACCCCAGGATACCAAATTATTTTATCAATTAAATATGCCACCACCCCTGTAAGGTAGGGACATCATGGTATCCCCATTTTACTGGGGACACTGAGGCATAGAGGAATTAAGCGACTATCCCAAGGTCACATGGGAAAACCTGTAGAAGAGCCTGGAAGTGAATCCAAATGTCCTGACTACCAGTTCTGTGCTTAACTTCACGGTCATCCTACTTATGAGCACCAAAAGAAAAACTTTGATCTGAGTTCCTCAAGAAAAATTAACTCTAGCATTAGAGCTGGTGATTAACACAATCATTAGCTGGATTAATTTTGGAGTTGCCAAAAATTAATCCAGTTAATGATTGCATATTTTTCCTGTCACGCATATTTTATGGCTGAGCAGCATTAGAGCCACCATTATGAAGAAAATATGGCCTAGTGATTAGGGCCCCCAGTTCAGCTAAGCAAACATGCTTGTAACTCTAAGCACATGAGGAATTCTGTCCCTATTCAGTAACACGCTTAAGCACATGCTTGGGAAACCGAGTGTTCTAGTCGACAGGACACTGAGCTGTGAGTCAGCCAGGGTTCTGTTCTTGGCTTGGCCTCTGACCAGGTCATAGACTCATAGACTTTAAGGTCAGAAGGGACCATCGTGATCATCTAGTCTGACCTTCTGCACGTTGCAGGTAACAGAACCTCACCCACCCATTCCTGTAATAGACAAGGGCCTAACCTCTGGCTGAGTTACTGAAGTCCTCAAATCATGGTTTAAAAACTTCAAATTACAAGAGAATACATCATTTACTCAAGTTAAAAGCTGCAAGTGACTCGTGCCCCATACTGCAGAGGAAAGTGAAGAAACCCAGAGTCTCTGCCAATCTGACCCAGAGGAAAATTCCTTCCAGACCCCAAACATGGTGATCAGTTAGACCCTGAGCATGTGGACAAGACCCTGAGCATGTGGACACCTGGAAAAGAATGCTCTGTAGTAACTCAGAGCCCTCCCCATCTAGTGTCCCATCTCCAGCCATTGGAGATATTTTCTACTGACAGTCACAGAGGAACTACATGCCATCATAGGCAGTCTCATTATACCATCCCCTCCATCAACTTATCCAGCTCAGTCTTGAAGCCAGTTAGGTTTTTTGCCCCACTGCACCCCTTGGAAGGCTGTTTTGGAACTTCACTCCTCTGATGGTTAGAAACTTCCTCTCATTTCGAACCTAAACTTGTCGATGGCCAGTTTATATCCATTTGTTCTTGTGCCCACATTGGTGCTTAACTTAAATAACACCTCTCCCCTGCAGCTGTGTGACCTTGGGCAAGTAATTTCACCTTTCGGTTTCCCCTCCCAGCCTTCAGTCTTGGCCGCTTAGACTGTAAACTCTTTGCGGGCAGGGACTGTCTCTCCCTTTGTCCCCAGCCTAATGGTCAGGGACTTTATGGATTTGCTGTGACCTCTGGCAAGTTACTTAATAATTTGATGCCTTAATTTATCCATCCGTAAAATATCTACTTTGTGCATGCAGCAGGAAGAAAATTAACGCCAGGTTTGTAAGGCGTGTGGAGCTCCTCAGATGAAAGGTGCTATGGAGGTGTGAGGTGGTGGTGGTGTTATAAAAATGGAATGCTACCTCTCTAGCAATAGGCTTATAGATTATAAAGCCAGAAGGGAGCACTGTGAGTTGAAAGTAGCCTACCCAAAGGACCCCCAACACTGCTCAGCTTGAGCCCAGATACCAAGCAAGACAATAATGGGTTCCAAGATGCATGCTCTGACGCCGCAAGGAAGCCAATGAAAGCCTCATTCTTACACAGCAAAAGGCAGACCATGACCTTCTGTAACAGGGCAGAAGTGAATCTTCTGTTAGCAGCATCCTTGCTACTGTAGCTGCATAACAGGAATGGCAGGACTCTCTCTTCCTCTTTTCTCACAGTGTAATTAATATAGAGTCTGACCCTGCAGCCCTTAGTTCCCTGGATTTCAATGGCATTATTAACATGAGTAAGAGCTGCAAGATCAGCCCCATCATTGCAAAAGAATCCTCCATTAGACCATGTCTTGTGGTTAATTCTGCAAAAATTCCAATGGCATAAAGAAAGCAGAACTCCTGCTTAGTGTCTTTTTGCCTTCTGGTGACCTACAAACCGTTCCTAGCTTGGCCATTTTACCTCTGTCTCACATTATACTGTAAGTTGGACACCCAATGCCTATTTATTTCAACATCTCTTGACTCGTTGCTGTGTATGCTGTTCACAGGTTTCAATTGCCCCTTCTACTTTTCTAAATACTATCATATGAGGAGAAGAGTTGTTAAGTTTGAGTGAAAACTGGCAATTACTGGACCGATTGACTTTTTTTGTGGTCAGGTGATTTCAAAAGATTATCCTAAAACAGTACCACTGTTACCAGCTAGCATCTGTCAACCACAAAAAATGTTTCTTCTTACAGTACCATGGGGTGGGGGCAAGCAAGATGGATTTGACAGGATAGACTGTGGAAAGGTGTCCTGACTCATAAAGAGAGAAGGAAAAAAACCTTCTTGTCTTAACTTCTTTTCAGTGGTGTGTATAGCTTCTGGTCTTAAGAAAACTCTGAAGTCTGTGGATGCTCATTGCCATTGTTCCACATTTTAGTGCTGTGTCAGAGGATCCTGCAGAAGCCCAATTCCATGAGTAGACCAATGTGAAAACTTTCTTTCTTCTTCTCTGGGGTGAGATTAATTACCTCTTGCAAATCAGAGGTTGCAGGGAAACGTCGGCCCTGAAATCCCTTCCCAGTGGTTTGTGAGTAAACATTCACTTTTCATTAACAGCAGGATTCATTTAAAAATTACTATCCTTTCTTATAAAACTCTCCATGGACTTGTTCCAGCCTATTTCATGGACCTAGTCTCTGCTCCACACCAAAATACCAAGCTCTTTGGTGTCCTGTCGAACAATCTAGCCACTGTCTGCACAACAGCCTTCTCCTCCGCCTCTGCTAGCATCTAGCACAGTTTCCTGGTTCTCTCTCCACCTCACCATCAGCTAACCCGTCACCATTTCCGGTCACAATACCATTATTTCTCACTGAATGTTGTTCATGCCATGTCACAGGTGTGCATGACACCAGAACAAATCAAGATGGAGTCTCTGGCCAGAGAAGACTCAAGTCTGATTAGACCAGTTTTTGTCACCTTTGCTCAGGTTGATTTCAACAGGGTTAGCTCGTGGATTGCAGAATCTTGTCCACTGTTAAGACTAGAACAAAAGAGAAACAATACAGGAAAGACTTAGAAAGAGACGGACAAGGATGAAGATGACAAGCCAGATTCTGCCACCCTCACTTTACTCCTTCAGCAGCCCCTTTGGAACCAGCATATTCAAATAGTTATATGGTGAGCTGAGAGACTAACACATGCATCTGACAGGTTTCAGAGTAACAGCCGTGTTAGTCTGTATTCGCAAAAAAGAGTACTTGGTGCCACAAGTACTCCTTTTCTTTCTACATGCATCTGAGTGGTTACAATTTTTTTGTGAATAATCATTGGTTTTATTTCCCTCGGCTGTACTTCTTCTTTTCTCCCTCGTGCTATTTGATTTTAACTCTTGAGAGCATTTTGCAAGGCAGTTTGTCTAATAGATGCTACACAAAACAAAGTTGCATTGTATACGTTTGCTTGGACCAAGATAAGAGTTTCAAAACGCCAGCCCAATAAAGATTGCTTCTTCAGATGTTGGCAGCTTTTACAGAGCACTTAGTGTTTAGGAGCCGGGCGATGTGTTAACCAAGTAACTGTGATTTGCATAGACACAATACAGGTTTTCATTTTATGACAGGTTCTTGGCCTGGAAACTGTTGTATTAAACCTTACACCGGTATGTTGGCCCATTAATCAGTACCACGCTATTTACCTTGTCTCTCTCTCTCTTTCAATCTCTCTCTTTTTTGAGACAATAAACATTTTATGCTTTGTCAGCATAATGTAGGGCAAACACTAACCCTTCGATGTTTCACAATCCTTTTAAGAGCCTTGATCCTAGAGGTAATAAATGCACCAGCAGGTAGAGACTCCGTGTCAGATACACAGCTGGTCGATAGGCTAGGAATAAGAGATACTATATGTGTACATGGGTGCAGTGCCATGAGGAAACTAAACTACTGGGGTGGGCAAGAATGCTTTGCATTGTAGGAGATGCCTGCTCCAGAAGGCTCTCTGCTCTACTGTGCTGCCATGCTCTTCCTAGAAGCAGGGTGGATGGGGTCAGCAATTTCAGGGGGTGTTTCTGCTAAACAAAGGATGTTTTTAAAATGCCACATAGAGTTTAGGATTTGGTATGCTGGACTATTCAACTGTCTGATGCATGTTCAAAATAATTTTCAGAAACCCTCCCCCAAAATGGCACCAGAATCATAGCAAGGGGCTGTGGGAAAAGACCATTGTCCAGTATTCTCTCTTCTCTTGCTGTGGTGCCGTAGGGAAAATTGAGGCCTCCCTCCTATATGAAGAATCGGTTGCCTTTCATGGGAGATCGTTTCTCTTCACAGCTACCCAGAGCAGCAGGGAAGGACGGTATCAGAAAGGACAATATAACTAAGGCCTGGTCTACACTTAAAACTTAGGTCAATGTAGCTACGGCACTTAGGGGTGTGAAAAATCCATACACCTGAGCGCTGTAGCTATGCTGACCTAACCCCGGAGGAGACACAGCTAGGTCAATAGAAGAATGCTTCCATTGGCCTCGCTATCATCTCCTGGGGAGATGAGTTTCTACAGCAAAGATGAACCCCTTCCATCACTGTGGTCCACATCGACACGCGGCGTTTACAGCAGCATAGCAATGGCGCCCTAGTTCTGCTGCTGTAGCACCCATAGGGTAGGTGTGAGTTAATACAATGTGAAAAGCAGCTCTTTCACCTTCCCGCTGACTGTATGTGACTGGAACAGGAGGACTTGTGGCACCTTAGACGAACAAATTTATTAGAGCATAAGCTTTCGTGGGCTACAGCCCACTTCATCGGATGCATAGAATGGAACATATAGTAAGAAGATATACAGACAGAGAAGGTGGAAGTTGCCATACAAACTGTAAGAGGCTAATTAATTAAGATGAGCTATTATCAGCAGGAGAAAAAAACTTTTGTAGTGATAATCAAGATGGCCCATTTAGATGGGTTTCAGAGTAGCAGCGTGTTAGTCTGTATTCGCAAAAAGAAAAGGAGGACTTGTGGCACCTTAGAGACGAACAAATTTATTTAGATAGTTGACAAGAAGGTGTGAGAATACTTAACATAGGGAAATAGATTCAATATGCGTAATGACCCACCCACTCCCAGTCTCTATTCAAACCCAAGTTAATGGTATCTAGTTTGCATAGTAATTCAAGCTCAGCAGTTTCTCATTGGAGTCTGTTTTAGAAGCTTTTCTGTTGCAAAATTTCCACCCTTAAATCTTTTACTGAGTGGCCAGAGAGGTTGAAGTGTTCTCTTCCGGTTTTTGAATGTTATGATTCCTGATGTCAGATTTATGTCCATTTATTCTTTTGTGTAGAGACTGTCCGGTTTGGCCAATGTGCATGACAGAGGCGCATTGCTGGCCCATGACGGCATATATCACACTGGTAGATGTGCAGGTGAACGAGCCCCTGGTGGTGTGGCTAATGTGATTAGGTCCTATGATGGTGTCACTTGAATAAATATGTGGACAGAGTTTGCATCAAGCTTTGTTGCAAGGATAGGTTGTGACTGCATGCTTCTAGATTCCACAGTGATGGGTACATTAGAAAAACAGGCAGACAGGCACAGAGTGACTTCTCAGTGCCTTCAATTTCCACCTGTCTTGGGAAATAGATAGCTTTTTTTCACAGGAGCCCAGTGTTACTCAATAGAATTTACACTGTGGGTCAAGAAATCCCCAGTAGAAAAGGAGAAATTTTAATACAAAAGACAAACTAACAACATAGGTCTTTAAGGATCTGATCTGCAATTATTTCATGCTCTAACCCTTTTCTTTCCAGTGTCTCAGCTTTGCAATGAAGGTATCACTTTGTCATGTTTTCTCTTCAAAATAATAGTAAAATACAATTTTAGACGATAGTCTAGTTTGCTCAGTAAACAGAGGTTTGTTCTTCTCACACTTGCTTCTGTTAGGCGAGGAAAGTCAGGAAAAACAATCTCCAAAGCAAATATAAGCATATTTCCTTCTGGGAAAACGAACGGGGAAAATGCATGTAGCTAAGCAACAATGCATTTTGATAAATGGGTCATTTTCAAAGGCATGAATTGCAAATGTGCAAAGAAAATAGTCCCATCCAACACATCCTGTATTTGAATGTTTGGCCCTGCCTATTATTAAGAAATGATATGACTTTCTCATACCCCTGAGAACTCCCTACCTTTCTCTGTGCCTTCCACCCCCACCCGAAGCCTCAGGTCACAATCACCATTCTTGCTGCTGAGGATTAGACTATAGATCTGTCAATGCAAAGTGCACTCCTCCATTCCCCCAACCCTGGGGATAAGAGAACTGCCTCAGCAGCATTCCTAGTTCAGGGAGAGAGAAGCCAGGACTCTGAGCCAAACCCAAGTCTCCCACATGGCAGTGTGAAGCCTGTTCATTTTTATTGTATAATAGGGTCAGATTCAATTCAGTCCTGGCATGAGCTAGTGCAGCTGCACCAAAGATATATCTCAAAGCACTTGGGTGGGTAAATTTCATAGCAGGGGTCAGTGAGGCACAGGCTATGCATCATTCACCACACTAAAGGTGGGTTCTTTACTAATGCTGCAGCGTAGCTCATGCTCAAATAAATTGGTTAGTCTCTACGGTGCCACAAGTACTCCTTTTCTTTTTGCAAATACAGATTAACACGGCTGTTACTCTGAAACGTAGCTAACACTGATCATTAACAGTGCCTGCTGTGCTGCTGTAAAATCCTGATGGAGACAAGACACTAGCTTTTATCACCGGTAAATAGGGTGAGGTCAGTCACATGTAATGGTAACCTGACCTTACCTAGCTACCACCTAGTCTAGTGCCTTGGCTCCACCAGGATTTTACAGTTGGGGATAGCTTATCCCCATTAGTTATCCCATAGTAAAAACACACCTCTTTGAACAATGAAGACAAAGCCATAGACAAGTTAAGGCCAACATTTTCAGAAGTGGCCACTGATTTTGGCTTCCAAATATGCCTCAAGTTGGGCACCCAAACATTTAGGCACTCACAAATTAGTGGGAATTTTGGAAATTTTGTCTTAACTGACTTGCCCAAGGCTGTGCAGTGAGACTGTGTCAGAGCGGGGAACAGACCCAAGATTTCCTCTCTGAGCGCTCTGCTGAATATCTCCTTTTTACTGACGTGCTCATGATTGTACTGATAGTGAATAAGCCATGTAGCAATATGTTGGAAAAAATAGTTATTACAGGAAGATATTAGGATTATTTCTTTGATGAATAAAATTATATGGCTACTTTTAAAGTCAGACCTGTGGCATTTACAGAGTGGTTATTGTGCATTCCTCGGAAAAAATATGAGTTAGAAGTCGTTCCAATGCATTAAAGTAATGAATAGAGGAAGTGAGAAATATTTTAAATTCCTAGTGTTACATTTCAAAAATGTTCTGGTTTCAGGATTAGGAGGGGGGGAACCCTCTTTTTCTCTTGCTGTCTAATTTTTCTGAACTTGTTACAAGTGTCCCACACTCTCCGAGTGATGAAATAAAAGGTTTTGAAAAATGACACTGGTGCAGAGCACAAGAGCGGAAGTGAGTGTGGGATGGTAATTTTGTAACTGCAGCTGCTTAAAACGCATTTTTTTTAGCCAGTGTAAATGGGGATCAGGTGAGGACTCAAACAATTGGTATGTCAGGGTTCTTCTTTGATGCATTTCTCTGTTTAACAGTGTGACTTTTAGCTGCTGTTTGTCATCAGTAAAATATTAACAGTTATTAGTGTACTTGGAAGTTGCCTGCTAAGTGGCACCTAGTAAGCCTTGCTCCATGGCCACAAAGGCCTCAAGATACAGCAGGAACCGCAGAACCTAGTCTGTAGGGTCCTTTGTACACACTAACACATAGCTGGACTTATGGAGGGAGAGGCAATAGGAGTAATGGTACAAGGGCCTATGGATCCTCCATGCCATTGCCCCACAGGGTAGGGGTGGAGGAGCTACTGCAATCTCACTCTACAGTAAAGAGTAGAGTTGTTGGGGAAGAATACCTTTCCATACACACCTCTGTAGAGAACCTAAAGCATAGCCTGCCCATTTAGCTGCAGATTGGGCTCAGGATTTGGGCCAAGGTAACTGGTCCAACAAGGGACAAATATCTAACCTTCCAATTAGGCTTGAAAACTTCTGTTTTGTATCAAGGTCATTTCATTTTCGTTAACTTTCATATTTTATGTTACTTCTATTATAGGGGGAACTGGTAACTTCCCCTAGATTTAGGTTGCCTAACACTTTCCATTATAAAATATTATTGCCTCCTTTTTTGAGTTCTGTTACAGCCATTGTTCGCAGCAGGCCTTTGAAATCTGTCAGGGACAAAGCCTGAAAGCTAGAGACACAACTTTCACTTTCTCCATGAAATCCCATCCCTGGTTTGGTGGTAGGGATGCCAACCCTCCAGGATTGTCCTGGAGTCTCCAGGAATTAAAAATTGTGTCATGGGACAAAACCTCCAGGAATACAGCCAATCAAAGTTGGCAACCCTATTCGGCTGAGTTGTAAAATTGCCATTTCCCTTCTGTCTCCTGTGTTCCTCAGGAAAATGTTGGCAATCTGTCAAAATAGTAACTGAACGTGAACATTCTAAAGAGCCAGGCCTACGCCGCCATCCAAGTGGCAGCACCCTGCCATTAGTCCTGTTGCTTAGCGGGCAGAAGGCTGTGCTGCGGAGCAGAAAGGGTTTTGCATTCAAACTCTGACACTTAGGGATGTATGGGTGGGTCATTACAGTTGTACGTAACAGAATTTTTTACCTTTTTTTAAAAAAAGACTCAGGAAATGACATATAAAAAGCTGCTAGAAGAATATTGTTTAGGTTGCAAAGCTAAACACTGTGAAGTTAGGAAATGCTTTATGTATGATTCTCTGTGCAACCTTCATTCTGCTCCCTTGTACAGATGCATTATGATATAGGCTTTAATTACATGATGACACTACTTTTCTCCACAGGATCTCTGCCTCATTCAGTGCACAGGATGGACACACAAGGGGGCAGAATTAAGGTTGCACAGGCAACCATAAATAGATAAGGCATTTCCTAACTTTTTAGTGTTTGACTTTGCAATCCAGTGGTCTTTCACTATTGTTGTTTTCTATGTAATATACAGTCTTCGATACTACATAGGTACTCTCACCAGAATTTTTTCCTCACTGTGGCAACGCAGCTATACTGGGCTGGAATGCAGGAGCTGTTTAGCAGTGCATAATAACATTAAACAATGACTTAAAAACCTAGTCCCATTGATCTTAATGGCAAACTGCCCATTGACTTCAACTGGGCCAGGATTTCACCAAGAACAAATAGTAATACCATCTCTGCTTAAAAGTGCATGAAGAAATTAGGAAACCAAAATAGTTACCCAAACTGGCATCTGGGCATATCACTGGGGTTAACACCCTTAGTCTTATGAAAAATGCCATGACATGCTAAGGATCCAAGTTTTACATCTTCTGTGGAAGATGGCACTTCCAGGGTCCCACTGCCCCTTGATACCCTGCTGTGGCATTGGTAAGTACTGACTAAGAGTAGAAAGAAACCTACAAACGCCACTTCCTGCAATGCCTGCATTTTCCTTAGTGGCTTCCTATGCCAGTCCTGGCTAGGCGTAGTCCTGTTTAGCTTCTGACAGGCTGAGATGGTATTTCTGCAGATATATTATTATGGCACTACCCAGTAAGAAACATTGTCCAAGTAAAAGCTACTCTGGTAAATGGCCTACCTCTCTGTCCTTCCTTCTCTTTTAATCCTATTTAGATGGAAAACGGGCAATACCACACTTAATGTAAACTAAACCAAATTGTTAGTGACTGTTCTACCTAATGCTGATCACTCCTAGAAGTGGCCGAATGAGAGCACATCCGGGAAACTGGCAATTCATTAGAACTGATTGTTTTATAAATTAAAAGAATTGAAGGCCTGAAGGACCCACTATGTTCATCTATTCAGACTCACTGTGTAACGCAGGGCAAAGAATCTTGGCCAGCACTTAATGCAGTGGAGGGAATTTTTCTTCCCTACTATGTAAGTGAACATTTTTATCCCCATCGTCTTCTAGAAATTCCCTTTGTCAGGATGCAGGCCCTGGGTTTTTGCTGATGATGAGTCAGTATTTGGATCACAGTAACATCAGAAAGCATATGAGCTGCCCAAATACCTCTCCTTGTTTTACTGTATTTCACCCATAGTGCTTTGACCCCCATTCCCCATCCACCCCTCAAGTTATATAAGCATATTGTGACCCACATTAGGTTGTCAGATATCACATTATCATGTCCGTGGAAAGAGGAAAGTGAGCAATTTGGCTCAAATGGCTTTTCTATGTTCAGCATGTTCCACTGCAAGATCATTTGACTTTTTCCAAAACACATGGAAGCACTCAAAACTTCAATATTTAATATTGCCTTGAAGTGCAAATTGTCAGATTCAAGGAAATGAGAGAGCGCTTATGGCAGTTGCCACTGGAACCTAATGTGCAGTGCACCACAGAAACAGCAGACACTGTGCTGATTTCTAGACTTTTATTATTATTTAGTAGCACAAATCAGACAGTGTAGTTGTAAGAGCTGTCGCTCTTTATTTTGCTTAGCAGAACAGGCTGCTTGGATCAAGACTGAGCATGCTATGCTGGGACCATGTCATTGGTCATTGGACAACCACTCCATCTTAAAGAAGACAGCCATAGGACTATACATAGAACTTCACCTAGGCAAGGTTAGCCCCACTAGGAAGTAGGGGGTCTCAACCCATTGGCCCCTTTACTCCAAGTATTTTATTTTATTTGTATCTTGATTTTCTGATCTGAGGTTATTTTAAGCACTAATGTGCACAGTATGGTGCACATCTCTGAATCTTTTGTAGCTTTTTAGCTGCTGGTATCCTTTATATCAAGTTTATCAGTGTGTGTATATAAGAGAGATTCATGGAGAGGAAGCATGAGCAAGAATGTCTGTGCGAGAGAAACTAAGGCATTGCATGTCCCTTCACAGGATCTTTAGCATGGAAGGCCATCAGTGAAAGTAGGAAAGAGAGTGTCACATGGATGCGTGTTTGCAGCCAAGTAATTCTATACAATTTTTTTAAGCACAGTTGTGACAAATTAATAAACTTTTTTTTCTTACATGACTTATGTCAAGGAATAGTCCTTTTGTTTACCATTACATAAATTCCTTAGCATTAAATTACATATCTGAGTAAAGCAGCAAGGATAAAAACAAATGTTAATAACTAAATTTATTCCACTAAAATGAAAATGCCACTAAGGTGTAACCGACAATGCCGTGAAAATAGAGCATCCATCATGTAAATGATCAGAATGAAATCCACTTCACCAGCATAAAGCCCAAATAACCAGATCGGGGGGGGGGGAGGGGGTGAAGTCCAACCCAGGGCCACAGCCAGGGCCTCCTTCTCCCTGAAGCTGCAATAGTGATTGTAGTCTTTTCATGCCACTTGATGGAGTGTTAGGGTCTGCAAAGTGATATATCCCATTGCCTTCACCACATCCACACCCTCCATGTTGACCCACGTGCAGCCAGCACACAGAATCCCTGTTCAGTTGCTTTTCAATTTCTACCCATGTTTACCCACCACCAGGTTTAAGTGACAGCTTCGCACGACCCCTCAGCACCAAGTTAAATTTCATCATATATGCACACAGTATATTAGTTTTACAGTTTCTGTACAGGGCAATATTCTTTGAGCAAGCTGGAGCAGGAAGACTGTATTAGCCCAAGAAATTTAATTTAAAAATTAGAAAAAGAAATAATATTTGGTTATCATGGATTAATCAGTGAGTTTGTGGATGTGAATATAAAATTAATGTATCTACAGCGAGTTATTTGAATCAGTCTTATGCTTTTATGCAGCTGGCTATCCCTCCAGGAGTTCTGTTACTGGAACAGCGCTTTCTTTCAATTACTTGCCATGGAAGTTATTTGAGATATATCAGCAAACTTCAGAATCTCTGAGCCTAGTCCTTCCCACATTCTCTTAAAGTGGGCGTAGGCTTTCAGTTATTCAACTCCTTAGATATTGCAGTCACATTCTGTTTCACCTAAATATGGAGTATGTTTCCTCTCCAAGACTATAAGCTTTCTATCTTGCGCTAAGACAGGAGACGTTATTAATGACTTATTCTTCTTTTCAATAAACTGTACTTTACAGTGTGGCTAAAATAAGCAAATTAAACTATTTCTTGACCAGTGCTTCACAGTGCATAGATCTCTCTAGCAAACTGAAGTTGTCCTTCCATGGTTCTTGATACTGGCTTGTAGTCTCTAGAAGGGGCTTTTCTTTGTGTTTGAACAGTTGTTTGTTTCCTCTTTAAAGCTGTTTCACTGAGCTGAACAGGTCAAGTTTCTGTATCTCCTAGTACAGTGATTCTCAACCAGGGGTACACAGACCCCTGGGGGTACACAGAGGTCTTCCAGGGGGTACATCAACTCATCTAGATATTGCCTAGTTTTACAACAGGCTACATAAAAAGCACTAGCAAAGTCAGAACAAACTAAAATTTCATACAATGACCTGTTTATACTGTTATACAATGCACTGAAATGTAAGTATAATATTTATATTCCAATTGATTTATTTTATAATTATATGGTAAAAATGAGAAAGCAAGCAATTTTTCACTAATAGTGTGCTGTGACACTTTTGTAATTTTATGTCTGATTTTGTAAGCAAGTAGTTTTAAAGTGAGGTGAAACTGGGGGTAAGCAAGACAAATCAGACTCCTGAAAGGGGTAGAGTAGTCTTGAAAGGTTGAGAGCCACTGTCCTAGTGTGTAGTCAGTCCATCAATATCTGAATATTCTCTCTATCTCTCGGCATTAGTCCATCAGTATCCAAATATATCAAATTTTCTTTCATAAAGTATAAATGTTTGGTCTTTGTAATTCAAAAGTTCTTTCAAAATTAAAAGCTGCCTTTCAGTGTTTGTGCTATTCTGGAGTTTTTTGGTTTTTTCCCACCTCACAAGTGAATAGGTTGGGGTGCTCAACATCTTAAGAGGATCAGGCACCAAATCATTAATGTTTGTGAAGTGCTTTGAAACCCTTAGATGGAGTGTTGTAAAAGTGTAAAGTATTATTGTAATATTACAACAGGCAATATCTTATTCTCAGACACTACGGGAATGAAGCCAGACATCGGCAGGTAGATCCTTTGTCTTTCATTTTATAACACTACCAAAATATAAATTGAGGTGTAAAAATTCAGTGATTATTCAATAGTGTTATTCATTTTAAAGAGAACAATGTTTTAATGGTAGCAATAGTCAGTCGAATAACCATATTCAATTGAGTTCACAATCCTAAAACATAAAATGTGTAACGTTTTACATAGGTTAACACAGCAGTATGTTTCATTCAGGAACATCCATTCAAGCTCATAGTGGAACAAAGCATGTAAAAAAAAGCCCAGTCCTGCACCCATTGAAGTCAAAGGCAAACCTCAGTGACTTTAAGGGCTTGGTCCTGTTCACACTTGAGAGAATTATAAATCCATATAATTTTAAAAGGACAGTATATGAATCAAACACGTTTTCCATTTACACTTGAATCTTTGAAATAAAATTCTTACAACACTGAAATCTAACCACAAACTTTTCTTCTCTCTCTGAGTTTAAGTATATTCTGCCTAATGCTATCTTACATGAGACTGATCCTGTAAAGGGCAGAGCACCTATTTTGAGGAGCTGAGCTTTCCGAGTCCCCCTAGACTTCAGGGGGAATTGGGTACACTCACAACTCAGTAAGGCCTTATATTATGGGAGCTTTTCAATATTTCAGAAGTCTCTGAGGCTGAAGAGGTTGAAAAGGCAAGAAGGATTTTTTCGCTCTGAATACATGTACTTTTTGTTCCTGGGGTGGCGCGTGTGTAGGGAGGAAGGGCTTCAGCTCCACAGGCAAAGCTGTTGAATTCTGGGGAGCAGGAGAAGGGAAGGGGGGCTGATGGCTCAGACTGGTTCAGCAAAGGAAGGGCTCGAAGGGGAGCGCCTGGTGAAGATGGCTTATTCAGAGCTGTGAGGTAAAGGTACCCAGAGAATTGCCTTATAGGCAGCAGAGAGTCAGGGCAGCACCCCATCACCACACTGGCCTTCCCCACTCATCAGTGCCTGTGGGGCACTCACTGTCACCCTGCCCCAGCCAGAGGCAATGGAGGGGGTCCCCGTTTGTCAGTCAGGGGGGAGAAGGGCGGCCAGGCAGCCACCCTGCTCCCTTTGCTCAGCAGTGGGGCACCCTCAGAGGTGGGAACTGCCGCCCCACGACACCCACCCCGCAGTCATTCGCTGCAGGATCCTTCCAACCCCCCCCAAGTCAGTCAGACAGCCAGGGGCCCCATGACCCATCTCTGAATCAGCCTGTGGTGGGCAAGTCCGAGACCCCCCCCCCCCAGGCACTGGGTCAATAGTGGGGCACTGTGAGCCCCCCCCCCGCGGTCCGGCGGGGAGCAGCGCCCCTCCCCCACGGCAGCGAGGGGGTGCACAGCATTAACAGCCCCGTCCCTTCCCCCAGTGGGTGGAGCTTCCCCCACTCCTGGGAGAAAAGGGAGGGGCAGCGCGAGCCTTTCCATCCCTCTTTATCTGCCACCCCACCCCCCCTTTCTTACCCGCTTAGTAACTGGGGCCTGCAACCAATCCCTAGCTAGCCGGCCGGCTTCAGAGCCAGCTGATTGGCTAGTTGGTTGGCCGAGAGCCCTCCACCAATCCCGGAGCTCGCTGCTCTCTCAGACAAAGACTGCCGCTCTGGCAACTGGGTTAAACTAATCTGCCCCTCCCCCTCGGCGCGCGAGCTCCACGGCAGCAGCCCCCGCCGGGCCGGCCAGCTCCGGAGTATACCACCTCTCTCTACAGTGGGGGGGGGGGGTGCTAGCAAGCGATTCAGACTCTGTTCCTGGCTCTTGGAAGACGTCACCCGCTGCCTCGGGCTCCCGCGGGCATCTCCCACGCGACCGTCCCGCTGCAGGGTCCCTACGCCCGCTGCAGCGTCACACACTCCCCCTCGCCCGGGTCGATGGACGCTACCACCTCCCCCGTTCTCTTGCCTGAGCAACCGGGGGAGCGCGCCAAGGGTTAAGGGGGGCGGTACCCTCCCCCGAGCCCCCTCCTCGCGGTGGGAGTGGTTTAGTCCTCAGCAAGAGGCGGTTGGCGACGGTTGGGATGGGCCCCTCCGAGCCTCTTAAAATGAAACCTAGCGGGGCTGGGAGCCGGGCACTGCGCGAGGGACTGGGAACCGCCTGCTCCGCCCTGCGCGCGGGGCTGCGAGCCGGCCACGGAGCGCGGCGCCGGGGGCTGCCCGCCCTGCCCTGAGCCGAGCGCGGGGCTGCTCCGTGCCGGGCGGTAGCGCTGGCCGAGCCCGGGCTGGGGGGGCAGCGGCGTGCGGAGCCCTCCGCTGCCCGCCTCAGCCAGCCGTGGGGGCGGGGACCCTCGGTGGGTCCGTAACAACCCCCCCCCCTCCGCCCGCCCCCCAGTCGCGGCGCGTTATCCGGGCAACCGGCCGCCTCCGGGAGGGGACTCCTGCGGCGAGGGGTCCCGGCCGCCCCGCTGTCGCGATAGTCTAGCGAGGCAGAGACTGGCTCCTGCCCCGCCCCCCCTTTTTTTTTATTTTTGTAATTAAAATAATATTCTAAGGGGGGGGAGTTATCGCAGGACTCTTCATTAACCCCCCCCCCCCCGCCAGCCGCTCGCTGTTCGTCCGCCGCCCGCGGGAGCCGCCTGGCGCGATGTACAACACGGTGTGGGACATGGACGGCGATGACCCGGACTGGCGGGAGGTGATGATGCCCTATTCCACCGAGCTGATCTTCTACATTGAGATGGACCCTCCAGGTAGGGGGAGCCGGCTGCCCTGTGCCACTTGCGTTCAGGGTCGGGACCATCTTTCCCCCCGGCCCCTGGGCGGCTGCTGCTCCTCCTGGCTGTGAAATCCGGGGTGCGCTGCGGGGCGAGAACTGCCGCCCAGCTGGCTCGGACGTGCATGGAAACTTTGCGACGACTCTGACCCATTGTCTGTGGAGCGGGGGGGGTTAAATGGCTTATTTTCGGCAAGCTTCGAGAGCTAAATGCCCTTTAGAGGGTAGTAGAAAACGGGGGGGGGCAGTGGGGGGAGAGAGACAAGTGCCCCCCTTTTCTACTCTATGTTCCCTTTCGCTGATTGCTGAAGATGATGAATTTGCTGATCAGTTCCCATTCAGTGCTCTCTTTTAGTATCTTTACCTGCATGTCTTTTATGGAGCCTGTAATCCTTTAACACGCTCGGTTTCTTTCGTTTTAAATATTGTTAATTAAATTTCAGTTAAATAGTTTCTAGGATCTGGCAGATTTTATTCTCTCTAATCCTAGACCTGCACTGGATTTTTTTTTTTTTAAATGCATTCTCTGGGAGAAAACTCCTGGCTACTTTAGTCGTGTTTAAAAAGGTTATTGTATGGAAGGTTTAAATGTAACTTTTTCTAGAAATGGTGTCTCGAAAATGTATTGTTCCAAGTTTGCCTGCGGTAGAGGGCTTTTCTTTTGTGTCCGCTAGGGAGGAGTGAGTGGGAAGTGGGGGAGAGGGCTGATAAATCAGAGGAGAAAAGTTGGTTACATTTTTCATTAAACTTACTAGAATTCATAGTTTGATTATTAAACTGTCAGAATTCTGTAACCTTAATGCTTTGTATAACTGTATGAGAGCAGCCTTAATAAGCAGGGGGACTTCATGCCTCTATTTTTGTTTCGTTCAGGATGTACATTTCAAGGTCTGTGGTATGCAGAATAAAAGGGCAGTGGAGACCTCCTTTATTATATAAAAGCATATGTGCACTCGCATATTGTTGGAGAGGTTTAAAAGAGAATTTTGGAAGACTCTGTACTCAAAGTATATACTTGCATGTGACTTTATAATCTGGTACAGTAGAGTAGACTGTTCTGTTTCTTTAGATATGTGGCTAATTAGATGATTTAAAGCTTTTCTTAATATTTTTGGCCTTAGCTACCTTCTCATGTAACTTTGACATTTTATCCAAAATAGATTTGATAGAGTTTTGGAGAGAGTGCTGACCACCACTCATTTAAGTTCTTGCATAATTGACATATTCCTAAATGCCACTCTTGAAAGTTTAATGAAGTTCAGTTTGCCTTTCGGTTGTTCCCTTCATTACTAGATAGGCAATCATAATTTCAGTAAATATATTCTAATTTCTCATGTTAACAGCTAATATGTGCCTATCTATAGTAAAAAGCAACTTAGATGACCCCAAATCTTTTAGTGTTGGTGTTATGTTTTCAGATGGCCCTTGGAACAGCTCGATGTGTGGAGGCTGGTAGCATATGAAAAGAAAATGTTAATGTCTGAAGTATGTAGGCCTACCTTGCTGAATTGGTCAGAAAATAGCTTTTTAATAGCCCCTTCATAAACATTGCTGTGCAACGGAGCTTTGAAACCTGAGCTATGAAACCTGTGCTGAGTAGACTTTTAAAGCAGTGCTTCTGTAGTTAAGGTTGTCAGTATTTCTTTTATGAAGCCTTATTTTCAGGGGTTCTAACTCTTTATGTACAGTTTTAACTCTGGGATGAAATTTAAGTATTAAGGACTCAATACTATAAGGTGCTGAGAACCTCTTAGAAGGTTACACTCAGTGTCTTAGAGGACCAACTCTTACTGTCCAACTAAGAATGTGTAGGCTGGCTTATGTGGGTATGTATAAAATTTCTAACTGCAAGAGTGCAGGGAGGGGGAAGATGATGATGATGTTGGTTCCAGGGGTTTTCTTTATCCACAGTATGATAAAATTCACTTAAGGGGCTGGAATTTTTCATGTTCAAGTAGTGGTTGTTTAAATCCCCTTGCTAAATTATGTAATTGAGACATTTTGGACCAAAGTGACTGGAATTGCCCTCATTTACACTAGAACTGAATTTAAACCTTTGCCAATAAAAAGTTGATGGTTTTTTAGTGCAAAATTTGTGTCTGCCCAAATCTGTGAGTAGTTGACGTATTGTCTGAATAGCCTACAGACTAACAGGATGCATGGGAAATCATAAAGCCTCTAAAGGAGGTAAGTCTATTGGCTGTCCTCTCACAGTTCTGGAAACAACGTTGTCCTTCACACCCTAGACTAGAATATTGACATTTATTGACTCTAGACCCCCAATGGCTTCAGTCTAGGATGTCTGCTCTTCATTAGAGTCCAGTGTCTATAGTTCAGATACAAATAAAAGCAAGGAGAATCTAATGTGAGATGTCACCTTTAACCTCAAACCCATGCAATGTTACATCGTTATTGCAGGGGCCTCATTAGGTTTGTATGTATGCAGTTGCCTGTATATAGATGAATATGGCACTTTAGGTAGAGCTAAATTCCTCAGGGCAGAGACATGGTTTTCTATATTCTAAATATGCTACAGTGTCAAGGCTCAAATAAAAGTCACGAAGGGAAAAGCTGCTCCTGCTCCTGTTGAAAACCATGGAACTTTATTTGGGGGGGGGAAGGGGGGTTCTTCCCCAAAGGAAGCAGCATCAGGATTATAAGCATATGCCAACTTGTTTAAATTTTTGTCCTCTTATTACCTAAACACTGGAATGGGATGGTCTGTTCTTACATAGATTATGGTAAATTAAGTCCATGGTTCTAATACATCCTCTTTAAAACATGTTATAAAATTATATGCAGCTAGCATTGTATTTAAAGTTGTAGCAGGAAAGTGACTTCTGCTTTCTTAAAACACCTTTTCCCTCTCCTTGCTTTTTCTTGGCATGATAATATTTAATAAAATGGATTATTGGCATAATGTGGCCGTAGTATTTGTATGTGGTTTGTGGCTCTGTGAATTGTATTAGCAGGTGGAAGACCAGAACATCTTCCGTGGTTGTGAAGACAACTAACCATCAATTGCATGTAATAATGAAAACAAACAATCTGTTGTTCATGCACTACTAGTTTTTCTAATCAGGATTAACATAGACAGATGTTTGCATCACAATATTCTAATATTAGAATAACTCTAGTTAACAATGTTTGAATTAATCTGTCACTTAAATTCAGATAACCATTAACTTGACCACAGTTCTGAGACTTCGCACCTGAAAAGACAGCGTCTCTCACAAATATGTAACTGCATTTAACATAGCAGTAACACTGCATTTAACCACATAGTTGTTCACGTTTGCAACAAGTGAACTTCTTGCTGTATTGTAAGGAGTTTTTTTTAACGGGATCTTGGATTGATTTCAGAGGTCATCTGAGTTCAACTTGGAACTGTAGAACATTAAATCTTGATTACCTGCTTAGGTGCCCCTTTGCTTCTGGTTTGTAGGACTTAGAACTACTTCCTCACCCACCCATCCATTTTGAGTTTTGTCTAGCATGTGTTCTCATTTATTTTACCACCAATTTATCTGATCTGTAAAGTTCTGAGAGGAGAATTTATTCTGTCACAGTGCAATGAAAATCAATAGAAATATAATATTTGGCTATGAAATATAGATGTTGGCAGAGATCCTTTGGTTTATTTACAAATTAGAGATTAGTCAGCTTTCTTTTGTGTGCCTTAGAAACAAAACCACAAGTTTAAAGAAGTTTTGCTGATGGGCAATGGGATCTATTTGCTGATACAGCTTCTAATAGTAACTAATTCTCCTAACGCAGTATTAAAGGGATGCTCAAAGGCTGGTAGGCCCAAATTTGACTGACTCCCCCCCACCACCACCACCACCCCATTTTCTTTTTGCATGTCTGTTTGTAAAGTCTGTAACACTACAAGCTTGTCTACACATACATCATTACAATAGTGCAGCTGCACCAAAGCAGCTGTGCTGCTTAGTGAAGACATTACCTCTACCAACTACCTACACCAACAGGAGAAGTCCGAGAGGCGGTAGCTATGTCGATGGGAGAAGCTCTGCTGTCAACATAGCGCTGTCTACACCAGGAGTTTGGTTGGTATAACTGCGTTGCTCAGGTTTAGAAAATCCACACCCCTAAGTGACATAGTTAAGTCTGTGTAGACCAAGTCTACATTTAAAAAATCAGTGATTTAAAAAGGCTTAACAAACTGTACAATAGTTAGCAGTGTGCTCACATGATGAAGAGGACAGATAATTCAGATGGGAACATATATTTCAGTTTTGATTAGTTTTAGGATGATCGTGCCCTTTTAAGTGGTGGTTGCAATTAATTTTAAAAAATAAACACTTTCTAACCGCTTAACATATCTACACTGAAAACTGTAGACCTGTTCCTGCTCCTTTTGTGGTCAAGGGCAAAATTCCCTCTTATTTGAATTAGTGCAGTGTCAGACTCTACATGTAGTAGATAAAATTTAGAATGACCATTGAAGGTGGCTCCTCAAACTTGGTTGGTGTTCACTGGCAGTCAGATGCTGGTGAATAACAAGGCAGAAGAACCTAGATAGAACTTGTTTTCTGGTTACCAGGGATAGGACAGATACAGGTTAATAATAAATTCTCAGTACTCTGCTATTCTTTTTCTTATATCTAAGTTGATTACAGACATTCTTATTACTGGACCAATTCTGCTCTTGCACCCTTGCAAAAGTGAATTAAAACCATTGACTTCATTTCACTTCTATATGTGTAGAATAAATCTCCTGAAGTACAGATTTTTGGATCAAAATTATTTGTGTATGTTTAAAATTGCAGAGAAAAGAAACTTAAAACAAACTTTCTGTAGAGAAAGTAGAGCTTGCACAAATCACTACTTTGGTGTGGCACAACAGAGTGAATAGGCTTCAATAGATGACATATATTTAACAACATTTTATGAAATAAGAGACTTGGATTCAAGCTATTTATCTTTAAACTCAGTGGGCGGGGGGAGGAGGCGGGGGAGGTGTCTGGGAGGATTCATTATTCCTAGACTACTTCTGCCAGTTTTGATTTAATGACTGCTGTGATGAGTTGTGGGGTTTTTTTGGTTTTGTTATCATTGCATGGCTGACTTTTGCATTCCACTTCTTCTTAGTTCTCATTTTTGGTGGTCCTAAATGTTAGGGAATGTTGCTCTTCATCTGTCAATGAAGTGTATTAATTCAGACTTATTCTGCAGGCTAAGAGAAGTATCCTTATTGCTACAAAATTAGATTACACTTTTCTCTGGAGTACAGGGCTTGAAAAAATGTGAGACTCCTACAAGCCAGGGATTGGCATAAAATGTGGAGAAATGCCCTAATGAGAGGCCTGGCCTAGCCCCCCCAGCCTGTCTTATTTCCTGGGTGTGGGATTTGTTTTATTTGTTCTTGAATGCGATCCCTTGAACCTCTCTGGGAGGCTTCATCTTGTTTATCACCTCTGATTAGTTGGTACCCAACTACCTTCTACCTTTGCTGCTTCAAAGGAGCCTTCTCTTGGAGTTTCTTTTGCTGCTGAACATAGTTGTCCCAAGCACTAGCTGCAGAGTCAGATTCGTGTCAGTTTCACTGTTGCCCACAGGGTCCTGAGTAGGAAGTAGTGCAGTTGGTTAGTTTTGTTCATTTCACTTTGTGCCTGCAGCTTGTGGATGCTGAGCAGCAAGGGACACTGGCTGCAGGCTCATGAAGAAAACAGTACATTGGTTTGCATTTGGTAGGTTATCTTTGCAACCATGAAACACAGTAACTTTTTCAAAATAAGCTTAAATTCTTCAGAAATGGACTCTGTATAATGGTCCACTCCTGATTTCTTGGATGAGTGGGGTTTTTTAAGCTGTGACATTTTAAGCCGAGGTAGTCAGTTTGTTTTCCAGAGGGCCAAATTTCTTGGCCAAGGTATGGTCAAGGTCCAGACTCCAGAGAAACATTTTTCACATAGCGATGATGAGCTTAAAAAAAAAAAAAAAAAAAATGCGGTCTGTTCAGAAGCATCTGGTGGTCTGGATTTGGCCTGTGGTCTGCCTGTTTTTAAGCTATAAAGTTAAAATATAGGCTATGTAAGATAAATTATGTTGTGCTTCCATACCTGCTAAGTCTTGTATAAGCTCCTGCTGACCAGCTGCTATTTGGTGTTTAAAGAATTTCACAGTTTCATGAGCATTTCTCTGTGGATGGTCTTGGATACCTGCTTTATTTTTTTTTAAGATTTATTAATGCTAGATGAAGAACTTCTGACAATGCACATAATGAATCTGCATGATGAAACAATTTTGCGGCAAGATGTGGAATTCTGGTTCTTTTTCTTAACTAATGACAGGTTTCAGAGTAGCAGCCGTGTTAGTCTGTATTCCCAAAAAGGAAAGGAGCACTAGTGGCACCTTACAGACTAACCAATTTATTTGAGCATAAGCGTTCTTTAATCGGATGCATGTACTCCTTTTCTTTTTCCTTAACTAACTTCTATGTATATGAGGTGCGTTTCAGTTTTTAAATATCAATGAACCCTTAAAACTGAAATGTGATACCCCTTTCTGTAAAATATTAGAAATTAAAAGGGTACTGAAATTAATACATTCCTCACCATAAAATCTTTCGGACAAAAATAAAGCATTAAAGAGCTGCAGAATTAAAACACTTCAGTGAAGAAGAATTGCAAGGAGGAGGAAATCTGGTGTGATGATGTAGCTGATACCTTGGCTGACCAGAATTTCTATGTTCAAGTCACATTTTCTTTCTCCTAGTGAGCAAATATCCTAAGGCAAACTCTCATTGAAGACAACAGAAGTCTTGTCTACATAAGGACCTCAGTCTTCAGCCTATAGTGATGCATGCGTCTGTGTGCAACACTTTCATTACTTTTTTTATTTTATTGTTAAGCCAACCAACAGATTCTGTGAAATAGTTGTTTAATGCTGGTCAGGTTGCAGCTGGTGAATGCGGTATTCTTGCTGTTAATGTATATTAGTTGGAATAGGTAGGCATTCGTTTTAGAAATATGTATTGGCACCCATTACTAAAGCAGCAGGGTGCCTTACATCATCTCATGTTGATTGTTTCAATGAGTCATTTCTCTCTTTGTTTCTTCCTTTAGCATTGTTGGACAGTGCCATGAATAATGATTTAATTTGGTAAAAAGAAAAGGCGTACTTGTGGCAACTTAGAGACTAACAAATTTATTTGAGCATAAGCTTTCGCTAAATTCAGTGCCTTGCATAATGACAGGTTTCAGAGTAGCAGCCGTGTTAGTCTATCCGCAAAAAGAAAAAAAAAGTACTTGTCTCTAAGGTGCCACAAGTACTCCTTTTCTTTTTGCGGATACAGACTAACACGGCTGCTACTCTGAAACTTCATTGGTGTTTCTCTGTATGCATTACAGTGTGATGTTTTGATTTTTCCTGATATCAAAAGTGTAGAAGACACAAGCTGGATGTGTGTGCTATGTTGACACAGATTGTTAAATGAGACCAGAATTTCACCAAAAGGTATATATCCATTTGAGAAGTCCCTGCTCATCAGTTTTATAAATGTACTACTTATATCTTTCTTTGAAGAGCAGATTTTGTAGTCTATCTGAAAAGTCATTTATATAAAATCTCTATAGGGGGCACTGAATCTTTTGGCTGCTTTAATATTCTATCTAATGGGCTCATCATCAAAATATCTAGATGTCAAATTAAGATTTGCACCATTGCTATGTAACCAAGGACCATCTTATGCTATGTTGCATTTTTAATGGCTCGTTCTTGGGCTGGCTTGGGGGAGGGAATAGGGAGGTCATCTGTTTTAAAGTCTTAAACTTGATATACTTCACTACCGTGCCCAAAAAGCAATGGGGAAGTGTTTGTGGTTTGGGGATGGGGGCCTAATCTTTAGAATAATGTATTGGAATATGTTCACATCTACCAAAAGTACAGTAGAAGAAGAAATAACTTCGGTTGGCATTTTGAGTTCTCATACACAGTATTCAGCCCATACAAAATGTGTCTAGTTCAAAGAAAGCAGAGCACAATTAGTGCCTGTGCTAAATTTCTTCTGTATCTAGCAATCTAGGTTGCATTTCTTCTGACCAGCAGCTGTGGCCAATTAGTGCTCTTCAGACTCTTTTTGGCATCTCACCTTCTCTAGGATCACTTCTCCATCCCCAGCTTCAACAAAGTGGAGCTCAAATCAGTGAGGTGAGCTCTTCAGGCCGCCTTCTCCTCTGTTCAGTAGTTTGTGATGTAGCCTTAGCAATAGACCAGCAATGGGGGAATGAGAAGAGAATGGAACCCCATATGGAATCAGCCATTTGCTGCTGTTCTGGGAGGAGATATAATGAAATCTGTTGCAGAGCAACACACATTTAGAGTGTGGAGAACATGCCTAGGAAGAGTCACAGTAGTACCAGGCGAATGGACTCCCAAGACGATAGATGTTCAACTTGAGTCACCAGATGGGGTCAGCTGAACTTGTTCCTTTTGGTCCCAAGGGAAAATACAGTATCCGTTTGTATTGCCGTCACTATCAAAGGCAAGCACTCTAAAATTAGAAACCTTATCCCCTTCACGTGAAACCCCATTCTTGCCCTGTGTGGTTCTCAGACTTCATGCTTCCCTTAAATTCCGGACTTGTTCACTCAGGGCTAGCTTTTCATCTTGATCTAAACAGACTAGTATCAGAAGTTTTGGATAGTGTTAAAGTGTCTCTTGATCTGTATTTTATTCTATGTAAATTCAGAAGATACCAAGAGCATTTACTGCATTTGAGGGATATTTATCTAATGGTATGAAAATAGGGTTGTTTGACTGTCTAATGGCAGATTGAAAAGCCTCTGTTTCTTGCAGGAAAGTTGCAAAAAGCTTTGCTTCAGATTCCCTCCAGATTTCAAGAGGTGGGATTCGAAGTCAACCAGTCAGTTCTCACCTGTGACTATGTTCCTGTGGGTGACTTCCAGGGTCAGTAGTCCCTCCTTGGAGTTCATGCCTGGCATGTGCAGTTGCTACACTTTTTGAACCTCTAGGGAAAGTAGTCTTCTTTCCCCACCATCCTCCTTGTCCATTGAAAGTGACTTTCTTGGTGGCTGTCTACAGCTAGGAGAATAAAGAAAATAGTTACCTTGACCTACAGACTCACATCTTTCCTTCTCACAGGGAAATTTTAATTCCTAAAATTGCACTTAATACACACCCACCAGAAATCGATACTCGCTAGCTGTGATCCAAATATGTCAGTTGGGTCAAGAAAACCATGATAGTAATATATACATGGGACCCAAGGACTTGCAGTCATCTGAGGTTTTGTGATTTAAGAGGGTTGTAAGAAGTGCTGTGGCATCTGCCTGTTTCTCAAGGTAGATCAGGAGTTGTATTTTGGAATACTTATCCTTTTTGGTGACTAACGTGTAAACTTTTCGGCATTGTGTGTCTGCCATCCTGGAACAATCCTCCTGATCTGAAGTTGATTAGTGCAGAGTAAGTTAATAATTGCTGCACTAACAGTTCCAGCTAATTAAGTGTACCTCGTAGAAAATTAACTTTCCTTGGATGTTCTGCAAATCTATAGAAGAATACATTGTCATAAATTGGCTTGGCAGAATTAGATTTTTTTAAAAATGTATTGCATCTGTATAAATCCATGGTATGCTCACATCTTGAATATTGCATGCAGATGTGGTCGCCCCATCTCAAAATGATATTGGAATTGGAAAAGGTACAGAAAAGGGCAACAAATAGGAGTAGGGGTATGGAACAGCTTCCATATGCGGACAGATTAATAAGACTAGGACTTTTCATCTTGGAAAAGAGACAGGTAAGGTAAGATATGATACAGGCCTATAAAATCCTGACTGGTGTGGAGAAAGTAAATAAGGAAGTGTTATTTACTCCTTCTCATAACACAAGAACTAGGGGTTAGCAAATGAAATTAATAGGCAGCAGTTTTAAAACAAACAAAAGTATTTCTTCACACAATGCAGACAGCCTGGGAACTCTTTGTCAGCAGATGTTGTGAAGGCTTTAACAGGGTTCTTAAAAAAGAAAGGTTCATCAATGGCTATTAGCCAAGATAGGCAGGGATGCGAAACCATGTTCTGAAATGTCCCTACCCTCCATTTGCCAGAAGCTAGGGAATAGATGACCGGCTGGATCACTTGATTACCTACCTGTTCTGTTAATTTCCTCTGAAGCACCTGGCATTGGCCACTGTTGAAAGACAGGATACTGGGCTTTCAAAAAGTTAAAGCCTTGCAATCGTTAAAACACAAATTGTAAACATATACAAAGTAAATATCCTTAAATTAAGCTCTAAGTTTTCAAACCGCATTTTTCTTTCTTTGCCTATCTGTAAATTTTGATTGTCGATGAAAATATTTTTTGTCAATTTGTGTATGTGCAATGCAATAGACATTTACGAATAATCTAATCCTTCCAAGTCTGGTAATAAAGTAATGTAGTTTATATCTGCTGTTTTACTTAGTTTCAGTAGCAGATACGAAACAGATCGTTAAAGTGCTAATAAGAATGCTTGCTATTTGAATTGTGCAACTTTTTTCCATCTAGTTATTTTAGCTTTATAACCTTCTAGATGCAAGCAATTATGAAATAGCCAAGGAAAGTAATATGTTAAATAAACATGTTCACTCTTGGTGTAGCTTTGCTAGAGTTGGTGGAATTACTGCAACAGTAAATTTGGTCTGTTATACTGTATACAATAGTCAGTTCATTACGTGTATCCCTGATCTCTACAGGATGGAATCTGAATAGTTTATGTACATTGGCACTACATTGTGGATGAAGATTGTTAGTAAAATGGTATGCTACGGGCCTATACTTCAGAAATATTTAAATCTTCGTGCTTCAAATGTGAAGTTTGAAGTGGCTGTGATGTTCTATAGGAAGACCATCATGATGCCTTTGTGCAACCCAGTACAGCTTTGCTCTGCACTACCTTCCCACCTGGCCTTCAATGGAGGTAGAAAGGGGCATGGCTGCAGCACTCCAGCCATATCGTCATCTGATATCCCTGAGACTGCTTGAAACTCCTGCAGGGATTAGCTGAAGATCCAGGAGCTGACATGAGTGAATTGGGGGGTAACTGAAAATCTGGCCCTCCAACTTCAGTTGGATTTATACCAGTGTAAATGAAAAAAGAATGAGGACTGTTTCTTTTGCATAGTAAACACCTTTAGCACTTTGCCAATGAACATATGAAAACAATTTTCACGATTTGCTCACCCAAGGGGTTGCAGTGGGGTGGGGGAAACTTTACCCTGGTTTAATGATGACAATCATATTACAGTTAAGTTTGAAAATTGAATGCTGTGGTGATGGACATAGCATAAGAATCTGAACATATCCAACACAAAACTTTGTTGTGAAGCAGTTTGACTTGTTACACACGCCATACCTGACAAACCCACAAAAGCAAGAAAACAAAATTGAGCCATCTTCCATACTTTCTGTTCCTCTGCCCACCATCCATACATCTTAACTCTTGTCTGCCTTTCACCATTCTGCATGCACACCTTTACCATGTTTTTTTCTCCCAATAGTAGTAGTTGGCTGTGTTGGACGAGAATAATTTGGTAAAAGGTTTCATGGAAGACTGGCATCTCTAGATGGGCAGAGTTAAGGTTGTGGTGCATGGTCCATGGTATCTGTGGTAAGGTGGATGGAGAAGTAGAGGGTATCTACTCTTGAATGGTTTACCTACTCGTTACCTTGCTTTTGTGGAGCTGTATTTTGGGGTGGGAGGTTAACATCCCTGCTTCACAATGAAGTCTTGTGTATACACTTCCTAATACTGAATTGGGGATGGGGACTTGGCAAGGGGTTGGATAGAATCACAGTGGCTGACAGAATATTTTCTGTCAGTAGCTGTGCATGAACCTTTATGTCAGCAGGTGCACATGAGCCCTTCTGTTGCAAGTTACAAATTTCTAACAAAAGTTCCTGATGAACGAGGTTTCCTCCTTCAGGGGGTTTCTCTGTTGCATACACTGCACATAAGCTTTCAATTATGCCATGAATAACAGCTAAAAAGTACCCTAAACGCAACTTTGAATAAAGAAACAACTTTTTGCAGCAGACCTACTCAAGATACACTTCTCTATCAAGTTTTGTGTAGATTGGTCAACAATGAAAAATGTAGGACTCCCAAAGAAAAATTGCACTGAGACGTATTAAAAGTAATGGGGGGGAGGAAGAAAGCAAAAACTATATAGAATATTCAGAGGGCATAAAATGAATCTGGTGTGGAATTTCACAGCACCCTCACCTACTTTTAGAGAGGAATTTGTCCTGTTCTGAGCCCACTTGAAAATATAGTCCTAACTATAGAGTAGCTAGATGCTTCCACAATAATGGCACTACCTTATACAACATTGCATTATGACCCCCCAGAATATTAATCGGTTGTCTCAAACCTAGAACTCAGCTTGGAATCTCACTGATCTGTTGTGATCCACTTGTCCTAAAGTGTGTGTGGGTGTGTGTGGAGGGTGGAAGGGAGGGAGCAGCATTTGTATTAGAGGGTTACCAGAAAAAGAGGGATAGTTAAACAAAAATCCTCAAGTGACTTTACAAAATTGCTGTGACCCACAATTGACTCCAGCCTACTGATTGGGAGCCATGGTTTTGCAAATTAGTCTTGCAGTTCAGCACTTTTCTGCACTTCCCATTGTAAATCCTATGTCCCTAGGAAAATACTAGAAGGAAAGGTTCAGTAATGCAGACATTTTTAGTCTCATTGGCATCTGTCTCAAAAGCTTAAATTAAAGTTTAATTAACTGCAGACTTTTATCTATCATGCAAATACTGCAGCCCAGGGAATAAATTGAGTATGTGATGGAACTAGATGCCACTTGGTGATCTAGCATTACTAAAATCAACGCAATTGCTTTTTCTTGGGGGAAGCTGCCTTTATCACAGACCATAACTCCTGAATTAGTCCTGGCTAAAAAATCCACATTTTGGTTCTGTAGATTTATAATTGCTTTTTTTGGTTTTGGTTTTAAGAAAACGATCCTTTTAACATTTTTGCAGGAAAAGGGCAATTGGACTAAATTGATATTGGCTGTAACTTAAGTGAAGTATGTATATCACTAGTTACTTCCGGGGGTGAGTATGGCCCATTGACTTGAAAGATTTAAATTCCCTTGTAAAGAGGGGGGAGAATTAGGAAATGTTTAAAACTCAGTAATATATCGCCAGCATGCTTAGTTCTTTAGACTGGCTGTGGACAAGATTTGACTTAGAGGTTTCTATTTGTATTGCGTTTTGAGTAGCATCTAAACAAATCCCTATGCATTCAAGAAAAAGCATCAGAACTATAACTTTGCTGACGTCTAATCTCTGTGCCTGCATCTCGGGGGGGGGGGGGAATTGTATTTCGCTTCTGTAGAACAGCTCTGCCAAAACTACCTGCTGGAAATTGCACAGCTACATTCTGTGTGCTGATGTCATGCAACATACGATCCCAGTACTTTGCTGCCATTGGCTGAAGTGCTGTCTCCATTCAGAAATCAGTTTTTTCCAACAGACTCTGTTTTAGACTAGAGTTGATCTTAGAGAGCAGGTTCTGGAGGAGGTTAGGGTTGTTAACAAGCAAGCTTTAGCAAAACTATGCTAGTATTAAAAAATGGCTCTTGCCCATGCATAAGTAAAAGCCTGAAGAAAAGCTTTGTGTGGCTCGAAAGCTTGTATCTCTCACCAACAGAAGCTGGTCCAATAAAAGATCTTGGTTCTTGAGACACGGTGGGAGGGGCAATCTGTAATTCAGTGATCCATACCAGGCAGTCACAGAGCAATCTCAGTAACTCACTGATGCAGGTGAAGAAATGTCTTGTTCAGTTGCAGCCTTGGATTTTGGAAATGAGATGTGTGTTAAAGCTGTTCTGAAGAATTTGTGTGTTTTGTTTCCCTGGTGCTAAACGTTTTCATGCTTTAATAAGAGAGAGAGAAACAATGCACTCTGTCATTTGAGACATGGCTGCTTTCATGTCTCAGAAAAAAAGTTTGTGGCCCTGATTCTGATCTTAGTGCAGCATAACTCAATTGACCTAGTGGATTTACTCCTCTCTCACCAATGTAAGATCAGATTTGTGCCTCAGCAATAGACTGTGGAAAGACACAGCTCCATTTTCAAGGAAGTTTTGTATTCTGCACACCCTACACTCCAATTTTCATTTCCTTTTTATCCTCACTTTATTGTAGGCTTTTAACTCAATATTTTGTTTCAGGTATAGTTTTATGAAATAGACTTTGTTAAAGTCCTTCACAAATTGGGATTGACGTCTAATGCCTTATTTTTTTTATTTACTTTTCACACACAGAGATGTACCACAGAACTTCCTCTAGTTCTACTGCTGTTAGTTTTTACCAGTATCCACACACCACTGTCTTAAGATCACTTATGTAATTCTCTAATTTATCACTGTACAAATTCTGTAAAAGCATCAGTGTGGTTGGTAGCTGCTTCACTGCTGCAATACGTTTGGAGTAAAAGGCACTTGCTAAACCCATAAATGAAAAGCCTCTGTCCCATTGTTCATAGTTCTATGTTGCAGAGCCTAAAATATTTTCACATCCAGCACTTCGTTCAAGTAGCTTCCAGTAGATTACAGTACTACCAGGCTGGAAAAAAAAAAAAGTCAAGCAAGAAATATCAAAAGTATTTGGGCCTTTAACCTTATTACGCATTCTGGGTAAACTGATAGTTGGAGCCTGGTCCTGCAACCCCTACTCATGTGAATAGTCCCGCTAACTTCAGTCCAATCCTTTGGGTGACTGAGTTACAAGGTTTGGTCCCAGGTTCTCTTGAAACAAAATGCCCTGTCCAGCAAACACTTTTATACAATAGAACTACCTGCTTCACTTCAATGAGATGACTCTCCTGAAAAAAGGCTACTCACATGAGTAAGGGTTTACAGGGTTATGCCCAAAATCTGTTGCCTGTCCCTTTTCCTATGTTCCATATTTCACTCAAATATTTCTGACTGTATAATAACATCACCAAGCAGGCAAGCTTGTGAGACTAAGAACTGATGTTTATCTGGCATAGGGAAGGGAAGAAGGGGAAGCCCAAATCATAGCGGGGAGACTAATGCAACACCTGTGCAGTCATACAGAGCTCTTGGTTCCCTGAAGTGCAGGGCTCATGTCAGCTCTTTGTTAAAGCTCCCAGTGCTCTGAAGCAGGGGTACGGTAGTCTGGAAAGGTTAAGAACCGCAAGTTTCATCTCACTTAAACTACTTGCTTACAAAATCAGACCTAAAAATACAAAAGTGTCACAGCACACTGTTACTGAAAAATTGCTGACTCATTTTTATCATCTAATTATAAAATAAACCAATTGGAATATAAATATTGTACTTGTATTTCAGTGTGATACTTGAGCCTGTTTTTTTTTACTTGGTGGGCCTTGTCTAAAGCCTGAGTCTCAGGTGGTGGGGCTGAAGCATGTAACTTAACTTTATGGAGCCCCGGGCAGTTGCTGTGCTTGCCACTCCCTAACGCTGGCCCTGTATTTGCAATCCCCTTAAACCTGTCTCCTACCCCCCACCTGGGAGCTAGAGCCTTCAGATTGAGGAAACGCTGATCTAGATGGGTACTCAACTCCCTGGAAGACCCTTGTGTACCCCCAGGGGTACACATGCCCCTCGTTGAGAACCATTGCTCCGAACAGAAGATGATCTGCGAAATAGCTCCATAGTGCGCAAACAAGCAACATATACCTAGCAGCCTGCAAAGATTAGGACCTTATCCATGTGCAGAGTATCACATTCTAAAGGGCTTGTCTAAATGAAGATTTAGTTTGTGGCAAGCTGGGGGGTGAATCTACTCCACAGTTGCCTGCCCCACACTAAGTATCTATCCTGCTTTGAAACAGGACTAGATTAAAGCATACTTGCAAACTGTTAGTGCGTGTCAGCAGGGTTGTTTATGGGCAAGTAGTGCATGGCAAGCTAGTGCGAGGTAAATTCACACCCCGGCTTGCCACAAACTAAATGATCTTTTAGAGGAGCCCAAAGAAGAAGCCCTTTGTCATTCATAAACTTCCTTCCATGGCAGTTTCTTGCCTTTTGGTGTAGCAGTACAGTATCAGTAATATCTGAATTAATAAAGGCTATGGAGAAAAACCAACACGCTTTCATGGACTTTTAACTGAGACAGAAATGATAGTGTTAATTGTATTTATTTCTGTTTATATAACTTCCCAACTTAAGCCTACTGATGTGTGGAATCCGTAGATGTGAAGAAACAAATTTGGGGCAAATTCTGTCCCATTCCTGGAGAGTAGGAAGGACTCCTGCTCTGTCTGGACAGGTCTGGTTCGTTCCCACTGGAAGTTCAGTTAACAGTGACTTAAAAACAAAAAACACCCACCTGCATTGGTTTGTCTACACTACAGCTTCCTACAATGGAGCTGCACGAATGCAGTGGTGGAGAATATTAAGCCAAAGCTGAGAAAGGACATGATCTTCATGTGTAAAGATCAGCTCTGCCAGAATGGTAACCCCCAACATCGTATTTTGTCTGTGGTATAAGACTGACTGAGGAAAAATTACCACCAGCATCACAATATTCTTGCTAGGCCCCCCATTTGACTTGTGAGATCCCATGAAATCATCACGTATGTGGCATGGTTACAAGGTGGTGGTTCGTTTTTGTTTTTTTTTAAAAAAACACTGCAGTGCAAAGAGCTAGAGCCTCCTGTGCTTGCTTAGTTGGTATTGGTTTGTTAAAACTATGGAAGGTTCTGGAACAGATCTAGAGTAGCAGGTTTTTGAATCTTTTATTCTGACCTAATATTGAAGGCAGCTGTTAGCTACTGAATTCTAAACATTGTCTACACTTTGTGTGTGTGTGTGTTTGTTTTTTCCCCTAGTAGTAGTTCATTTAAAGTATGCGTGGCAGAAACGTCCAAACGTGAGTTTAAAAAGAAATTGTCACTGTACTTTTTTGGGGGGGTAATCCAAAAATATGACTGAACAGAGACTTTGTGGATAAAATGACAGCCAGTTAAACTTTTTGGTAGTCAGAAAACAAAGTAGAATCACAGGGCCATAGGGTTTCAGATATACTACTGACTTCAGTGATACTCTGGATTTACATTGCTGTAACGGAAATCAGAATTTAGCTCCTAGAGCAGTGGTCCCAAAACTTTTTATCTCACCCCCCTCCCTTGCCCCGGAGCAGGGCTGTGGCTCCTGGGGGGGAGGCGGGTGCAGACAGGGGTAAGGGGGCCAAGCCTGGGGCCACAGCTGGGACAGAGCCAGGAGCGGAGTTGGAGGCCTGGGCATGGGGCTGGTAGCCAGAAGCAGAGCTGGGTGGCTCTCCCTCCTCGCCTTCCCCAGTGGGTGCTGGCCTGGGCCCCAGCCACGCTCCCCCAAATATTCCTCAGCATCCCCCAAGGGGGCATGTCCCACAGTTTGGGGACTTCTGTCCAAGAGGCTGCTTCAAGCAAGGAGGTAGACTAAGGCATGAACTTAATTCATTCTGAGTAGTACCTGTATACCATCTGAAAGGGAGGGCCGCACAACCATAACGACCATGGTTATAAATCAGGGGGCCACATTAAATCTAGTAGAAGCAAGTAACTTCAGTGAGGCCAATGGAATTGCACCCTCCTGATACAAGATCTTATTGGTCCTCTAGACTCATGCACACCTGGACATTCCCAGCTGAACCACAAAACGAACCTGTATGTTGCAGCTTTAACATTCAGTACCACAGAATGAATGCTACTATCTGAATCAGGTGCTTGGTCAGTAACTCCAGAGTGTGAACGTCTGGGTCAAGGTTCAGGTTAGTTTAGATTGGCTTGGTTGAGTACTTGCTGGTTCGTCCAAGAACAGTGAAGCTACTGTGTGTTGGATCCTCAACATGAAATAGCATTTGAAACTGCAGTTAGAGTACAGGGTTTGTTGTTGTTGTTTTTTCAATGTGGGAGGTGTGGTTCAGAGGTGAACAGATGAATGGCTCTAAGCAATGCAACTCTCAATGTCCAGTCACTCTGCACTTGAACTAGAGATCAAAAAAATTTGTTTCAAGTGATCATAATTGCATTCCTGACTGTGCACCAGATTGCATGCACTTGCATTAAGAATTGCAGTCTTGCTATATTCAGTATTTTGAGACACACACCTTCTGGAGGCTGTGTAATCTGGGCCTGGGAGCATGTGGTGTGTCTACACTGCAAAAATAAACCCGGGTCTACTGACCTGGGCTTGCGCAAAGGGGCTAAAAATAGTAGTGTAGATGTTCCTGCTCAGGCTCTGAGATCCTGCCCCCTCACCAGGTTTCAGAGTTCAGGCAGGAATGTCTGCCCTGCTGTTTTTAGCTCTGTAGCAGGAGCCTGAGTCAGTTGACCAGGGTTCTGAGACTTGCTACCATGGGCGTGGTGTCCCTTTTTGCTGCAATGTAAACATATCCATGGAGAGTTGTGCTCCCTTGAGACATGGCCTCTACCCCTTACAGTTCAAAGGGGAAGCTTGACAATTTAGGGCTAGATTGTGACTAGCCCAGCACCGGTTTACTCCCTTACTCCTCTCCGTGCTCCTCATTCCTTATTGTATACCTAAGCATGGGGCAATGGTTGCAGTCCTTGTGTTGCTAGTGGGGAGTGAAGTCTAGCTGAGGTCCAAACTAGTACCCTCCTCTTTTCACCAGTCAGCAAAGTTGATCTGACATAGGAGGGGGAGGGGATATTTACTCTTCAAAAGCTATGGCAAGGGCCACAGTTCCTCTGAGAACTGTAGCTGTTACAGAACTGTATGCCCACCACCCCACACACACATGCTTTCCAGGCTGTGACGGAAGCCACGGACAAGCCCTCAGTATTTTGCTTGGAGCGGTGAACAGTAAAATTATCCTAGTTATTGTGATGGTTGTCATGAATCCTCTTACCAAGAACTACCACTTCCTGTGAATTTCCCACTTGTTCAATTTAGAGACTAGATAGTTATTTTGGGGCCCAGCTCACTTCTTTTTGACATATGTTGTCCTAGTATAATGGGCTTTAATAAATTATGAATTCCATACATTTTGGAGAAAACGCATCCATACTCAAGCTGCCTGTTCTCTCCCATTAGCCAGTGACTAGTTTCTGTAACATTTCCGTTGCCTCGCCTTATGTAAGTTTCACTTCTGGCTTTTGTTAACTAAAATACCTTGACTGTTAACCTCTTGTCGTTTTAGTGATATAAGCCAGAAAGGTAAATGGAAAAAATCTGTTTTTTGTTTTTCAGCTCTTCCTCCAAAGCCCCCAAAACCGATGACTCCGATCAACATGAATGGAATAAAGGACAATTCCAGTTTCTCGCTGCAGGATGCAGAGTGGTACTGGGGGGATATTTCAAGGTAAAAAATGTTTATTTCTGGACTAGAATGAGCCTTTTTAAGCTGTGCTCCCTTTGGGCCTGTGTATACTTAGGCAACATTTCACTTCAGGAACTGCATTCAGGCCCAGATTTTGCAGATCGCTTGAAGTGTGTGTTTAAGTACTATGCTGAATTGGGAACTGAGTGTGTTTAACGTGTTCTGTTATGGTTATTGTTCTAGAACAGTAGTTCACAATCTTGTGGCCACAATTGTTTTCTTGGAATCTTTCTACAGATTCTTAAGTTTTGTTTTTTTTTTCTAGCCTTTCTGGTTGTGAAACAAAGCTATTCTGAATGTACTGGCTTCAGTCAGTAGATTTATTAAACGTAGCATTGGGGAATGAGCAATTCATGAAACTTTCAGTAAGTGTGTGTCTCTTATGTAAATAATAAAACCAGTAAATTAAATATGCTAGAGCTGAAAATAAAACAAGAATGAGATACTGTCTTGGATTGCTATTTGCTTTGTGGCTGAGTGTTGTCTAGGAAAAGAATTCATTAGCCCCACTACCTTCTTAACAGAAGACAAAAGGACTTTAGATCCCGATTGTGCCACCTTTACATTTTAGTACCTTACTCAAGTAACCCCATTTAGACCAGTGTGACGGGGTAGCACAATTCAGGCCCTTATTGAACAATGGCAAAACCTGATAACAGAATCAAGCCCACTGGGTTTTGTAATCTTAAATCATTTTTACAATAGTATTATTACACTGACCTAATGGCATTGCTCCTGATTTACCAGAGTAAATGATCTCTGAATGAGACCCAGTATATACAGTTTTGCAGGAATAGCTTTATATGTACTTTATCAGTTCATTTCATTTTCTTTTACAAAATACAACCCACAAATATATTTCATCAGTTGTCAATCCAGCTGCCTTGGGCAACAGATAAGCTTTTCATTGTGCCCGAAAAGCCAACAGACACTTACTTTATTGGACTGAGGGCTGGAGAATAAGTTAGGGATCTTCCACAATGAACTCCATCTCCAGCCCCCTGGGCACTACTAGAGAATGAAAGCTCAAGCATCCTAGCCATTCCCAACTGTTGGAGACATGGAGAGGCCATCTCTGAGATGTCAGGTCCAAGCTATAAAGGGTTCTGTGGCAACAATTTCCCTTTTTCTCCGATACCATTCATATCTGTAATGGAAATTGCTCTTTTGAAAGAGATTCTTCATCCAGGATAGTTAAATGCCACTAAGAACACTTTTATAAAGAATGGAAAAAAAGCTCTTATAGCAATCTCTGAATTAAAATATCCATTATTATTCCTTTTAAAATGTAGGTGTATTGCCTGCATCTCATGGGTGGTGGTGAGGGTACATGAGAGGTGCTCTCAATCAATCAAATAGATAAAGTGTGTGGTTTGTAACTTACCTCTGAGATCCTTGTGTGAAAGATGCCATAAAGGACAAGGTATTAGTTTTGTAAGTAAAGCATGGTATGTAATTTGGATGGAATGAGTTTCCTGAAAGTTTAACTAACTCTTAGCTCAAACACTTTGTTTGAAATGCTTATGGGTCCTACCCATTCCATAAAAGCCTCTTCCATTTAATTAAAAGAATAAACCCTAAATTTCTTCTCTCACAACAGTTGAAAATTAGGAGTAATTCCACTGGAATTAGTGGCATTACAGTAGTTTTAAAACTGGTGTAAAAGAAATATCTGAATCAAACCACTGATGGACCTTGAGACTAGAACTGTGCTAAAGTGTGGATACTTTTCTGACACCATTCTGTGAATGACCATATTCGTGCCAGTTTCTTAAAGGGCCAGAAGTGCCTTCACAAAAGTCACCTGTTTCCAGTTTGGATTTAAATGTGAGCAGATCCCAATGAAAGATTTTGAACTTGGTGATTTCTCTGAAACACAGCTGCTACTGTTGTTATACATAACCTTCTTCCTAAATAGCAGTTAAGTGCAGCTGCTGGTTTTTGCTAAAAGTGAACAAGTTCAAACCGGTCTAAGATAGCCTTAAAGGCTGAACAGAAATATTATCCCTATGCATATCCTAAATCTGAAATAAGAGAATTTGAAAAGCAGACATTAAATCCTCAGATTGCATAAGATTTTGAAAGCAAAACAGAAAGGAAATCTAATTCCTTACGCACCCTGACACTGATGGCCTCTCTTTGAATGTGTGTTTTAAAGCAAATTGTCTACCTAACACTTCTCGTTTATCTTTCTTGCAATCTTCCATTCCTCCAGGGAGGAGGTAAATGACAAATTACGAGACATGCCAGATGGAACATTTCTGGTGCGCGATGCATCAACCAAGATGCAGGGAGACTACACTCTGACATTGCGGTAAGTGTTGGGTATTTTCACTCTCTTGTCATACCTTGCTTTTAGTAGTGTCGCCAGTGTCAGTAGATACCACATTAGTATTTAATTGAGATGCCCTCAGTGGTAGTCTCCACTGTCTGGGGAACATTTCTCCAGAGATTGCTGATGAGGAGTTTGGAATAAGGAAACAAATGACCAGCTCCTGGAAATTCCATCCCACTTCTTATGCTGAGCCCGGTGCATACTGGACAGTATTATTTGGATGTCTCTGTGATGCAGACATAATCAGTAAAGGTCCTAGTTCTGTATCTCTCTCTGTCTCTGTACTTTGATTTAAGGAGGTTCCGTTAAGCTGGGACACTGCATTTAATGACACTGATTCTGATTGCACAGCAGAGTGTAACTCAGTGCAGAATCTGGTCCGGTATGTTCACCAAATAGTAGGATCAGCTTTCATCTGAGTTGCCATGTGATAGATGGTTATGTTGTCTTGGAGTTCAAAATCTGCTTCCTTCGTGAGTTTAAAAATGTACTCTTGTGGCCAAATTCTGCTCTGACTTGCATATTGCACAACCACACTGAAGTTAGTGAGGATAATATTTCTATCCAGTCAGGATTTTGCCTTAAGTCTAATTAGGGGTGGTCTGAATATTTAACCATATAAGCATGTATCTGCAGGAGCCATAAGTTAAGAAAGCCGATAAAGGACAGAGCACTGTTAAATTTTTTTGCTAGTAGGGGGAAAAATAAGCAAGCACTTCTAGAAGTTGCCAGCAAATACAAACCTGGATAATGTAAAGTCCTGGATTAATTACCCTGTTATAAATCCTTCCAAGGATTTATTTAAGTTTGAGTATCCAGTGTTAGCATCCAACACTTGAGATTGTTTGTTTGATAATTGGTTTGCAGGTGCATTTTCATTTATATAATACTTTGATCTTTCCTGCCTGTATGTCCCTTGTTATTCGCCCTTTCTCTAAGCGGGATCTAGGCATCTCCTGACCTTGTGTTCTTTGGGGTTTTTTAATTATAATTTTTTTGGTTTAGTTCTGAGTTTCATATTCCTAGTTGCTTGCCTTGGGGCTTTTGCGTGACTGCCTTAAGGAATTCTGAGCATCCCCTTGGAGAATTTCTAGTTAAACTAGATCTTAAATACAATAAAGTAGTCCCCGAGTGAACACTGGAAGAGATTTACTTTGGGCTTTTCTGCTGCTCAGATAAAACTTGAGGAGACCTTTGTATGTATTTACTTTTATCCTTTTACATATTAATATATATTAGATAATTTAGTTACAAAGGTACATATTAGATTGTCTGACTAGCTACAATGATTCTTGTGTGTTGCCTTTATGAAAAACTTAGCATGGCTACTCATACCATATATGTGGCCGCTTGTGTGTATGTCTGTGCACGCATGCTACCCATGCACACAACAAAACCTCTAAGCTAGTGTATTGCCTTACAGGAAGGGTGGCAACAACAAACTGATAAAGATTTATCATCGGGATGGAAAATATGGTTTTTCTGATCCATTGACATTTAACTCTGTTGTGGAGCTGATTAACCACTACCGCCATGAATCTCTTGCCCAGTACAATCCTAAGCTTGACGTGAAGCTGATGTATCCAGTATCCAGGTATCAACAGGTGAGGTTTCCAGAGAACCAATAACTGTTAGCAGATGTGTTTTTTTTGTAGTTTTTTCTTGTCATAAAACTTAGACTTTCTATCCAGAGCCTGGATTTTTCACATGAATCATGTGAAAACTCAAAGCCCTTTTATGCTTGAAAACTCAACTTCACATTTTCAAGGACGAAGTAGTGGTTCCAAGAGTCCATGTGGTCTAAAACAATAACCACAAAGTTAGGAGAAGGAGGTCCTGACCTCTACTTTGAGCACTCACACTGACAGACTTTATAATTTTTCCAGCTACGTAAACATCTGCTTCACTGCATCCTTATGATGTAGGTAATTGTCATCGCCTACATTTTAAAAGTGGAGAAGCTGAGGCTGAGAGATTTAGTGAATTACATGCAGGGCTCTGTGGTCTAGGATGCAAAGCAACTGTTTATGTACAAAATATGTTAAAATCAGTCACTGGCAGAAGTGAGAAGGCCACCTGGCTCCATGCCCTGTGCTTAGTTCTCTAGATTCTGGGGCTTTGGGCTGACCCCGCTTCCTCCTCCATGCTATACAACAGTCTTTTAATACTGAGCAAAATGTCTCCCAGGGTTGTAGCAGTTTTCCACAAGTTCTGTGAACTCTTGTTTTAAAAACAGACAAAAAAAAACTTTGATCTTTCCTGCCTGCATTATTCCCTCCTTCTCTAAGGGGGATCTAGGCATCTCCTGATTTTACGTTGCCTTTGTTGGGTATCTTTTTTTATTATAATTTTTGGTTTAGTTCTAAGTTACATATTCCTAGTCGCTCACTTTATAGACTGTGAAACTTATTTTTTGCTTTGCCAGACTAGATCTCTCTTCTATACTTCTAGAAGCCTGATGTAAAAAATGCTGCATAATTGATCACAGAAATATGCACATTTACTAGGTTGACAAGGAACAGTGCTTAGAGAAACTACTTTGCCTAAAGAATTACCTTCTTTCTTTCCTGATATACACAGGATCAGTTGGTAAAAGAAGATAACATAGATGCAGTAGGTAAAAAGCTTCAGGAATACCACTCTCAGTATCAGGACAAGAGTAAAGAGTATGACAGACTATATGAAGAATACACCAGAACATCACAGGTCAGTTTTCAAAATAACCTTTTGTTGATCATTACAGCAGCTGTCTGTCTGAAAAGCTGAACTTCTGTCCCTAGTAAGACCGTGAAACAAATTATTATTTTAAAAAAAATTAATACACAAAGGAAAACAAAAGCGTAAGCAATAGGTAGCAAATTTGTCTTGTCTTTGATTTCAGTTTGGGGCTTTTTTTGGTGTGGGGATGGCAATTACAAAGTTAATAAGTAAAGGAAATGTGATTGAATGTAGCTTTTCCATATAAGATAGGGCACTGCACTTCTGGAGGAATGGCACAGCCCAGATGAAGGTTTTAAGCTATCACAGGCACCATAGCAGCTCCCAGCATAAATCAGAGCAGCCGGAAGTGATGCTGTCCTATATAGTATGTGCACCAGGGATTTTTTTTTCCCTCGGCCAGCTAAGAGACATTTCCGGGAACTGCATGCAACTGTGTCGTCATACAGGGGTCGTAAAGTAGGATAGAATCCTAGAAGAAGAGGTATCGAAGGGCACCACCCTTGTATTAGTAGGAGCATTGCCAGCAGATCGAGGGAAGTGATTATTCCCCTCTATTCGGCACTGGTGAGGCCACATCTGGAGTATTGCGTCCAGTTTTGGTCCCTCCACTGCAGAAGGGATATGGACAAATTGGAGAGAGTCCAGCTGAAGGCAACGAAAATGATTAGGCGTCTGGGGCACATGACTTATGAGGAGAGGCTGAGGGAACTGGGCTTATTTGGTCTCCAGAAGAGAAGAGTGAGGGGGAATTTGATAGCAGCCTTCAACTACCTGAAGAGGGGTTCCAAAGAGAATGGAGCTCGGCTGTTCTCAGTGGTGGCAGATGACAGAACAAGAAGCAATGATCTCAAGTTGCAGTGGGGGCGGGTTAGGTTGGATATTAGGAAACACTATTTCACTAGGAGGGTGGTGAAGCACTGAAATGGGTTACCTAGGGAGGTGGTGAAATCTCCATCCTTAGAGGTTTTAAAGGCCCGGCTTGACAAAGCTTTGGCTGGGATGATTTAGTTGGTGTTGGTCCTACTTTTGAGTAGGGGGTTGGACTAGATTATTAAATTAAAGATCTGTGGTGGGATTCTCTTTCAAAGAAGCCTAATTACAAGTACTTTTTAACTTGGTAAACCTTGTGGAGGAAGAAATGGTCGGCTTTCTATGAGACTTTGGCTAAAGTGGGTTGGGTTTTTTCCTCTCCCATAAAACTCAGACTTTGCCACAATTTAAAAAAAAAAAAAATTTGAAAGTTTCTTTCTGACCATCAGTTTAGGAAGCATAACTGAGTCTTGCGCTTGTAACTTATTTCAGGATGCAAATGACTAAAGATGCTTTTTGGTTTTGGTTTCTTTGTATAGGAAATTCAGATGAAGAGAACTGCAATTGAAGCATTTAATGAAACCATTAAAATATTTGAGGAACAGTGCCACACACAAGAGCGATACAGCAAAGAATACATTGAACGATTCCGCAGAGAGGGGAATGAGAAGGAAATCGAACGGTAGGATCTCAAACCATACTTGTGTGTGCTCCTTACATAGACACACTAGTAAAGCTAACAGAAAATTCTGTTAAGCCTTCTTTTATATGATTAAAGAAGTTAAGTATGTTTACTAAAGATTCATATTCCTATGTTCAAATATCCCAAACAGTTGTGCACTGTAGAGGACAATCCTGCATTTGTTGGGAGGTAGACTGGATGATCTCTGGTCTCTAACTTCTATGAATCTAGATTTTTATAGTGAAGAGCTCTACAGGAAAATCTGAGGTTTAGATATGTATATTCTTAAAGCTCAAACAATACTATCTGGAGAGGGGGAGAAATTAATTTACAGCTAAAACATGAGCTAAAGAAAAGTTAGCTGTCTTCTAGCACTCACATGTAGAGTTAATCTCGGAAATGACTAGCTTGAAAGCACTTGTCATGTAATGTGCTCTTGGATGCCCATTTAGAAACTCCCATTGATCTTGCTAAGAGTTGCATGTGCATCAGAGATCAGGATTTGGCCCCAATCCAGTGCCTTCAAAGGTTCTTCAAACATTTTGAAATTAAGAACAAACCAATATTTGTAAAGCTGAAAACTTCCATAATATTTTACTACCTCTTTGTAAGACAACAATAGTAATCTAAGTCAATGAGGGGTTTTTGGGTAGTGGAGACCTGTGGGGATGGCAGTAGGCACTCTTCAAAGTGTGATTTCTGCCCTGAAAAATGGCCACTTCTGACTCAGCAGACCTTTTTCTTACGTGTTTTCATAGTCTTATCTACTGAATCTGACAAAAGGAAACTTTGTTTTAAATCATAGCAATGCACAAGAGAGCTGAATTCTGTTCTCCGCAAGCATCGGCAAAATTGTTTAACGTTTCAGTTACATGGGTGAATCAAAAAGAAAAGGAGTACTTGTGGCACCTTAGAGACTAACCAATTTATTTGAGCATAAGCTTTCGTGAGCTACAGCTCACTTCATCAGATGCATACTTTTCCACAGTATGCATCCGATGAAAAGTATGCATCCGATGAAATGAGCTATTGCTCACGAAAGTTTATGCTCAGATAAATTGGTTAGTCTCTAAGGTGCCACAAGTACTCCTTTTCTTTTTGCGAATACAGACTAACACGGCTGTTCTGAAACATGGGTGAATCAGTTTTCATTGGAACATGTCACATAGGGCTTAATTGGGTTGTACAAATGAGGGCATGATTTGTGCTACAGAATCTCTGACACTGATGTGTGAGAAGGAAATAACCTAGCTTGACTGTCAGATCCCCAGCTGAATTTGCATGAGATGCAGTTGAGAGAGAGAGAGAGAACATCTCTTCATTTCAAATATGCTCAGTTTACAAGTGGAGACTTGGTAAATCTGGAACCCCACCATCCCAGTATTAGTGTCACTTTTCAGTGAAAGACCACACTGATTTCCCCCCTACCTGTCAATGGCTATTAGTCTCCTACTGCAATTTGAATGAGGAGCTGGAGATGATAATGTAAGTCAATGTGAACTGCATCAAAATTTTCTTCTGTTAGAATCTGATCTTAATGTATGTTAAACCCCACTGTTAGCCATATTTTTATAACGTAGATTGAATTTCTATCTGGCCAAAGTCCATACAAAGGTTAATGGTTGAGGCTCAAACCTCTATTGCCTGCTAATAGCAAGGTGCAGTTCTTACTGTCAAACTTTGCCAATACCTAAGCACAACAAAGTAATGTGATCCTTTCTTCTGAATTCTTGATACTTCTAGCAATTCTTGCATAAAAAACCTATCCTAGTTTAGTTGCCTAAAGTTACTGTGATTTGAGCAACTACCTACTGTAAACCAAAAAGTCCCCTATTCTGTGTTTAAAACTTTTTATAGCGTGCCATAAATGTATGTTGCGTTTAACAAATCACAAAGTAAGATGCTATCCCTTTACTAAATAGTCTGAATGTAGGAAGCTTAACAGCAGAGCAGCTTTGTCTATTTTATATAGAGTTACACAGTAATAAAATGTCTCCAAACAGTTTTGCAGAGTAGATATTAAACTTCCATTTCTTAGTATGAGCAGTTGCGTTTATGTGCAAGGAATACAGTCTCATTCCAGTGTCATAAATGTTCTTGCTAAGATTTTTGCAAATAAACACAGCTGTAGATTGCTCTATGGTAAAAGGGCAAGTAAGATGGCTAACCTGACATGGCATCTTCTGAATTGCAGAAATATCCTTAGTGTGACTCTACTCTGAAAAGGCACTTTGTAAAGTGGGACATTGTGGGACACCCTGACACCAGAAAATTTGTGTCCAATGTGTTTTCAAGTGAAGTAAAGGAATGTGGGGGAGAAGGGAAGGTTGTTCCTAACTTCCAGGCCTGCAAACCAATTTGAGATCTGAAATTGAGTCAAGCAGGGTTCTTTCCAACGTGCTCATCGTCACCAGTACTAAGTGTCTGCTGCAGACCAAATCCTGTTGACAGTGACACCTGTGCTAGGATTGTATTACAGGTTAGAACCTGAGTAAGTAAATCTGAGTATATAGAGAGAGAATCAAATCTAGCTCACTCCCAGAGCTGTGTTGGCTTTGTCAAGAGTTTAAAAAAAAAAAAAAAGTCTTAAATTTTAAGATCTGTTTCTGAATGTATGATAGGAACAGATCCAAGGAGTAGGTAGGAAGCATCCTTTTAGTCACTTTTCAGGGTAGAACTGCACTCCAAACCAAGTGAAAGCACTTTACAATAGTAGCCACTACCAAACTGATGGTAACATGAGAGGAATGTGATATAAAGAAATATGGCTCTTTGTCTTCCAGTACTGTGTATAAGAGGTAAGCCATTCAATAACTTTCTTAAGGCTAGACCAGTCTGGACTGATTGTTGTTGTATATTTCTCTCCCTCTTAAACATTATAAATTTATTTACAGAATAATGATGAATTATGAGAAATTAAAATCACGCCTGGGAGAGATCCATGATAGTAAAATGCGTCTGGAGCAGGATTTGAAGAAACAAGCTCTGGACAATAGGGAAATTGATAAGAAAATGAATAGCATCAAACCCGATCTTATCCAGCTACGCAAGATCAGAGATCAGTATCTAGTGTAAGTAGGCAAGGCTTGTGCACCTCAAAACAGTGTCTGTGATTAACTTGGTTAAAGACCGTTGCCATCATTATGTATGTTCATTATACTAATAGGAGTCTGGTCTCCTTTTTATAATCAGAGTTGTGTGTGCACTAATAGGAGACTGGATCCCTTGTATGAAATGATTGAGTAGCTGGTTAGCCTTTCACTACTTCTGTAATAATAACTTCATGTCTTATTACTTTAACTGTCAGACTTTAAAGCATATCTGGTACACCAGTACATCACTAGTACATTCTACAGTATAGGTAGCTTTCATGTGAGTTAGAACATCAGGGATGATAAAGGGAGATGCCCTCTGACTGACCAAGTGCCTCCCTCCACTAATGTTAGCAGAACTAGGTTGAGAAGAGCAGAGGTCAAAGTGGTGGCTCCTTAGAATGGCGTACTCCCTCTTACTGACACAAATCCATAGGATTGGAACTTCACAGGCTGGGGAGGGCATAGCACTCCAAAGCACACTTCCCTCTGAGCCTTGTGGTATCAGAGAGTTAACACCAGCTCTATGTACACACCCCTTCAGAGAGAAGGTGAGAATGTTACATGGACAGAGGCACTAGTGACCATGCATGCTGCTCTGGGAGAGGGAGGCAGCCGCAGCCTCCATCAGAAGACCCAGCATAGCCTGCAATAGTACCTCCTTTCGACATTTGACCTGCAGGATGTGGAGGTCATGCCTCCTCTGCTGCTCCCTCCTCTGCTGCTCCTTCCCCAATAAAGAGATCATTCTAAGGAGACTATATAAGGGTGTACTGTGTAATGTTGCCTGGGGTCTCTGTGTCTTTCACATGGGCTTTAATGCAGGTGAGTAAGCTCAGTCTCTAGATTCTCTCCTTATGGGATCTATGTCTAAGCTTCTCTTCTATTTGGTCAGTAGCAAACAACTAGGAAACATATTAATGCTTTCTATTTTCTCATCCTGACAGATGGCTCAATCACAAAGGAGTGAGACAGAAGCGAATAAACGACTGGCTGGGAATCAAAAATGAAAATATTGATGAGTAAGTGCTCTTGTACATTTAATCTCTCTGATAAGTGGCAGAGCTCCGGTCTTCCCACTGAGGATCTCAGTAATATGAAATATCAGTTTCTGTATAAAGGATTGGAGTCTTATCCTAAGGGAAAGGCTTTTGTTTTGGTTTTTTTGGGTTTTGTTTTGGTTTTTGTCCTGTGAACCAGCATCTGTTTTCAGCTAATGTGCATGTTGCTACCTTTTTGAATAAGGATTCTTGGTTGACATTAAGTGACTATTAGCAGGCTGGTCTTCCAGTTTGAACTGCCTCTTCCAGATGTACTTTTTTATTTGCATTTTATCTTCCTTTAGAATGCTTTCTGCAGAATAAATCCTCCTCTTTATAACTGATTCCTTTTGCGAATGGGTGATGGAGCTAACAAGTTCCATCTCCTCTTTCTCTAGTACTTACTTTGTGAATGAAGAAGATGAAAACCTGCCACATTATGATGAGAAAACTTGGTTTGTTGGGGATCTCAACCGTATCCAAGCAGAAGATTTGCTCCGTGGGAAACCTGATGGAGCTTTTTTAATTCGAGAGAGTAGCAAGAAAGGATGTTACGCTTGTTCTGTGGTGTAAGTCTGTTTTCGTTATGGTTTAACTTACTTGGAAACCTCTAGATTGTCAATCTCAAGTATCTTTGCCATTTGAATTACTTTAGAAAATTCAAGCCACCTTAAAATTCACACGTTCAAATGAGTGCAATATACAGTGGATACATCTAGGTTACAATGGTACAACTTTGTTGCAGAAAGCTGCTAGTTTGGAGGCACAGGTATTGTGGGCCTTATGATCTTCAGTCATGTAATCACTAGGCTATAGTTCTGCAGCATTCCAATAAGAAACTTCATAATAATCTGTGGCCAGATATTCACATCACTCACTGATAAGGAACATGAGCAAAGTTTGGGTGCTGAAATGTTCCATGTGGCACACGTTGAGATTTGTTCTGATTTGCAGACATGCCAACTGCAGATCCACATCACTGCTATGTTTAAGATCATGATAGCACTTCAGAAAAGCATATTATTTCTGTTGATCAGTATTATGCCACAAAATAGCACTGAAATGGCATAATGTAACCTGCTTTTACTTTGGATTATAAAAGTTCCAGCATGGGGATTATCTAATATCTGATCTTTCTGGCAAATAGTTCCCAGGCTTGTGGAATAATCGTGGTGCTTCAGTAAATGCCAAGTTGGGGACTTGATTACTATAACTTTAGATAACAAACTGACTTGGGAACCCATGCTGTGTTTGCCAACTACCAAACATAGCCCAACATTCTCAGCTAGCTTCAAGGTACTGGTGAAATGCCGCCCACATCTGTTTCAAGAGAGCGAGAAAATATGCACACACGCATGCACACACACCTGACTTTCTTGGAAGCTCCGTGGCCCTTTTTGCCTTTACCGTTTAAATTGGGAAAATTGGCATCTAAACATCAGTTTCTAGAGACAGTAACTTGGCTGTTTGCCTTATTAAGTGAGCAAGTTCTCCTGAGTAAAATCCACCTAAAACCAAACTTCCAGCTAGAAGGTGGAGGGAGCTGGGGGCAAGGAGACAGGAAGACCCTAAAGTCAAGCACCATATGAAACGTCATTCCTAGGTCACGTGGCTTTTGGAGAACCATACTTAAGGAGTGATGTGTGTAGAGAAGTCTCTTGGAGATATAGATATGGTACTTCTCTTCTCCCAGGCACAGAGACTGAGCATCTTGAAGACCAGCTCCCCCTGGGGAGGAAAAAAGCAGGGTGGGGGATTCAAAGGAGGCTGGGTCACACTAAGTCTGAGGATTTCCTGCTGTGTAACTGTTCTGAGGCACTAGACTCAAATAGAAGTCCCACAGCTAACTCTGCCTTTCTGCCTCCTGACCTCCTCCACCCCCTTTTTCAGGAGTGGGACTTGAGGTGGTTTCAAACCCAATTTTTAGGATTCAGTGTAGCAGGAAATGTGAAGGTCTTGGAGTGTTAATCTCTGGTTATGCTGCTCACCCACCTTTCACTCAAAGATGGAAACTCCTGAAAATCCCATTTAGCAAAATGCTGTCATTTCATGAACGTTCATGTTCTTTGCTGGTTTTATAGAAGTGTTTTGTGGATTCAGAGGGTTACTAAGTGCTACAAGTGAGATGAGTGAGGTTGCTCTCAAACTGAGGCTTTCATTAAATCCAATTATATTCTTCTTTCCCTACTACTTATTGTTCAAGCTGCTTTATTTCCTTTTTTTATTCTCTCCTCCATAAATAGTTATTTAAGAGGCTAAGTATGGATATATTATAAGAAGCAATATCCTAGAAATCATAACAAAGGATCAAATAGTTACAGCTTCTAGTAACATAGTCAGACCTCAGTATCTAACACTTCTATGTTTGTTTATTTCTGATACCACTGATGAGAAACAGAGAACTTTTCTTTTAAATCTCCCAGAAGAGGTTTCTGAAGCTAGACACGCTAAATAACCCTGGAATTGCAGGAGTCCTCTAGAGAAGGAAGGGTTTCCCATCTCCACGGTTTGGTAACTGTTGAAATAAAAGGTCTGAAATAGAATTGCCTGATGTTTTTCGGCAATCTGAAATCAGTAGGATCTGCAGAAGCTTAGCCGTTTTGAGAATCAGTCCACTTACCTCTGACAAAAATCCATGGAGAGAAACTAGACAAAGCTAGTCTAAAGTAGAATTGGACTGGAGCTAAGTTAGCGGTTAGCAAAGTCTGGGCTGTAACGCCATTTCTTAGTGGTCCTCGGAATGAAAGAGTTTGAGAAGTAAGCAGTGGGGGTTGGAGTACTGAGATAAGAGCTGTCCCATGTGAAAACGTCTTTGTTATGTAGATCACTTTGTAAGAATGTCTAACCGCTCTTCCTAGAAGCATATCTTCTCACAGAATCTCTATTATAACATCCCCTTCACTTCTTTCTAGAGTTTTGTCATTATTTTATTGACACAAAATCAGCCTTGCTATAGTAGTTGCCTGTTGACATTGAGACTGTCATGTTAAACTGTCCTGTTTCTTTCCTTACAGAGCTGATGGCGAAGTTAAACACTGTGTGATCTACAGCACTCCAAGGGGCTATGGGTTTGCAGAACCATATAACCTGTACAGCACACTTAAGGAATTAGTCCTTCATTACCAGCAGACATCCCTCATTCAACACAACGATTCCCTAAATGTCAGGCTCGCCTATCCTGTCTACGCACAGATGCCCTCCTCCCTTTGCAGATAAATTCTGGGGAGGGGGAAAGTGTTGGCTATCTTGGATTCTTTTCTACAGTTTTTATTAGAACTCTGAGGGCATTCTTTCTCCTTAGACTGCTTGTTTTGCACAAGAAGTGATTCTGTGAATGTGAATCAAAGAGGCCTAGCAGCAACAAGACGACAACTTGGGTGTAGGTGTCCTGGTGCTACCTAAAGCTCAGCTATGCTTTTACACTGATACTTGTGTTTCCTTCCGGGGGGAATAAACTCAACATAAACACATCCAAAAAACTGGAAGCAAAACATTTTATGGAGATGATTTTTTGCCAGGCACCTTCAGCAGAACTTTTAATTGGGATTTTTTTTCTTGTTCTTGTGGAGACAATTTTGAAGCCTCTGTTGAGGCATCAGTAATGTCTTTCAGTCTTAAACTCCAAGAAACTAGGGGGGGAAACTCTACCACAGCAATGCTCTCTGTTAATTTTAGCAGCTTCACTGCGATTCAGCCGAACTTCCAAATGAGGGCTTATCTTGAGGAGGCGTGGAATTTGGTGAGAGAAGACCAAAGGAATTATGGGAAAGTTTCAGGTTGTTATTTAAAAGGAAAAAAATCCTTATAAAGAAAAGTTGCTTTATTTTTTACCAACAGTAACAAAGTTTTGGTTTCAACGGCACTACAGGTCTTCGCTTAAAGGAAATGTTTATAACCAAATTGAACCCACCAAAACTTTGTTCGTTGCTGGATTGAGCACTTATGGGGGAAGGTTGCGTTAGCATCCGCACATACTTTCTACACCAAAACTTGAAACAAATAAAAGGAAAAGCTAAAACTTTTTGTGTGGTTTTGAAAACTCTGATCTGTCTGAATTGATGTAATTGTTCCTCCTTCCTCTCCCCTCCTCCGTTTTTTCTTTGTTTTTTTGTTGTTGTTTTGGGACACTTCTTTCCAAGTCTTTTAGATACTATTCTTTGGAATGTAAACCAGAATGAAGCTGGCCACTCATGTTTTGTGAGTTCTGTTGCTGATTGATGAACTATTCTTTTGAAACCCTTGTAACATTTTTGTAATGTAAGTGTAAAGAAAAGGTGCAATTCAGTGCTTCTGGATGGCTTATTATACCAAATAATTACATGAAGACCGGTCCTCAGATTTTTTCTATTATAAATAGTATGCTAATTCGTACCAATGCCCTTTGACTTGTTCACCGTGAACCAGATTCTGATTTCCGTTACTCCACTGAAGTCAGGTACTCAAGATTTTATGCTAGTAGAATCCAGTTCCACTACGTATAGCCGTGTTTAGAGTTGGGCAATAATAAATTAACCTGCATTTATTTGTAAACACAGCAGCCAGTTAAGTAGTAGCCAAAGCAGGAAGTGGATCGTCTGCTACAAGACAGGCATAGACTATTCTAAAAACTACAGGTTCTCTTGTGCCATCTGCTGAAGTATCTGATACTGTCCGATGCTAGGTAGGCAAATCCTGGGTGCAACTTGGTACAGCAGTCCTGTATTCCTAAAATGCTTAAGCCAAGGAATAATTGCATTTGAGAGATGTAGGTTATCCCCATTATGTTTTGACTCAGTATTTTGATTTGCTCCTACTGAGTCTCTACAATGGAAAACTAAATTAGGTAAGAGTAACTTTGTTTGGCAACAAAGCACAAGTGGCAAAGTAATTATTCAGTGTGTGGTCTTAGAATTTAATTTTTGCTGTTTTTAGTGGTAGCATTTTGTTTTATACTCGCTGTATGTAAATTGCCCAGGCAAGGAAACAGTCTAGTGGTTAAGACACAGGCCTGCAAGTTGGGAGCCCTTGGGTCTGTTCCTGACCCTGTCACTGACTTCTTGTTTGAATTTGAACCATCTGTAATCCCTGAGGAATAGTGGCAAGGTTGTTGAGGCTTAATTAATGTTTACACTGAGAAATCATCAAACAAAAGCACTATGAAATATTGTTAAGCAGAGCATTATTTATTCATGAGTAGGGACGTGACAGATCTTGAACACTGATAAATAGTGGAAAGGACAATTTAGATTGCTTGGCATGTCCAAGCAACACTTTATTTTGCACTAATGTGCCGCTGGTTAACCAGCTAGAATGTGATCTTCAAATGAAGAATTGTCAAGATTTAGAAAGCCCCACAAACTGAAGCTCGTGTGAAAGGAAAATGAGACTAACGCAAGACTCCATGCCAAATGACCCAGTTTCCCCTGGTTGGCTACTACGTTGCTGGGAAAATGTCTGCCCCATTCAGTAAAAACCTAGATTCACTGCTCCTGTTGTAGGTCAGAAATGCACTTTTTTTAAATGAAAGCAACTTGCCACATCCCTTGAGTTATGGGTAATCTGCTGACTGCAAAGCATCATTCTCATCCTTTGTCTCTTGCCCTTCCAGCATTCTCCTCACCATTGGATTCAATCTAGATTACACATACATTGGGTAGGTTTTTCAAAGGCACAGATAGCAGTTATTTACTGTCTGTGCCTTTGAAAATCTACTGCATTACATCATGGGTCTTCTCTTACTTCCACCGGAAACTCTAGTAGAGTCAATAGTTATTCCTCATTCTGTGCTCCCACTGGTGAGAATTTGTGAAGTGTCTTGCTATCTGAACTGTGACATAGTTTCATATTAACCAAGCAAAGGTCAATTATCAGACTAAATCCCGGCTCCGTTTCTCAGTGGCAGTGGTGCAGGAAGTAGAACTACTTCTGAAGCTTCCTTGTAGTTGAATCTCAATGAGCTTGTGATGTTGTAGGCCAGATTCCACTTTTGGTTATGCCTGTATAAATTCAGAGTAATTCCATTGGCTTCTGTGAAGTGACTTTGGCTTTACAGTGGGGTATGAATGAACTCAGAATCTGCCGCCCCCTTTCAAATTTCTTCACCCATCACAGGTGCTGCATTGTTATGAGCAATACATCCAGAAAGCTAAAAGCCATCTAGAAGCATTTTAATTCTTTTTCCCCCTAAATTTCAGATTAGGACTGTGTTCAAATTAAAACCTAAAAGTTCCTCACTTTCTCCATCCCTATCTCTCTGACTCCTGATTTGCCCATGTGCCTTTTTGCACTTTAGGCACACAAGTTACAGCTTGTTAGTGTTTTACCCATTTTATGGTAACACATGCCATTGCACACCTCCTTTTTGCCTCAGTTTTTGCACTCATGTGGCAAGTGAAATATGGGTATAAAACCAAGTGAAATATATAGCAGGTATAATTCACTAGGGGGCCTCCTCCTGCTCCCAGTCACTCCAGTTGGCCTGATCCTGCTCACTCACTGGTATAAAACCAGTGTAACCCTGTTACTCCCCACAGAGCCATTCCTCTCAAGATTGAAAGAGAAATTGGGCTCAATAGATGCAGGATTGGGCCTTAGTATCTGCTGTTAGCAAGCTTAAAAGAAATGTATAAGAGAGAAGGTAAGGGCAAAAGAAGGAGTAAAATCCAATGATTTTAAAAAAAAACAAACAAGCCAATATGTTCATGTGTGAAGAGAGTGCAGAAAAGTTCTGGTTTCAAGGGTCAAAAGATGGGGAACTTATGCTCAGTTTATTGGAGCAGCCATTTCTTACCTGACTGCAGCTAGAATAGTACTGATCTCACTGACCCATGTTGTATTAAATATATATATAGATTTTAAATAACTTTTTTTTTGCACAGTGTTAAATAGGGGAAACGATATTGAGACTTTCTAATATGCACAGTTTCTTCTATCTGTTTGAAGTATATTTGCAGGGAACAGGGGTGATTCAGTATTTTGCTTTTTCACAAATGGGGAAATCAGATCTACTTCCACAGTTGCCATTGTGCCCATTGTATGCAGCACATCAGCCGAGAACACCATGTTGCTGAGCTTCCAACTCTCCTCCCATTAGTTCCTTTGCCAGTCACATGTCTTACTGTGAACAAATGGGGGGTGATAGGACGAGTTGGTACGATGCAGTTTGAGGATGCTGCAAAGTTTTCCCAAAGAGCACAGATGCAGCCTAAAAACAAGGGTGTCTCATTGAGTATTTGAACCAGCGTGTAAGAGAATATGAACATATATGGTGGTGCATTTTCCAGTTAAAGAGGGAGAGAAATTGTCTAAACTATTTCTGTGTCTGGAAGTGATGGCGCAATGCCTGCCATGTACCGCATGTCCCCTAGGTCTGTACTGGGTTCTGAGGCAGTGCAAGTCTTCTCTCTGCGCCAAGATCAAACATGGTTTCTCCATGTGCGCGCACACTTCCAAAGGTGACTGAGGGAGAAAAGGAATTCTCAATCAAACTAATGAGCTTGATTCTCTTCTCACTTACACCGTTGTAAGCAAGAGATTCCATTGAAGAAAAGCTGTGCATGTGAAAGGAGAATCAAGCCCATCTGCTTTACATGATACCCAAATTTCAGGCTGCACTCATGTCACAGAAGGACAGAAATCAAAGCAAATCTTGGCCTCTTTAAAGCCAAGCAGCTATAATGGATACTGTGGAAATAAATGTTGAAGCTTTCAGTGCAGTTGTAAGGGCTGGGGGGAATATTGGTTGCCCTAACATTGCTCTGTGTGCAACTTGGATGGCAACATGTCCAGTAACTTAATGCTATGGCTGTTTAAAACAGCAGAATTACTAAAGGAGTGTCACAGTTTTAAATTTTGGAAAAGCCCCTTATATTTGGTACTTGAACAGTCTCTTTTCTGTTGTTTGAATGTTTTTGTTTTTTTTCTTTATACTAACAGGGAAGGAAAATCTGAAATGTTGGTGAATCTTGTAAATGTGCTGCATTTTGCAGACATAAAACAGGTACTTTTTTGTGGGTGGAGGGGAGGGTAAGAGACAGGTTCAAAATGCAATTTTAACAGCACTATGGTGAAGTGAGGTTTTGTTTTCATCCATATTCTAGAGTCCTACGTTCCTTTGTTTTCTCCCTACCTTAATGTCAGCTTTGTGTACAGCAGAGTCAAAATATATTCCTGAAAGAACAAAGACTCATGCCAATTTCTGCTTCAAATGGCAAATTTAAGTCAGATGCACAAAGGCTTTAGTAAGTGAGAGAATGAGTTGAAAATCCAGGCTCAGCTTCTTGAAGAACTTATGATTATAGTTTTGAGCAAGGAACAGACAATGCCCTTGAACAGGACTCCTGTCTTTATTCACAAAAGATTAGACGCCAAAATGATTCTAGTCTCAATTTTTGCATAGAAAGCCTTGGAATAATTGGGTATACGTTTGTAAGTAAGTGTGTGTGTGTGTGTGTGTGTGTGTTAAAAGCAGTTGGGATAGTGATGAAAGTCTTAAAGGACTTACTCAACTATTTTTACAAAGATCTCCTGTTTTGTATTTGAAGGAACCTTGCATTGCTGTCCCACTAGTTTCCTTTTGGCACAATCTGTGCCAGCAAGAGGAGAGAACAAAGCCACACCATCTTACCCAAATAATACCAGGACGTGTTGGTAAAGCAATACTGCTAATTATTCTGTATAGCAGGAGTATGTTTTGACAGTGCTATAGAAAAGTTTGTCCAAACTTTTGCAAAGCTTACGTTCTATGGCCAGAAATATTTTCTGTGGGAGGGGAGGGAAGAATTTTGAAAGCCCTTTAGAGGCCGTACCATTTGTTCCACAGGACTAAGATTCAGGATTATCAGTGTGTTTTTGTGAGTTGTTCTAGAAGATGATGGTGCTTAAAACACTGGTCTTTGGGGCTGGCTCCATATGTTTAATGCAACTCTCCTATTCTTCATTTTGGCAGTAGACCCACCCCCATTCTGTGGCTAATGCAAATGTAACATTGGTTTAGAATTTGACTTAAAATACTTGGCATGCAGGCTTCTGCAGCAAATTAAGTACAGGCGTCTGTTCTATTTGGTCAACAGAAATAATGGTTCTCTCTGATCAATCAGTATGAGACAACATTTTCAGTTAGGCGTTTATTTTAAATTTCCTCTGATTTTTTACCATCAGATGTTGCTTTTGGAATATTGGCTTTAATAAGTGAGTGTTTTGGTTTGTTTGTTTTTTTTTTTTTTTCTGTAAATTCACCACCACTCCATTAAATGTGCTTGCTGGGTGGTGTAGTGGTCACAGAATGGGCTTGACTTCACAATTGTGTTAAAAATGACATAGCAATGGCCAGGGACCAAATTAACCCCCTGGTATAAATCTATTAACTTCAGTGGGGTTACTTACCACCCCATTTATGCCAGCAGTGAAATTAGCCCTGGGAATCATCATTGAAGTACAATGTGTGTAGATTGTTTTGTTGGATGATTGTTTGTTTGTGTTTGGTTTTTTGTTTTTTTTTTCTGGTTTGGGTTTGTTTGGTTGGTTGGTTTTTGTGAGTTACTCATACATCAAATAAAAATACAGTTGACTAAACCTGTTAATTTTGTATGTTTGGCAGTTTACAGCACCATGGGATTGTAACAGTCTGCATCATATCTGTGTGTGTGTGTATGTACTGTATGTATATAGCTCTATGTAAAATATATTCACATACACATTTATATGCATTAGCCATAAGTGGCACTGGCCCTTAAAACTAAAACAAAATTCACTATTTGCACGTTTTTACACACATTTAGACAAAGTTGGGTTTGTTTTCTTCAAATGAAAGGGGTTTATCAGGAACATCTTGACAATGTGCTTTTGAGAGTCTACACTATGGTTTTGTTTTGGTTTTTTTTGTTTGTTTTTTTTAAATTGGATTGTTTAGAGGTTTTTTTAATTATTTACTCTGGGACAAGAGCATTAAAATGTGTTCAAAGCAAAGGTTACTTTTAAAATTACCTCTTGTTTTCCTTCAAGATGCAGTAATGTTTGCATGTTTTCAATCAATCTAACCAAACTCCTGTCTAGAACTAATGTGCAAAGGAGGGTAACAGTATGTCTCACGTTGTGAATGCACTGGTTAGATGAAGGCGTGTCTCGGTGTAAACCATGAGTGTAGGTTTGGTTTTTGTAGTCAGGACTGAAATGATAGCACACGCTCCTTTTGTATAACCTTTGTGTTAATGTTGTTGCATTGTTTTAAAATGTTTTTTTTCTTCCAAGAGATACTGCCTCTGTTTAGAACCTGCTTCTCATGGAGCTGGTGGAGGGCGGGGGGTGGTTGTTATTTTCCTCCATATGAATTCCAGCATGTAACTTTTTGGTACTCTTGTTGTTATTTGTGTAAAACCTGTTCTGTCGTTTATGCTGTAGTTTAAAAAAAAAAAAAAAAAAAGGAATTTGTGTAGTTTAACTTTTAAAACGAAACAAACTGCTTCATATGGAAACCAATTGTATGTTAGTGTTTTTGGACAAGTCATACTGTAGTTTCTAGATCAGTAATGCAACATTGTACTTGTCACCAGATGTGTTACGATTTTGCTGTATTTTTTTAATAGATGGTTGGGCTTTTAAATCCCAGACACTAAACATCCTGGGCCTACCTGCTCTAGATTTAAACAAAAAAAAAATGCAATAAAAAAGTTGCAATAAAGCACATTTACATGTAATGTTTTAGAAGGATGTACTGACAGCTGTTTCTAATAAATTCAGAAATGCAGCCTAGCTGGCATGTTGTGGTGTTAGCTGTGTTTGTTTCTCCTGGTTGAGGCAGTGAAAATGGATTTTGTTTAAGGCTCAGTTCAAGACTAGAGTTTGTTTGTTGTGTTTTTGGTTGTTGCCAAAATTGCACTATGTCTCCAAAATCCTAAGCAATTTAAACTTCAGTTAACAAATACACACTTCAGCACTGCTTCATTTGGGTGCCTGAAACAAGACCTCTTGCCTGACTTGGCAAGAGATCCAGCAACAGGGCATTTACTGAAAATGGTGTAAAAGCCATGGTTCTAGCTAGGCTATACGGTCCCACAACAACTCTACATTCCTTGTACAATTTCACATGGACCCTGAGACTATGGTACTGAACAATTTCCTTGCATTTACAATCTCTTCAGAGAGAACCAATTTAGATCAGTTTTCAGAGTAGCAGCCGTGTTAGTCTGTATCCACAAAAAGAACAGGAGGACTTGTGGCACCTTAGAGACTAACAAATTTATTTGAGCTGTAGCTCACGAAAGTTTATGCTAAAATACGTTTGTTAGTCTCTAAGGTGCCACAAGTCCTCCTTTTTCTTTTTAATTTAGATCAGAGATTACAACGTAGCAATAGCACTAGTGTAAATGAAATCACTCTCTCGGCATGTTTGTTCTTTAATTCTCCCTTTCTTCAGTTCAGTTATGGTCCCTTTCCATAGGTCATGGAGACATCAGACATGTTCATGGGTGCCTGATCATTTCCGAAACATCAGTCTAGTGATTCAGCTCTGATTTGGGGCTCTAGAAATAGCAGGGAGAGGCTTGAGCATCTTTAACCCGATACCCAAGCTTCCCACTGAAGAAGCAGTAGTTTGTGGGCCTTATTCTCCAGTCACACCACTTCCATTCACTTTAATATATAGTGTAAGTGTTGAAATATAACTGGGTTCTCTGGTTACTCAGTAACCAGCCAGATCCTGCTGCCACGGAGATCAATGAGAGCAGAATTGGGTCTTTGCATTTCTCACACCTAACACACCCTCTTTGCCTGGAATTGGCAAAGTGAAATCTCTGGGAGCCTGGGCTTACATTCCTTAGTGATTACATCCGAACCCATCACTGCCACTGCACAGGTGTGTACACTAATAATTACATGGTGAGCTTCAAGACAGAGGCTCATGCTTTGCTGCGTGTTCACTTTTGGCAATGCTGCCATTCCACATCCACCTTGTGGTAAATGGGCCATGGTCTTATGCAGATGGCTTTTATAACCCCCATTTTCTTGTTCATGGAGGTTTTATTATAGATGAGAAAAATAACTGGCAACTTGCTAATGGGGGAAGGGGAATTTGAGTCTGCATCAAACACTAAGGGAGAGAGACCAGGCGGGTGAGGTAATATCTTACTGCATCAGCTAAGTGACCATTAAAATCACCTAGGGAGGTGGGAAGAACTAACATGAGTGATCTTGGTTTGATTTGATTTTTCTCTCTCTCTCAATAGTAATACGTGGGATTTACCAAAGCTAGGGGAAACATTATGCTGGATGCCACTGGCCTAAATCCAGAGTGATTCCATTGATTTCAGTGGTATTACCTGTATGTAACCAATCAGAATCGAGCCCTGTAGCGCTGACAGGGAGAGAGTTTAAATCGAATACAGCTGTTGACAAGTATGCCTGGTATTTCTCTTCACAGTTCTCTTCATAGTTCTCTCTCAAGATCTGCTTTTGGCTTGTTGGTATCATGCTGCCGTATTGTTACAAGGTACAGTTGCATCCAGTCGTTCAATAGCTTGTATTGGCTGTGTTTGACCTCTGTCCCGTGGAGGCAGATCCATGTACTACATTGCCATGACTCCGTAATACTTGTCTGTCTTGCCGAATTAAAAACCGATATTTTCCTGAGGCCAGGCTGTGTGGTTGGTTTGTGGGGTTTTTTTTGTTTTTTTTTTACTAAACGCCGCCCTAAAACGCACTCCATGCTTTCTAAAAAATAATGGAGGCTTGTAGGAGGTTCAGCTGCTGTTCACACTGGTCAAGGAGTGACCAGTGCACATCGCTTAATGGCGTTCTGCATGCTACAGTGGTGTGAAGTGGTCAGGGCTCCATTGTACGCACATGGCCTGAGACAGTCCCTGCCCCCATCCATCTAGCCAAAGACAGACCAAACAGGAGAGAAAGGAATTGCTATAATCCCCATTTTATAGAGAGAGGCCTGAGGCACCGAGAGCCCAGGGCCCAGCTCCTTAAAGGTACTTAGACATATGACTTTAGGCACCACTGACCGTTTCAAAGCTGCCGTTCAGGTGCCCCTTACATGCACAGGAGTGGCTGGTCAACACTGGCAAAGCTGCCTAGCGCTACCCAGGCGCCCGGAGCCCTCACTCAAGCCAAAGCCAGGTAGGCCTTCCCCTGTTTAGTGTATGAACCCCCTTTTCAAGACCTATCTCTTCAGTGGGGCCCAAACCCGTAGGTTTGCTCAGAGCACACCTGCCAGCCCCTACATGGAGGGCCAGAGCATAGTCCCCAATAGGCGTGGGGGTAGAAAGGCAACCCCAAAGACAGCTGGGGACACGGACCCAGAGGGTGAGGGATGGAGTGGGAACAGGAGACAGGCCAAGACCTAGCAGCTAACTCCATCTATCTAAGCCCAGAGGGGTTCCCACCTGAGGAGCATGAGCTGAGGCCCTTCAGGCAGGTGGACCAGACCAGCTGCTGAGGCACCTAATCCCCCTCTTCTCTCTACCATTTAAGTTGGGGGGGGGTGTTAGGCGGCTCCTGGTCAGCTGGGTGGCTACTGAGGATCCCTTCCTTAGGCACCAACATCTCCCTGTGCATTGCATGGGGCACCTGCGTGTCTAGCGTGGGGCTGAGAAATGCACTGGATGGCAGCCCACCTGTACATGAGACACAGCAATGCTGAGAGGGACAGCACCTCAGTATCCTCAAGGATCTGAGCCCAAATGACTTGCCCAGGACAACACAGGGAGCCAGAGCCGGCCATGGAGAAGTTGGGAATGAAGCTCAACTCTCCTGCAGGCCAGACCAATGCCATGCCCACAAGCCCAAAGATTTCTTCTCCTGTGCTCTGATGCCAACTGGCCTCAAAAATCATTCAGTGGGCAAGGCCCCTTGTTGGCTTGGGGGAGCACAATGAGGTGTGCCCAGCATACAGCTCAAAAAAACCCATCATCACAGAGTGAAGGGGGCACAGTGGTGATGCCTGTCGTGGTCAAGCCGAGCCTTGGGAATGCCAGGCAAGAGCCAGTTAAAGAACATGCCCTGACAATCTTAACTCTGCCCTCCCCCCCTGGAGCCCAGTGGGAAACAAGTGATCCAGAAACCGTTGAGTCAGCCACAAACCAATCAGCCCACCCCAGAAACTAGAGTAAAAATTAAAACTGATTAAATAAAATGCCCCAACATGTCAGCGCCCCCCACCTCACGGGCAGTCTGCCAGCAGACAGCCTGGTCTATCCCATGGTAAGGGACTAGCTGGGCATTGCTGCAACCTCTCATGATTAACTACGTGGTTCCTCTGCTGGGCCAGAGCCATTGGAAGCAGTCAGCCACACAAAGCAGCCCTGTGAGCAGGCGCGTTAGAAGCCCTATAAGCCACCGGCACCAGGGAGCGCTGCATGGACCCCTGCTGCAGCATTGCAAATGCAGAGCTGTGCAATTCACCCCTGGCACAGAGACTAGCTGTGTGCCGCGGAATAGCCCCCTTCCAGCTTCGCTGCGGCCACCTGCGGCACACGGCATCTGCCCAGCGAGTGGCGTAGGCAATACCCACGGGTGGCCAAAGTGTGCGGAGCGCAGCCAATTACAGAGGTGCACGCTGCTGCCCTGTCCAAGCCTGGGCTGCACTGAACAAAGGGCACAACACAAAAAGCTGCCCGGGTGGTTAACCCAGCAGCAGCTGTGTTTTCAGAGCCCACTGGGTGCTTCAAAGACAGCAGCCCCACTGTGACTCCCTGTCCCGAAAGAACTTGTAGCCGCCCTGTGCCCTAGCGGCCCATGCTAGCAGGGTTTGGGATGTGCCCGCCCCTCTCTGGCCAACAACATGCCCCCAAATTCCTGCCAAGTCTGCCTGAGCAGGATTCGCAGGCACAGCCCAAGAAAGCCCAGCTTTTCCTTCGGTGTGTTCCAAGGCCTTTGCAGCTCTTTGGGGCCACCGTGTAACGCGCCAAGGAGCAGCTGGCCCCAGACTATGTGCGAGCCAACCCTTTGGATGGTGTCCTCGGCAGCTGCAGCCTGTCTGAGTGAGGTTGTTGGTAAGCTGACAGGTGAATGCTGGGCACGGCCCCACAGTGACCAGGTTATCAGCGCAACCCACAAGACCCTTGCATTGCAAGCCCGTTTTCAGATGCTTGTGCAGGTATTTCAGCAACAATGTAAGTCTCTGGCAGGCTCTGGCTTGGGGGGGGTGGAGGGGTGCAGGGAACATGGCGCGTCAGCCCTGCCCATGATACCAGACTCATACCATATCCCCCTCCGAAACCTTCCTGCTTTGTGCTAAAGTAAGCAGCAGCGCAGTAAACAACCTTGCACTCTGCTTTGTCATTGTTAGGCTTCAGGGTTAACACCCTGCTCGTGTTGCGAGGGACACGCGCATCACATGCTAATCACCTGCACAATTACCGCTCTGTCTGCAATGCTCCCGCTGGTCTTGAAGCATAAGCAGTACAGGGCCCTTAAAAAGCTTCAAGGCTGCAGAACCTGATGAGGCCACCTGGAAAAAAGAAAAGACAAGGCTCTTTTGGCAACACAGAGCGTGCTGGTTTAATGCCCTCACTGTTGTTCGTGTGGCAATTTCACTTAGTTCTCAGTCCAAAGGCGAATTTGGAGCCGGGGAGGGGTAGTTGGTAAAATTCCACTGGGTTCTTTTTGCATTTACAGCCTGCCCTTCTCAGGGTTGGGTTGGGTTTTTTTTTTCCCCTGCCATTGGTGCATTTTTTTTCCCAGCTGCTTGTTTCTGAGGGCTCAGGACCAGGTAGCGCAACGTCAGCTTATTTTTAGCCTGCCCCTCCTGCCATGGCGTTAAGCCACAGTGAGGACCCGTGCACGTGCCCTCGGTGCACTTGAGTTTGTGCAAACAAGCAGGGCTGCAAAGCGATCCTACAGAACAGAGCCCAGGGCTTGTCGCTCCTGCTGGGTGAACGTCAGGCCGAGGTGCCGCATGTCTGATCCACAGGGCCTTGAAATAATTGCAGGGGTTGCGGACGCTCCCGTCTGCAAACACGCTGGCCATGCAGTACCTTTTATTTTAACTGCCAAGAGCCCCCGTTCATGTCACACGCCGGCTGAGATGTCTAAACACAAAAGTCACAGAGTGCGAATGGAGCCATGGCTGCGCTGCGTCTCATTGCTCGCAAGATGAGCTGCAAAGCCACCCTGGCCCTGAATATCATAGTCAGCCTCCATTGGCTCGCAGCACTTTGCAAGTGACCACATAATTCACACAGAAGATGTGGCCACTGTCGTGATGGGCTTCAGGACAGACCCCCCCACCCTAACAGAAGGCAAAAGGCTTCACGAACGAGGCACGCAGCAAAATAGTTCTGGTCCCTCTTGCTTGGCATGCCGACTCCATCTGCGTCCTCTCGTGATCCGAGCCGGGGTGATGTCACTAGAACGATGCAGTCAAGGATACCGTTGAAACCGTACTTAGAGTCAAGCCTCTGGGGAATTTCTCAGGCTTCCAGCGTGAGTTACCGTAGCACTGCAGAGGTGCAATAGCCGCAGGCTCTGACGGTGACACTGATTAGAAACGACAGCACAATGGGCCCCCACCGCTGCATTGCGCCACTGAAATCTGGGGCCAGATTATTTTTCCCAATTAAGAAAATGGTTTGATGCCGATTTCATTGCCCCCCATGAAGGGGGAGTCAGCTACAAAGGAAAACGCCAGTTTGTCGATTTCCCCTGGGAGGTTGGTCGGCAGGAATCACCAAGAGGATTTTCACAGAGGGGGTTGGGAAGAATTTTCCAAAGGTTATTTAAAGCTTCAGTCTGCTGAACGCCTGCCAAGCCCTGGTTAGTCAGTGGGGACGCCGTCTCCAGCAATCTGGCCTTCAGTCGCTTTTCCGCGATGATGCAGAACCCAGCCATGCCTGAAACCGGTCAGTCTGAGCTGGTCACCGTGGGACTGCACCTCGGCTACAATCCCCACATCGTTCCAGGGCCTGACTATGCCAGTAGAACCGCCCTGGCTGCAGGGGTGTAAGACGCAAGGCGGGCCTGCACAGATCCAGTTTATCCCGCTTTGAAACCAGGCTACTCCACGCCGGTGCAAGACCCACTTTCTTGCCTTATACAAGGACGGGAAGCTGGTTGGGGCCAGGGCCAGCTTTTTGTTCTAGCTGGAGAGCACCGAGCGCCACGGAGCTCGGACGGCTACAAATAAATAAAAGTAAATGGCACTACACTGAGGTCCACCAGCCGAGGCGCTGGCCCACTGTTTGGTGCCATCCTGGCGGCCTCGCTGCACGTCAGTTACAATACGGCGCTTCTCTGTGCTAAGTAATTCTGGCAGCAATCAGTACCGGCCGGTCTGTGGGCTAATGCCCGTCTGTTATGCCAGCGGCAAAAAAAGAAGCTGATTTCAGACAGTCAAAGGCACCAAAGGGCATCTGAAATGAGAGCAATGTCTCTCTTCTCTACCGGACACAGAAAAACTGACTTGTAGAGTGTTTCTTCAGAAATTCCCAGGACGGGGAATTCAGAACAGATTTGTAAAGCCCCCCCAGTGAGGTGCCACTCGACCGTCTTCACGTGATAGCACCCACAGCAGCCACTGTTCCACTACCTGGGCCCAGACAGCGGCAGGCACTGAGTTAGCATTTCCTAAACATGATGGGCAGAGACAACAGAGCTCTGGTTAACTCCAATAAACATAAGCAAATGACGGTTCCTCATGGCGGCTCCATTCTGTGAGAGTGCACAGACGAAAGCACAAGTAATTAAGACCTTGCTTCAGTGCTAGGGAGTCAAAATCAGCTTAATGGGAGAGTGTCAGATTTGAGATCCATTGAGTAAACAGGGCATGCTAGCAGCAAACGCCTGGCTGCCACTCCAGCACACCTGAATCAAGGGCGCTGGCCTCTCGCCCCCGAGCAAACAGGCTTCTGCCAGAAGCTAAAGATTTGAACAGCTACCACCCCCAGGACTGGAGTGGCCTGGCATCAGCATTCCTCGCTAAGGGAGAGGCACATGGACTTGACTGGCTCTTGGGTAGATGACTGGCTCTGGGTAACAAATGGAGCAGGAACTCCTGTGTGCCAGGTCAGCTGAGCACCTTCTGTTGCAATCAGAGGTGCGGCACTTCTGCCCCTCACTGGGGACAGGCGGGTGTCCCTGCCTTCACTCAAGCTAGCCGTGGAGCATGTCCACTGAGAAGCGAAGCACTGCTCAGCCTTGG